>NW_028227275.1:3102500-3440000 GCF_978045245.1 Mus caroli
CGATGGTGTTGAGTGTTTTAAATGCATTTCTGAGAACTGTCTGAGCGGAAGTGGTGACAGAACTGAGAACCTCCTCTTCCTCCTCTTCTTCCTCTTCCTCCTCCTCCTCCTCTTCCTCAGTTTTCAGTTTGCAGTGGGGTCTCCCCACATGCAACCTCACGGGAAGAAAAGAAAGAAGTAGTTGAACAGATTGATTTTCAGACCTTAAATCAATTTGACATTGTAAACCTGTGATGAAGAATTCTTTAACATGTTGTTCAATTCTTTTTTTCATATATATTGTTATGGACACCTGTGCTTGTATGGCTTACTGTCTATGTCACTGAGATAAAATTCTCTGGTGAGAGCAACTTAAGAGAGAAGGGTTTTGTTCATTCTGGCTCATAGTGGGAGGGTGTACCATGACAGGGAAGTCATAGTGTCAGGAGCAAGAAGCAGGCTGTCCCTGTAGTCACAAGCAGGAAGCAGAGATTTGAACTATGGTGCTCAGCTGTCTTGGACCTTTGTACTCAGTCAGCCTAGGACCCCAGCCTAGGAATGGTGCCACGTGAAGTTAAAGTGGGCCTTCCGACCTTAAATTCTATAAGATCCCTCATCCTCTGGTCTGACCTGTCTAATTCATCCCTCACAGGCATGCTTGAGAACAGTGATTTCCCCGGTTGTGTTCTCAGTGCTTTGAAGGTCAGCTAGCTCAAGCTGAGCCAAGTTCTTGTTCCCATTTTATTTATGTCCCTGATGGTTTTCTGTTTTGTTTTTTGTTTTTTTTTTTTCTTTCTTTATCTTATTTTTCTCTACCAGTTACTGAGAGCAGGATAATGACGTCCCTGGATGTAGTTCTAGTGTCTCTACCAGTCCCCATGTCCTCTGAAGCACATGGGAGGAAAGGTGGGCGGTGTGACAGAGACTGCACACAGCCCCTCTGTGAGAGGTCAGGGCAGAGCTCTGTGGTGATGGGTGCGGGGATGGAAGAGCTAAAGAAATAAGGAGGCAGTTCTGGGAGACAGTGTTGAAGTGCAGTGTCACGGGTGCAGAAAGCTGCCCTCACACCCCTGTCCCACGCCTGTGCCTGGAGAGTGGTCCTCTCTTAGCTTCCTTCATTTCTCACACCCGGTCGGTCAGTTGTCCAGTTGCTCCTGAAGCCCCTGACAGCCCCTTGTCCCATTAGGTGTTAGCTTCCTGTTCAATACCTCCTGCTGCATTTCCATGTCAGGTCCCCGGAAGAAAGACTTTCTGTGAAGCTCACACGGATTCTGCCAGCACTCTGATTATCTGCCGCACCAATAATGTATAATTCCTCAAAGTTGGAGTGGTCACACAGAACCTCTCCTGAGCATTCCATACATTTTCAGAACCGGGTATGAATTTTAATGCTGACATTTAAGATGCTGTCAAATGGAGCCAGAGTCTCTGGAGACCACGTCCTCCTTGAGTGTTAGACTCGGGCAAGACATATGCAGACGGGGCGTGAGGTTTACAATGATCTCACACAGGCAGTCTCCCTTTGGAGTCTCTCCCTGCCTACACTCATTACATGCCACAGGGTGCTGCGGCCCTCTCGCAGAGGACTCACTGTCACTGTCACTCCTTGCGGGCATCGTCTGTTCTGTGTAGGCAGCAGCTGCCAGGCCTCAAGATGAATGCTCAGGTTCTGCCTTGATGGATAGCTGCCCCCAACAAATTGGCTCATGATCTACAGAGATCTTCTTTACAAATGTGACAAATGATGACAGGTGTAGAAGGAGAGCTTCACTCCTGCTTCCGGGGACACCAGCTCGGAGGAAACTTTTTCAGCAGAAAGAGCTGTTTACCATGGAAGCTCCAAAGGAGGTCGGGATCACTTGGTTTCAGGGAAAATGAATGGTTTCAGATAAGTAATAGCTGTCCCCCATTCTCATCATGCATATGCCCAGACTAGACGAGCTTAAATTCCGATTCTAGATCACATGGTATTCTGGGGACAGAGCCAGGCTGTGGTGTAGTAAAATATACATCTTGTCTTCCTCCTGTTCCTTGGCATACCCTTCCTGTGACCCTTGGAGTATTTGAACAGGTGATGTCACTTTGCATGGGTTGGCTGACAGCTCCTGGGTCGCTTAGGGATGGAGGCTTGTTCCTGGAAAGGTCAAGGCAGGCAAGAGGATATCCAGTCCTATTTTCCAACTTTGTTGAGAGCAGCGTGGCTGAAGGTCGACTGTGTGTGAGCACGCGTACCCGTGTGTCTGTGCACAAGTACTTATTTCTCAGTGGTGAGACCCGGTGATTCCTGAGGTCCCAGAGGTGCTTTGAGCTGACACTGTGGTGTGAAATCAGAGGAGATGGGCTGATGACAATCCTCTGAGTCCCCTCGGGTGCCCTGAAGTCACTAACCGACAGTTGGCAAAGACGGCACTGTAATTTACTCGACCACAAGATTACATTAGAGGCAGGAGGGTTAGGAGCTGTTGTGCACACATGCTTCCCCGTTGAAGGTGCTTGCAAGGTGCAAGGATTTGCTTGGAGTGGAGAATTAAATAAGGAGAGTGGTAGGATTTATTTATTTATTTATTTTAATCTCAGGTACTCGGGCATGACATCACACCATCACAAGGCAAGCTCTAGGTCTATGACAGGTGGGTGGTCTCTGCTGTGAGCCTTTCATGTGGCAAGCATCCAGGCTCTCTCTCAATGGAATGAGGCCTTGTGGAAGCAACCCAGTCAGTCACTCCAGGACTGAAAATACAGTGTGCATAGCTGCAGAGGAAGAGCTGGGGGCCATGTACCAGCCTCGGGCCAATTAAGCCTAAAACAAATTTCAGGCTGCCGGAGCTCCGATTATACTTGGAGTGCTGTGGGCTCTACCCCACAGCGCAAAGCCTGCTGGACGGGTCCCAGTAATTGGAGTGAAGCATCGGCTCTTCACCCACGGCTTCCTAATGATCAATGGCGCTGGGCTATTTGCTTAGGAGCATTTAAAAAGCAAAAGGGATAGGAAATGCAGTCGGTGAGCCCACTCGCCTGCCTGCCCACTTCGAAAGCATCTCCTGGATGCACGCTCTGGATTTTTTTTTTTCTACCAATCTGTGTGGCATAAATAGGGGAACAGAAAGGAAAGGTCAGAGAAGCCGGAGTTATTAAAGTGAGCGTTGAGAAGTCTCCCTGTGTGAACAGCAGCTTCAACTCATGTGGGAAAAAAAAAATCATAGATTTTTCTTTTCATCAAAAAAAAACACAAGCTCAGCATCAGAGAGGAAACAATTATTCATAAGGTCCGAGGCTGTGAGAGCCTGACCGGCCTGTCATCCCAGCAGGGAAAGAGTACAAGTGGCTAACAGCTTGGGGTGATTAATTCGGGCAAGATTAGCTTTGCGTATTCAGTGGGTCCAATCCACACAGCTTAGAGGCTGACAACTGTTTGCAGCTACCCCCAGTGTGTGCTCACAACCACTGGAGATAAGGAACCAAGGCCTAAGAAGGTAACATTTCTTCCGTATTCCACAGAAGTCTCTTGATGTGTGGCATGGGGTGGGGAGTCACCTCTCTTTGCCTTGGAAGGAATGAGGCTCTGCAAGATTGTAATGCTGTCAGAGTGTCTGGGACAGATGAGATGGACAGACATACATCATCAGTTCTCCACTGATGGATGCATGGAGCATAACCCCTTTGAGGCTGGGTCCAGGCATCATGTCATTACAAAACTCCCTTGGTGATTGTATCAGATGCCAACTTGAGCATTATCCTTCCACTACCCGGAAGAGAAACCAAGGGTCAGACTAAACAAGGGACATGGCTACATCAATTTCTGCAACCCCCTGGGATGTATTTACTATTCACAGCCCCCAGCACCTCTGCCAACACTCCCTCTTATACCTTCTGGCTACTGACCAGCATAAAGCAGACTACAATAGCCGCAGACCTGAGCCCTGGCAAGGGCCATGGATAATTCTACCCAGGCAGTTCTGGGGAAGTTGTTGGCAGAAGGAGGATCTGAATGAGGCCTGGGCACAAGGACAGAACTCATAACAAGGTTCTCATTGCTGGCAACGCCTGCCTGCCTGCCCTGCCCCAGCCTCTATCTGAATCCTCATTGCGTCCCACCTGACACCTGGGCTGACTGACCGCCTGCTCTCTTCTCCCTCCTGTTCTGAGTATGGACAAACTACCTCCTGCAAACAGAAGCATCTTCCAGAAACGGAGAAGGAAAGAGCAGCCACTCCGCTGGAAAGCAGGCAAAAACTGGATCAGAGAGATCCAGAAAAATCTCAAGTGGCCTTAGTGCCATGCTGCATCAGAGAAAAAGGACAGCCCTTCTTGCCCAATAGCCAGAAAAAGTCCAATCCAGAAATCAATGGAGGACCCACTGCACAATACACACCAGGATACTCATATATATGTACAAAAGGGTACAATCTATGAACACACAGCCCATGAGCAAGTGACATGGCCACATCTTTGTTGAATGATTTAGCAACCGCACATTGGAGTCCCTATCCTTCAGAAAACACCACCACCACCACCACCACATGAAACATTTACAAAGTTGTGTAAGTACAGGCAAGCTTGGTTTGTAGTCACAGAGACTGTGAGTAGCTTAAGGGTCCAACTCATCCATAAGTAAAGGCTGGCACATCGGCACTAACAGCAGCTAAAGAATCTGTTGGCACGCAGAGCCTTCCGGGATGTATTTTTAAGAAGAAAGAATTAAACTCCATAATGTGAGAAACAGCGCACAGAGTCTGACGGGTTTTGCATAAGAAAGAAGGAAAGTACTGCCTGTGTGGATTTGTTTGTATTTCTGTGAACAACTGCAAGGATTTAGCCTTCAGCAGGAAGGTGCACATGTGAATGCACAGGTAAGTTGGGACAGGAGAGAGAGAGAGAGAGAGAGAGAGAGAGAGAGAGAGAGAGAGAGAGAGAGAGAGAGAGAGAGAGATATTCTGGCAGTACACCTTTCATATCTCCTTTTGAGTTTTGACCCATGTGGATTCATAACTGTCTCTTCTGAACTAAGATTTAGGGCTGCAGAAATGGTGGGGCACTTGTTGCTCTGCAGAGGACCTGGGTTTGGCTCCCAGCACCCATATGGCAGGCAGCTCATGACCATCTGTTACTCCAGTTACAGGGGATCCAAGACCCTCTTCTGTCCTCTGTGGGCATCAGGCATGCATGTGGTGCACACACATGCGTGCAGGCATTCACACAGGCATATAAAATTAGGTTGGGGTTCATTTTGGTTTTGTTTGGTTTTTAAGTAAAAGCCTGAGTCTATTCTGTGACCTGTGGTTTCTGGTTCCACTCCAGGTCTGAGGCTAGCCCTTTGTACAATGTCCCTTTCAAACCTGGAGGCAAGGGTCAGGTCCCTTTTCAAAGTTTTCCTGCCTCTTGGTCTTAAGCAGTCCAAAACAGAGGCTGCATTCCCATGCATTTCTGGTTTCTGTTTCTGAGCCTCTACTTACTGTAAAGACAGTGGGCTTTTGAGTCTTTCTTCACTGCCCTGTTCCAACCTGGATCACACTGTTTCCTCTAGTGACTCCTCTGCCCCCGGGCAGCTGATCCAAGCTGTGAGATCTGTTTGCTCCTTTTTTGCTGTCTCCTATTTTTTTTTAATTTTATTTATTTATTTTTTTTGGCAAACCCACAAAACCTCCTCACCCATGATCCATCTCTGATGCTGAGGAGAGAGGAGAGATATGGGAGAGGGAAGGAAGTGACCTCATCCAGTTACTTCCTGTGGCAGATGAAAGACTCAATGTGTGTGTGTGTGTGTGTGCGTGTGTGTGTGTGTGTGTGTGTGTGTGTGTAGGGGGGAGGGACTGGAGAGATGGCTCAGAGGTTAAGAGCAGTGACTGCTGTTCCAGAGGTCCTGAGTTCAATTCCCAGCAATCACATGGTGGCTCACAACCATCTGTAATAGGATCTGTTGCCCTCTTCTGGTGTGTCTGAAAACAGTAACATGTGCACATATACAATAAATAAATCTTCTAAAAAAAGACTCTCCGGGCAGTGCAGTGCTGGCACACGCCTTCTTTAATCCCAGTATTTGAGAAGCAGAGGCAGGCAAGTTTTTGAGTTCGAGGCCAGCCTGGTCTACAAAGTGAGTTCCATGACAGCTAGGGCCATACAGAGAAACCCTGTCTTGAAAACCAAAAAAAAAAAAAAGGCTCACCAGGGGCCACTGTGATTTTCACCTTTCTTGTATTGATATTACAGTGATGGAGGGGAGCCCCTGCTGAGGGAGGTTCCAGCAGACTTGGGGTGGGGGTTGAATACGTAGGATGACCTGTTGAGCCTACAGTCCCTTAACTACCTGTTATTTATTTTGTTTTATTTTCCGGGACGGTCTCACTATGTAGCTCCAGCTGTCCATTGTAGACAAAGCAGGCCTTGAATTCATAGAGATCTGCCTGCCTCTGCCTCTGAAGTGCTGGGATTAAAGGTGCACACCACTATGCCAGGTGTGACTGCTTGAGACTTTACAGTGTGTCTCAGAGCCGGGGAGTGCAGACCAGAGCTCATTGCTTCTTTCTCTCTCCCTTTCCATTAGACACCCAAATGCTTCAGGACATGTTGGGATGATAAGAGCTGAGTCTGGAAGGGTGATGGCTCAGGGGACAGTTCTTGGGAACAGGGACTGTCAGAGTTTGAATTGCAAAGCCAGCTATAGACTCATGAGAGCAGAGAACCAAGAGGCAGGGTCTGCTTCAAGAAAAGAAAAGAAAAAAAAGTAAAGAGAAAAAAACGCATTTATTAGAATTCATAAAAAGGGCTGGAGTGGAGAGGGGACAGCTGCCAGAAATAAACAGGCTGGCTCTTTTTCTTTTTTTCTTTAAAAAAAAAAAAGACTCACTATTTGCCAAGTGTGCAGAGCTCAATGTCTGATTGCCGTCCACGGGGAATTTTTAAATCAGGGGGAAAATAATGCAGGTTGGAAAAGGTGCTGAGTCAGGGAATCTCAGACGCGGCTCTGGGACTAAGAGGCGGTCATTACTGAGGCAATGTGGACGGAAGGTGTCAGGATCAGAATATCATTTGAGAGGCCCTGGGGAAACCCAAGAGAGAAAGATGGTTCTTAGTCCTTCCATCTGCACAAGCTCCCACCCGCTCCCTGGTACTACACTGTCGGAGATGGAAGTTGCTTAGCAGCCTCTCTAGGCCAGGGCTTTGCCTACCCAGGTGAACAGCGTGAGTTAAAGAAAGATGCATTGCTCCTTAGTGCTACAGTGATTTGCTATGGCCTGTTGCTTGTTCCACCCAAGTGGGAGGTGTTTACAGTTCCTGGGAACCCTCAGCTGGAATCATACTGGCATGAAAAGAGCCACCCGGTACCAGACGATGCTGGGCAGGGGAAAAACAGTGTGGGACACTTGCCTAACACCTGCGCATTTTGAGGACTCAATATCTGTCATTCATTCATTCGTTCGTTTGTTCATTCATTTATCCCTTGATGCTCAGCCATCTCGGAGAGCGTCCTATCTGATTACCAAATGAGGTTTGAATGGAAGAGCGAAGGAACCCGATAGAAATCAGCCAAACCTCACCCAACTCTCCTCCTAAACACAGCCAAAAGACTCAGGCAAAGAATGCAGCCGCTTTAAACCGAATTCAGCCCGATTCTCTCCCTCCCAGCCTGAACAAACACCAAACATGTCCATAGGTATCCTTGGGATGATGGGGGCCCTTGTTTGTAGTGCTACCAGCTGCAA
Organism: Mus caroli; assembly: GCF_978045245.1. NCBI lineage: Eukaryota > Metazoa > Chordata > Mammalia > Rodentia > Muridae > Mus > Mus caroli. Next base: position 3,110,180 of record NW_028227275.1, read on the forward strand.
TTCCAACCCACTTAGGGTGAACTGGAGGGCGATGTAGGAAGCTTTGCTGCCTTCCCGACTGCTGGGATTTGGGATATTTGTGCCCCACCGCTCAGGGTTTCGCAGCGCACACCCAACGCTTGGGAAGACAGCCGTAGCACCAAATACTGGGCGATTTTACAACGGACAGGGCAAATTGATCATATTGCAAAGGGTCATAGCTGCTTAAAGTGTCGCCTTCAAATCCTCAAGGACGTTAAGGAGGTGTCTTGGGGCGAACTGAATGGAGATATACTGAGTGACTTTTTTTTTTTTTTTTTTTGAGACAGGGTTTCTCTGTGTAGCCCTGGCTGTCCTGGAACTCACTTTGTAGGACCAGGCTGGCCTTGAACTCAGAAATCTGCCTGCCTCTGCCTCCCAAGTGCTGGGATTAAAGGCGTGTGCCACCACGCCTGGCTCTGAGTGACTTCTGATTGAACAACCATCAGACATGAGTGAAAATAAGCCTCTCATAGTCATTTGAGGATGTGAGCTCCAAAAGCCCTGAGTCCGGGTGCAGCTACTGAGATTACATGCTCCTCGGAGCTCTCCTTAGTGTTTGGTTTGTTGCATACAAGGTCACCCATGTGCCCTCTCTGGGCTTGCCTCTGTTGCTTACCCCTAAGCCCATCTTCTGGATTTTGGAGTCTTAGAGTCCAGAGCCCTCCCAGGTCTGAGCTGCTTTGGCTAGCCCAGGCTCACTTTCTGAATGTTGGCTTCTGAAAGGGCCTTTTGAGAGCCTTTGAGCAATGATGCAGGCAGAACATCTTCTAAAAAAGCCCTTCTTCACAGAAATTCTTTCCCCTAGGAGAGGCCCAGCCTGAGCTACAGTTCTGACCAGAGCAATTTAAGACAGAGAGACATTTGGTCCTAATGAGCCACAGTTCTCCCAAGGCACTTGCGGATCGAGAGAAAGGTTCTGGCTGCCGAAGAGTTTCCTGTACTCTCCCTCCCTGTGAGCTACATTCCTCCACACTACATTCTAGCCTTTCCCTTTGAAAGAACTAGAACTTAACCCAGAAGCCCCTGAGCTATTCCAAAGACATTGAAGCCTCTCTCCATGCAGGGCAGGGCAGGCTGCTCAGACAGGCGAGAAACCAGGAAGCCAGGAGGTAGTTGGGGCTGGACTGGCAAGGAAGCAGTCTGCCTGGGAACTCAGAGGTTTCCCAGAGGTTCAGGCCTTCCAATCCCTTAGACAAACAAAAACAAAAACAAAAGCAAAGCAAAACAAAACAAAAAGGTTAACTGAGGGTAAGAGAAAAACAAGGGCAGGAGTTCCTGTAGTCAGTCAACAAACATCAAGCGAGAGCACACGGCATTCCAGGTGCTATCCAGGCACGAGGATGTAAAGCACGGAGATTCTGACTCCATGGAACAGGACAGTAAATGCACGATCTCAGAAGATAAAGCAATCAAGTGAGAGCAAGCAGGACCCATTTGTGCAGATGCATCTAACCAAGGGCTTCCATCTGCCACCAACCTCATTCCCAGGAGGGACTCAGAAGAGGCTGAGGAGTGGGGAAATGTCACAGAGAAACTCAAGGGAGGCTTTAGGGTACTCGAACTGCAGGTGGTTGGTGTGGGCACACTGTATGGTACCAATCAGGTGTGTGTGTTAACTTTTTCTGGCTCTGACTGTCAGGAGATAGAAGCTGGCCCCCACAGAGGGCCTCGATGCAGAGGCGGAGGGTAATTTGTGTCATATATGGCTTGATCATTGTCTAGTTGTATGCCTAGCCCCTGTGACCAAGGTGAGATGCTGCCCTGCACCAGTTAGAGTGATTAGCAAGCAAAGCAATGAACCGACCTGCAGTGTGCAGGCGAGACACAGAGCCAGCATCGCCAGCAGAAACAAGAATTCATAGGATTACTCTGGCAGAATGTGGCAGAACTTGGCAATCCTGGGATCCTACTCAGTCATGGGTGGGCCCAGTGTCTCCTGTCACATTCACCAAAACTAGGAAACAACAATAACAACAACAACAACAACACAACAATAATTCTGATAAAGAATGGATAAGAGAACTGTGAGTAGAAGGGAGTATTGCTGCCTAACTCGGGGACTCCTGAAATCATGGTCTGGAGTGACAGCAGGAAGATCTGGGGCTCTATGGTCCTCTTCTGTGATATTCTTGAGTGAGCAGAGGTATGAATACAGAAAATATGTTGGTGGCTGCCATGCAAGACGTGGACATGGACTGGTGGGTCGGCTACAAAAGGATTTGAGGTGATATCCTGATTATGTTGATAGTTACAGAGTCCAAGATTTTGGTCCAACCCAGAGAAAAGGCCCTTTAAAAGAATTAATTGTGTCTTATAGTCAGGATTACAGAACAGAAGCCTATAATTATGGGAAATAATAATCATTGTGAAGAATTTAAGCAAACAAAAAGAGAAATATATTTCCAGATAGTTGGCCAGAGGACAGGTGGGAAACAACATTTGTAGGAATGTAAGTGGAGTGGATATGTCCAGACTTTTTAGAGAGGCCATTAGACATCTGGCATATGGAGATACGGCGGCAGCGTGTATAATAGTTACTCTTTCGTTCCTGTGACCAGCGTACCTGACAATTAGAAGGAAAGGAGTTCTTTCAGATCTCAGTCCATCATGGTGGAAAAGCATGGCTGAGCAGAACAGTCTATGTCATGCTGGGCCAGGAAGCAGAGAGAAGCCAATGTGGGCTCTCTACAGGATTTCTCCTTTCTCCCCTATATATGAGTCTATATATGTGGGCCACAGCCCAACAGAGAGTGACACCCACATTGGCTATGGATCTCTCTGCCTTAGTCAATCCTTTCTGGAAACACCCTCACAAGTACAGCCAGAGCTACACTTCACTAATTTCCTACATGAGTCTAAATCCAACAAGGTTGGGCAGAAGGAGGGACTGGGGAGTGACAAAGATGTCACAACCAAAAGAGGTCTGTGTGGTTGACTAATTAGAAGGAGCTAGAAGGCCCAGCAGACAGACAACAACAGCTCCTCTGCAAAGACCTCTAGGGAAGAACCAAGATGCCAGGCAGGAATGGGCAGAGGAACAGTGCAGCAGGTATGGACTGGGATAAAATGTCCTTCTGTGGGACCACTCCCAACAGTAGAGCTCTCTAATAACTGTCTTTAGTAACTGAATATGTCCCTGTCTTTTGGCACATTTGTCTTATCTAGGATTTCAAGTCCCACCGAACACAAAACTTCCCTGCTCTTCACTGGCCCGAGTGTAGCAGAGGGGGGAGCATCTCCTGCCAAGCACAGCCACACTGAGCCCATTGTGCTGCGATAGAGTGCAAGGTGCCCTACGGATCTGGCCACTCCACAGGACAGTTTTTTTCTCTCTCTCATATCATCACTGACTATGTAAACGCCTTAATCCAAAGAGTGGGAGAAAGCCACACCCAGCTCAGAGAGGAAAGGCTGTTTGCCACTTCACTAGAGCTGGGACAGGGCCTTCTTTCATGGAAAGTTGATGGGTTATGGGAGCCTGACTCCAATGAGAATCAGTTATTCTAATCGCTATTAGATTTAGTCCAAACACGCTATTGCTGTTGGCAGTCAAGTGGTGCGGGCGATTTATTTGAAGGATCCTTGATAATCCATTTGTTTATTGATTTCGTTAAGCAGGTGTGTGTAACACTGTTTACTGGGAAGAAAAAGAGACTTTGTATTCAGTGAAATAGAAACACTCTATGGGTTAAAGGAGCCATATTAACATTTTAAAAAGAGAGATGTTGAAATAGAGTAACAAAATCAAGTGCAGGCTAAGGTCTGGTCAGCTCAGAAGAACTCTCAGAGCTGCTTGAGAGCTGGAAGATGGCTCAGTGGTTCAAGCATTTGCCATCCAAGCAAGAGGTTGCCAGGTGGGCATGCAGCTTGCCTGCATCTCCTGTCTTAGAAGGTAGAAATAGAGACTCCCCAGAGCAAGCCTGATAGTGAAGTAAGCCACACTGGCAAACTCTGGGGTTGACTGAGACCTTGCCTCACAAAAATAGAAAGACTGGACTTCACTTTTTAGCTTACAACACACACACACACACACTCAGGCACACACACACACTCAGGCACACACACACACACACACACACACACACACTCAGGCACACACACACACACACACACACTCAGGCACACACACACACACACTCAGGCACACACACACACACACACTCAGGCACACACACACACACACACACACACTCAGGCACACACACACGTGTATGAGCACCCACACAAACATATCCACACATATTTGAACAATCAAACAGACCACATACAGGTTGAAAGAAGAGGAGAAAGAGTAGAGAAGGAGGAGGAGGAAATGATATCTTGCAGAGTGGAGAGACCTCATAAAATTCAGAAATGGGAAGACATAATGTAAGTGCCTGAAAGAGGTTGGTGTACGGAGCTGACAAGGACTCTCATTCTAATGCTTGCTGCCCAGATAACTGCCTTCTTGTAGGAAGATGGGGACAGATCTGCAGGTGTGACTGAAGACGGCCATCCACCCTCAGCTAAGTGTGTGATGAGGAGGGAGGATGCTTGTCAAAAAGAAACAACTTGATATATAAACTCAGGCATTTTAGAAGACGAAGTATTATTGATTGCATAAAAAAACCTTAGCACACAGAGAGCTACACGTGGACAGAGCTGTCAGCTCCTTTCAGACATAAGAAAAAATCTCTTACAAACAAATCTTTATGATGTTGATGGGTGGTCCCTGCAGAGAACCTGGCCATCTTTGAGGAAGAAATCTTTAATAATTCCTCTCTCACCCTGCTTTACTTTGTAGCACTGCCCGTCCAGATACTGAGGAGGGATGTCCTTATTTTCCATACATGGTACTAGGTGTAGGTATCATGTGCCATGACAAGAATAGTCCTCACTTGAACCCCCAGGGAGCAAAATCACCAATGTTCTTTTTAGCCCTCCTCACAACGTTCTCCGGCCCTTCTGCACCAAAGCAATTGCTCCTCAGTGTCAAGCAATGCCTGAAAAACCACAGACCTCTAGGGAGGGCTCTTCCAATATAGCCTCACTTGCCCACCATTTAGCATGCAGGCCCTTCTACTTTCAGTCCAACCAGCCTCCTCCCCATGGTTATGCAGTAAGTTTCTCACTCACATTCCTGTCTCTGCTCTTGTCGCTGTTTTTCTATGAGTCCTGTATTATTCAGCTCACGAAGTCAGAGCAGTTTTCTTAAAACACACATGGCAGAGCTAAAGCCAACTGGTCAACCTCACAATTCTGTCTTCTAAGGTGTACTCATGTTTCCAGTAGACCTGTGTAGGGATGTCCATGGCAACATGGTGAGGAAAGACACCAAGGGGGCCAGTAACTGTACAATGGAGAAATGACACTAGGGCCGTCCTCTACATGATACAGCAGCACACACAGAAAACCATCCCTCACAGGATGGGGGAAACTCTTACAAGACACAGAGTTGAGCAAATGAACCAGACACAAAAGAATACGTCTAGCAGTCCATTGACTTAAGTTGAGCATGTCTGAATGTGTACATGTGTATGTAGGTGCATGTACATGTGCATGCATGTGGTGTACATGCATTCCTGTGTGTGTGTGTGCATGTACACATGCATGTGCAGGTCAGAGGGCAACCTCAGGTGTCATTCCTCAGGAGCTGTCCACTTTGCTTATTGAGATAAAGTCTCTCATTACCCTGGAACTGACTGATTAGACCAGGTTGGCCAGCCAGTGAGCCTCAGGAATCAGCCTGAAAATGGCTTCCTGGTACTGGAATTTATAAGTGTGCACCACCACGCCTCACCTTTTAAAGGAAAAAAAAAAATGTGAGTTCTGGGGAATCAAACTGAGGTCCTCAGATTGCAAGGCAAACATTTCACCGATTGATCTATATCCCCAGTTATTACACACCGTTCTCAAGTAGGCCAGATTAATTTAGAGGTGGAAGTCGAGAGGGTTGTTAATGTTAGATGTTTGGGGAGCAGGAAGAAGCCTAGCAGGGCACCTTGGAGATGCTGCAGGGCCAGGGTTCTTGATCTGGCCAGGGCTGGAGAAGCATGCTCATGTTAATAGATGTCCTGCTGACTTGAGATTTCACTGAGCTCTGCTCTTACAATCTACACGCTCTTCCGTCTTGTATGCCATCCTTCAATAAAGTGTGTAACCTTTCAGATAATTGCACAAGGAAGACTGAAAATAGACGGAAATGAAAATTGAGAGAGCGTCTTTTTCAGCCGCTCTGAGTAGAGCATTTAGTGCTAGTCTGGAGTGCTTTGTATCTATTATGTAGAATAAGTTGGTTTCAGTTAGTTTCAGCACTGTGTGTGTGTGTGTGTGTGTGTGTGCACATGTAAGTGTGATCTATTTGTGTGCATGAACTCTCTGCCCATATGCTATACCAGGCTTGTCCAACTACATGCTTCATGAGGTATTTTTAATGTAGACTTTGGGGGTTGGTTTCTTGAAACATGGGTTCACTATGTAGCCCAGGCTGCCCTAAAACTTATCATGTAGCTTGTCTCAAACTTGTGATTTTTCTACTTCAGGCTCCGCTACTACTATGTGGGCTGGGTAGAAGGACTCAAGGTTAACTATCTTTCAGGTCTGAGACCTACCAAGAGTGAAGTATAGACCAGCTTCTGATATCTTAACCCAAGTATCACAGATGACATCCGAAGGTTTCAGAGCCATGCTCAAAACCTGTGCCCCTCCTTTCACTTAGAGCCAGACAAAGTGCACAGTGTAACCAAGGCTATGAAGCTCTGTTGATGGCGACTCTCTTGTTTCCCCATTTTGTTAGAGTTCAGACATGACAGCCTCCAGAAAGCAGGCACAACCTACCTCAAGTCCTTTGCACAATCTTTCCCTGTTCCTATAACACGATATTTTAAAATATTTTTAAATTCCTGATATCTATCTATATCTGTATCTAGATCTACCATCTATCTATACCTGCATCTATAGATCTCTGTATCTCTCTCTCTCTCTCTCTCTCTCTCTCTCTTTCTCATTTTCTGTTCAGGTCCTGTGTGTCCTTTCACAGCTCCTGTGCTCACACTTACGTCAACCATGCTATATATCTTAAAGTGAAGATTAAAAGCACCCTCTCTTGCTTAGTCTCTTTGATTTTGGTCTTGTGTCCTATCTTATCAGATCCTTTCCTGACCACTAGCTTCACCGTCCTCTTCTGCCTTTTCTCTCCCCCACCCCCCGGCCTGATTGCCTGTGATGCATTACATCATTTAGTTACAGTGTGATGCATTACATCATCTAGTTACACTGTGATGCATTACATCATTTAGTTACACTGTGATGCATTACATCATCACTTTCTTATGTATGCCTCTTCTCACACTAGAACTGGAAGAGAAACATTTGCCATGGCCTTGCTTCACTGACTGTATCTGTTCCATCTTTCTCCACTTCCTGGCATTGGTCTTTAAGGATAACCTCATTCCTTTGGAGTTTCCATTTCCTTTATTGCAGTGTTGGCTGACAGTACCATGGGTATAAAAGTACCATTTCCCTCTGTTGGAGTTGTCATTCATTGCTCTTGCCCAAGGAATGAGGCCATTTGACAACCTTGATGCCCTCAGCCTGAGAGTCAGCTTGATGGCCCAGAAGATGCCTCAGTTCTTGGAAATCTGATGAGTCTTCTTCCTATGGGTTCAATCAAAGCAAATGTAGTCTTGACATTTCTTATTTCCAAACATGCAAAAAAGGGATTGGGGAGGCCATTGCAGACCCTGGTTATCCACACCACTAGGAACCCTGGAGTAGCAAGGAAAGCCATTTGCGAGTTAGGCAGAAAGGGATCCTTGATGGAATGCTCCCAGCTTGGGAGCTGGTGAGTGTGGTTACTGTGTAATTTCAGACTCAAGTGGAAACTTAAGGGTTCTTTGGAAAGTCGGTTGTGTTGGATGGTGTTCTACTGGGCAAACAAATGAAGGAATGCTTACCTGAAGTGGACACAGGTGAAAGACAAAGTCAGGCTCGTGAAGGAACGTTTAGCTGAAGCCGTCACAGGAGAAAGAAAGTCCTGCTAAAGAAAGTATATGAGAGGATACAGGATGAAGGATTCACTAATAACACTCATGTACTGGTCCACCTTACATTGTGTGGTTGAGCTGCATTTGCCAGGACTCCATAAAGAGTGATGTGCCAAAAATCTTTTGGCAGTGTGCTGCACTTTCTTGATGCTTCTGAGGACTCGGCTAATTGGCAGAGTGATGTCAGCTGAGACAGACACATGTGCTGAAGCAAGACACGTGCCGAGACAAGAACTGTGCAGGACACTTGATGTTTGAAGGGATATAAATAGGACTCGATGAACAGAGACAGAGGCTGAGCTTGGCTTGCTTATAGAGATCGCTGTGCAATGCTTGTTGGTCTCCCGTTGTTGCTGATCATCCCTTTGCTGACAGAGGCACAGCTGAGATAGTCTCCTGGCATTCCTCCTGGTCCCTCCTGCCGACTCTTGCTGAGGCTGAGGCCTAGATGTCTCTGCTCGATTGTGCCACCACTGCTGATTCATGTTTGCTACCCAGACTCTACCCAACTGGACTGCCTGTGAGGTGTTTGTGAGTAGATGGAGCTGCAGATGCTGACCTGTGAACTGAACTGAAATTTCCAGACAACACAGACAGGAGTTGCTCCGAAGAACCTTTTCTAAACAGGTCCACTTCCCCCATATCCTTTCTTTTTTACTACCTCTGGTGGGTGGTGGACTAGCAGGGAGGTTAGAGCATTTAAGAACCATCATTAAAAATAAGGTTTGAAAAAAAAAAATAAAAGTTACACCAGACAGTGTTGTTGTCTGTTCCAGAGACACAGTAGTTCAGGTCTGGCTGTCAAGGTCCCTGGACTACTCCATTCAATTCCTTACCATAGTAATTTAGTAAGTTGTGCTTTAAGAGAAAGAGACAGAGACAAAAAGAAAATAAAGTCAAAAGTGAAATATGGGGGCTGAAGAGATGGGCACCCAAGCTTTAGGGCCAGAGACCCAAGTAAAGGTCAAATAGGTCTAGTAGCCCACCTGGCACATTAGCTAGTCAGAGCTAAGATATTCCCCTGGGCAAGCTGGCTAGCTAGAATCGCTAGAGTCAACAAGTGCTGGCTTTCAGGAAAGACCCTGTCTCAGTAAATAAAGTGAAAAGTGATCGAGGAAGGACCCCATTGTCAACCTCAGATGTCCACAGGTACACACACATGTGCACCCCCACATATATGCCTACACATGTATAAACATGCATACATGCATGTACACATACACTACATACACATACCCAGAGGGTTAACTATGTTCCCAGACAGTATTTCCTACTGTCTCACTGGATCATGCAGTCAGGACTCCGTTCATTTGACAGGGCAGCTCGGAGCAGCATCAGGTAGGCTACAGATCTGTCCCCTCCCCCGTGCACGGAGAATACTAGTGTCTCCATCAGAAGTCACGTGCGGAGAACGGATTGGGGAAGACACAGCACATCACAATGCTAGAACCCTGAGTAAAATCAGGGCCATTGCTAACCCATCTTGGATGGAAGCCCATTTGCATTGTGAACCACATGCAACGTGTTGGTGAGTGAAATGAGAATATTCCCAAGGAACCAGCCCCTACCCGGCCCATCTATGGTGGGAAGAATAGAGAAGAGAGTGAGAGTGGATAGGCATCCATGGAGACTCCTCCACACAAGAGCTGACATCCAGAGGCTATGCTTTATTTTTAGCTCATAGCAGGCAACATAAACTTGGCATATTGGCTATAAAATATATAAAGCATACAGCCCGGGTGCGGGAAAATCCTCCTCTAGGGAAACCAATCCTTCTTCTTCCATCATTCATTCTGACCCCAGTCTAACTCAAGGCAAGTCAAGAAAACTCAGACACAGGAAGGTTTCTTGTGGGGTTGTTCAGTGATGTCTGCCCCTTCCTTTCTTCTGAGAGCACAACCGTGTTCTTCTTTGGTAAAGGGAGAGAACATGGTGGCTGTGCCCCCACATACATGGGTAGAGGCTCCACGTCACCTCTATGTCAGATTTCTGGTAATGGCCACCATGTTGTCTTCCCCTGACCTAAACATTGATGTATGATCTACAGGCTGCTTCTAGGAGACCCTTAGCTCCCCAACATGTATGTGAATGCACATGATGTCATGTGCGTGAGCACACAAGGCATCATGTGTGTGAAGAGACACAACATTGTGTGTACATCATGTGTGTGAGCACACATGACGTTATATCCCCACACATGTTCTCATCCTCTTTGGTCCTGGTCCAAGGAGTCAGATGAGTTAGCAGAGCCTCAGCTCCTCTGTCTCCCATGCAGCTGTCTGCTGTCCCATCTTTCCATGGATGAGGACAGGTGTTTATGTGAAATGTGTGATGTTTCCCCACAGGTGGATGGGTTTGAACACTTGGTCCTTTGCTGTTTGGGAAGATTGTGGAGCAGTTGAGCAGTAAAATCTGGCTGGCAGAAGTAGGTTACTGGAGGAAGATTGAAGGCCAGATCCACCTCTGATTTGTGATTAGATCTTCTGTCTCTTGCCAGAATGCCAAGAAGGGATGCTGTGCATTATACTTTTATAGCATTGCCTTCCACTATCACCATAACTTGAAGTTCCTGACACCTTGGGCCAAAACAAACCCCTACTCCAAATTGGGTTGTCTCTGCTGGACGTGTGGTCACAGTGGTAATACAGCATGGAGACTGTCAGACCAAACTTCAACCAAATCTACAGTATGTAGTAGGACCTAGGTTTTAATAAGCTCACATTCTGGGATTAAATATTTCTATATTCTTGCGCGCATCCGACTCAACCAGCAAGATCTGCAACAGGATCCTTCTGCACACGTTTATTGGGAGAGCTTGATTGTAGAGGCGAAGAGACCCTGAGCCCAGAACTGGTGCTGCTTATATAGGCCTAGGAGAGGCGTGTCTCACACCCGGATTGGTTATGCACTATACCTCATTTGCATGTTCCTCATCTGATTGGCTACTCTCTCTCAGTACCTCACAGTACCTCATTATCATACCTCATTTGCATGTCTCACATCTGATTGGTTGTTCTCTCAGTACCTCATTATCATACCACATTTGCATGTCTCACATCTGCTTGGTTAACTCTCTTAATACTTTGTAGAGCCTCATTATCATGCCCGGGCCAGGCAGTGTTTTTGCGAAAAAACTTTACTGCATAAGTATGCATTGGTTGTTTGCCCAAACTTATGCGTGGTGGCCAGCGGTAGCCTGTGCCACTCTGCAACGGCACGTGACTTCCCACACTATATCCCATATCCCACTTCCTTTTGGATTTTCACTTAGTCTTTGGGGACATAGAGCCAAAGTGTTTCTTAAGGATGAAATTATTTGTTTTCATGTTTCTCTCTCTCTCTCTCTCTCTCTCTCTCTGCCTCTGTGTGTGTGTCTGTGTGTGCATGTGTGGTTTGTATGTGTGTGTATGCACGCAAGTGTGCATGCATCCCAAAGTTGACATCAGGAGTCACCCTTGATAACTCTTCTACATGATTCAGTGAGGCAAGTCTCTCAGTTGAAGCCAGAGCTTGCCAATATGGCTAGCTTCATCAGTCAGTTTGCTTCTGGGGGCTCTCCTGTGTCCACTTCTCAAGGCACAATGCTACACAGGCAGAATGTTACACCCAGTCTGCATTATATGGGTTCTGGAGAATCCAAAGTCTGGTCCTCTGCTTTAACAATGGAGCCATCTTCCCAGCTAGAAATGAACTTTAAACATGGTAGAGTACCCCAGCATGCTGCTACAGAGGACAATGTCAGGCACATGTGGCCTCTCAGTCCCTCCACAGCAGGTGACACTGTAAGGCTCTTGTGTGCCTTCCAAGGAGCTGGGAACTGAAGGGTAACTTTCTTTTCTTAAAGCATCTGAGGTCCAGGGACTTGAGCATGCACTCAGGAAAACTGGAGACAGGCAGATGTGTTCAGGAGCCTCTGCTTTCCTTGGTGGAGAAGTGGTCTGGGTGGGCTGCCTGGGGTGGCTGATGTTTAGAGGAACATGGCTCAGAGGCAGACTTGAGGTCTGTGAGTGCATTTCTGAGAAGAAGCTGTGCTTGCAAGATTGTGACAGCTTCTTCCCCCTCCTTCCCAGCAGAGAAAACAATTATTCTTCACATTAGTCTCCCTCGCTTCAGACCCTCATCCATCTCCATCCAAATGGCCAGAGATGAGCAGTGTCCAAAGAGCTCCTTGAAAACCTCCATCAGCATAAACTCGCCAACGCCAGGGTGGCTCCTCTGCTCACTCGTCAGGGTCAGGACTGCCTCAGGCTGGAGCTGTGGCCTCTGCCCACTTGGCTTCTGTCACTACTTTGCATGAGACCTTCCCAGTCCCTCTCAGTCTGCTCTGGAGCCATTCATTGTCCCTCCAGGGTTGCTAATGATGACCCTTCATTCCTCCCAGAAGCTTGGTCAATCTCCCCAGAGTTCTGCTTTTGACCTTTCTCCATCTTTATGGTCCTGCCAATGGCTTTGAAGGAGAAATGTACAATTTATCCAGCCTAAGACAGAGGGAGCCTGGAAACCACAGAGTTGGTTTTCTAACCACATCTTCTTTTTATCCATTTACCTTAGGAGCACCAGAAATGAAGGCAAGGTGGGGGTGGGGTGAAAGTGTCAAGTTCCCATTGCCACTCACTCTTTGTGCCATGGGACAAGATGCTGCTGCCGCCCAGGACTTGCAAGCATGAAGAGAATCTCTGTTCCAAGCTTCCTAGGGTCTGGGTTGTTTTTTGTTTTTTTTGTCATAGCACAATGAGAATATTATTTTAACTATTTGAAGAGGCCTTGAGAAAATCCCATCTGTGAATTTCATTGAAAACAGCAAGTGCTAACATCATTGGCTTTGAACTTGTGCCATGAAAGGTCACAAACTACTTACTACTTAAGGTTATTAGATCCTAGTGGCCACTGTAACACATGACTACCAAATAAATGGTTTTTCACAACAGATATGAGTTCTTCTTTGACACCTCGAAGGCCGCAGTGTAGTGAGAACCAAGGGGCAGTCAGCATGCTGTTTGGAGGTCAGGTTCATGCTGGAGATGACAGGGAAGGATCCAGGTCCCTTAAGAACTTGCCCTGTGGGAACAGCAAAGGAATAAAGTAAGACAGACAGACAGACAGACAGACAGACAGACACACACACACACACACACAGGAAAACTGGGGTCATGTGAACCCTGCCCACTCCAGCAGCTTCAGTGTATTTTTTATGGACAGCAGCACAGCCGGCTGGCTTTGCTCAGCAGGAGGTCTCTGTAGGCAGCAGTCTCAAGCTATAAGCACCCAGGCTGCAAGTTCACCAGGATTGCACATAGTGCCAACATTGACTCAGGCCACTGGAAGGCTTTCCCATCCCTCTGAGGCTGACACATACAGAGAAGGCTTTGCCATTCCTATGGATCTGACACACTGGGTCTCAGACATAGCCGTTCCCATGTCAATAGTACACACTCTCTCAGGGATTCCTTAGGCCTCCAGGAGTTTCCAGTAGTGGGATGCATTCACTGTCTTGTGAGAACATCTAAAGCTCTTCTCAACCTGTGAGTTGAGACCCTTCAGTGGTCCAACAACCCTTTCCCAGGGGTCACCTGAGACCATCTGCATATCGGATGCTTATGTTATGGTTCCTAACAGTAGTAAAATTACAGGTATGAAGTGGCAATCATAAAAGTAATTTTACGGTTGGGGTTCACCTCGACATGGGGAACTGTATTAAAGGGTCACAGCATTAGGAAGTTTGAGAACCACTGATCTAAAGAAAAAGCCAGATGGTCTCTTCCTTCATTTATTTGTATAAAGTCACGTGAGTAGGCGAAACCTTGCATCAAGGCAGTCATCCCGAGAACAAGAACAAGCATGAGAATCAAAGAAGCAGGGTTCCAATAACCCCAGACTCCTTATGGAAGAATTTTAAAAACTTACACCTTTTTGCGTGTTTGTGTGTGTGTATGGTATGCCATGGTATATGTGTGTGGAGGTGAGAGTGTAACTTGCAGGAGTTGGTCTTTCTTTCTGTATGTCCTGGGGATTGAACTCAAAGAGTCAGGCTTTGATGGTGGAACCATCTTTATCCACTGAGACATTTCAACATTCCATGTTTTTGTTGTTGTTTGTTTGTTTTGTGTTTGTTTTTTGTTTGTTTTGTTTTGGTGCTGTTGTTAAGTGACCTCTAAATTCCTTACGATTATTCCTCTGTTGCTCAGGACTTCCAATGTTGACAGCTAAATACACCCTAAATAATAAAACAGAACAGAGGTAAGGGACAGGCAGCTGTAGTTTAGGTGCAAGACCAGAAGTATCTGAGGACCCACCAGCCCTTCACAGTGAGGAGATGCCCATCTGAAGCCATGTGAACTGCTTCACTGTTGTGTAACTCTGTGATGCAGGGGAGGCAGCAAGATTAACAACATACATAGGGAAAAACCAAACCAAACCAAACCAAACTGAAAAACAAAAACCAGGTACCTTACCCACCTGGCTTCATGCAACAAGCAGAGATGTTCTATGAAAAGCTGTGCTCATGAGTGGGAGGGAAGATACATGGTAAGTGACTCTATCTATAAAGATGTACCACGTGTCTCTCCTGAGCACTGGTCTACACCCATCCTCAAGAGTGTCTTTCTCTTACGTAATGAACTGCCTTTGTTTCTGTCACTAACGAGGTGCCTCTGGTACAATCTTTGTCTGGAGACACAAGAACCTGGAAACTTTAGATGGCACCACACGGCTCTGATCTGTGCTTATAGCAACAGTGGGCCTGTACTTCTCATCCCCGGCTTTGTGACAGCCTGCAAATGTCCTTAATCATCTTTATACTCCACAGACCCAAGTCTCTTTAAGAAGAATTGATTAAATGCTATCACAGTGATTTGGCTTCAACTGCTCTCGTTGGAGTGCTGGGGCACATGGCTCAGGTGTGAGTCCCTCCTCTTATAGACACACATGCTCCCCCTTTGCACCCAGAGTATTTCACACCAGTCACACCACAGGTCTGAAGGAGCTTTGCCAAGTGAAGGGGGCTCCTTGGCTCCCTGTACTGCTACCATCAGCCACAGGATTAATTATTCCTCTGGGCGACTTTAGCTGTTCTAAAGAAAATCCCAGGCAAACAGAACACACCTATTCTTCTTCTAGAAATGTTTGTTTGAATTCCCTCACTCATATAAGACTTAATTATGCAATATCTTAGAAATACCCAGACATCTGCCATTTCTGAGCATATCTGAAAGGCAAAGATTGCAACGCCTTGTATGGTCTCAGGAGCAGCAGGGATCTTCTCTGGGCTGATGGGGGCAAGTATGGAGGATAAAAAAGGGGGTGGGTACCCCTCCATGTGGATGATAGAGAACTCAAAGTATGTCAAATGGCTGAAGGTAAGATCTTGGCTCATTTCACAATCTAGACTTTAGGGACTATGCTGATTTTCACGTAAATAATTCTTGAAGAAGTCACTTCCCATTGGGCCGTGGTTAAAGCATGCCTGCAGCACTGATCTGCTCTATGACTTTTAATCTGGATGGCTACTAATTTGTCTGACAACTCCCCTACCAGCCTCGCTGCCCTCCTGTTCTCTGAGTCAGCACGCTGGCTCTTGGCGGTGCCTACATCATACAGAGCTGTCACCACCATCAAACAGCAGGCCCTCAGGGCTCACGCTCACCAGTAAAGCAATAAGCACTTGTTGGAGTGTTAGCGAGGCCCCGATGCAGCACCGGTAAATTAATTTTAGAGATGTATCTAGGTCAATGTATCTGCGCTCTGCATACAAACACATCAGCCAGTTACCTGTGTTTGCACATTTGTAAAAGGTTAAAGCCTTGCCTGGTAGTGACTTACCCTTTAGCTGAGTCCCAGATGGAAAAAAACATGTTACCTTCTGCTTCATGGTAACAACTGCAAGACCCACCACACACACACACACACACACACATGCACGCACACTCACACACAGAGATTCTGAGAGCTGGACATCACAAACCTAGTTAATAATAGTTTTAGGATCCAGAGTTTAAAAGGCATTAGCATTCCCGACTCCACACCCCATATAACTAGCAGGGCTGATTCAGGATCTTTGATGACCAATAATCCATGAATCTTCTACATCTACTTCTCTATTCTAAGTAAAGAATGTATTTCATAAGGTTCTTTTAGAGGTTGAAACAGCATAGTGAAACAGTTAAACAAGGTTTATCCTGATGGCTGGAAGTTAAGCCCCACTGAGAAACAAAGTAAAAACCCAGGATTTGGGGAGCTGCAAACGAAATACATTTGACGTGTCTATGAGATTTCTCTGTTAGGAAGGAAGGCGGCAACGCAGAGCATCTGCTTCACTCTCTGTCCGTATGCTGTGTGGCCCGCCTCAGTGCCATTGAGAGGGTCCCAAGTACAGACTGAAGCCTTGTGAATATGGCAGTGTCTTTTTAGCTGAAGCGAGCTGGCAGGTTTTACTCAGCTCATGAGAGTTGCTCTTATGGATATGGGAGGCCGAGTCAGACAAGCACAATACCATCGTCACCAGGTACAGACCCAGGCAGATGGAGCCACCTACACCCTGAATCCTACACAGAGATAAGCCAGGCCTGGTGACAAGTGCCAGTAATCTCAGAGTTGGGAATACCAGACAGGCAGATGTATAGTGCTCAGTGGCCAGCAAGCCTAGCCTAACTTGGCAAACCAGTGAGAAACCAGTACGGTTGTGTCTGCAAAAAGAATGGTGGAAGGTGACTGAGGAAGACACCCAAAGTTGACCTCTAGCATTCACCTACATGAGCACATGCTTAGGCACACACACACAGAGAAAGAGGGAGAGGGAGAGGGGGAGGGAGAGGGAGCTAGCTGATTCGTGTGTTCTCTGGCATCATGGGATCTGCCTAAAGAATAGGCACTCAGATAGAGTTTGTGTTGCCTTGCCAGTAATCCAAAAGGCAACCTGTACGTCTCCCAGCAGCCTGTGGTATGATGTGACGTGGTGCAAATGTCCCCTGAGGCACCCACAATTCGTTGGGCTTTGCTCCTCCAAAGCTGAGAGATGAGGTAAGGCAACTGGACCATCCATGCTTAACAACATGATGTAGGCAGAGTAGTAAAGCAGACAGAGGGTCTCTGCAACAGCTCCATCCCCGGTGAACTTCTGCTCTGCGTTGAGCCCCGAGTCTAGAGATGTGTAAGTCCCAGCTGAGCAGGATATGAACAGTGTGACCACATCCCGTTAGTGTGGGACTTGTAATTGCCAGAGCTGCTTTCTACTCTCTCACTTGCCCTTTGTGGCTCAATGATCTGACGTTACTGATGATAACCATTGTGATGAAGCAGGCTGGGCATCTGGACATCTTAGGGTTGCTTGGAGCTGAAGAATTGAGCTTGTTCCCTTGTTATGGGGGAGCCAGGACTAGTGAAAAAGACTGAAAATGGCCCCCACAGGCTCGTATGTTTGAGTGCTTGATCCCTGGTTGGTGTAAGTGCTTGGGAAGGACTAGAATGATTGGTTTGTCTGAAGAGTGTGTCAATTGGGTGAGCTTGAAGGTTTCAAAAGCAGATGTCATTTCCAATTAGTGCTCTCTCACTCACTCTTTCCCTCCCTCCCTCCCTCCCTCCCTCCCTCCCTCCCTCCAACTTGTGTATCAGAGAGAAGTAAGCCCTAAGCTACTGCCCCAGGACCATGCCTGCCTCCTGCCATACTCCCTGCATGGCTGTTGTGGACTCACCTTCTGAAATGTAAGCAAGTCCCCAATTAAATGCTTTCATTATTAGCTGCTTTGGTCATGATATGTCTTCACAGCAATGGAAAAATAACAAAAACATTATTTATTAAGTATGGGAAAGTATGACTTTGACTGAAACTGTCCCTGTCATTGGGAAATCTACTTAGAGGACAGTGGCCAAAGTTGATGACATTTTCCTTCCATAGTGTGAAGGTCTGTTTGGCAAGCATTTCATATCTGCCTCTTGGTTGCCGTGCAAGCTTAGGCTTCTCTTAGTGAGAATTTTGGTTTCTTTAAAAACACAGAAATATTTTAAGAATGTGTTTTCATTTTAAATCCAGGTGTGGGCTATGGAGCTGCTTCAGATTACCCATAGCAGTTGACTTTGATTTGCCTCGTGCTCTAGCAGGGGCGTGGTTTTGCCAGCCAGCTGCAGATAGTTTCTGAGATTGTGTGAAATTTGGAATTCTGGGGACTTTTCACAGTATATATAAATGCTAGGGCCCTGATAGAAGGGACTGTTGGCCAGTTGGTGGTTGGTTACAGTTGGTTGCAGTTTGTTAAGTAGCCATGCACAAAGAAGACACAACAAGGAGAAATTAGATATCCTGATGGTGAAGATCAAACTTGCTCCTAGGAACTCAATGCTCCTAATCAGCAGGAAGTAGTCTGTCAGTATTGAAACCCTCTTTCTGTTCTATCCTTTTTTCCTTTCCTGCCTACTGTTAGGGGGTTGAAAGGTGGAAGAAGGGGGTAGAGAAGGGTGGAAGAAAAAAGAATCCACAAAGTACTCAAAAATAGCCACAGATTGGAAGGCAATAGCATTTGCCAGGACAAAAGCAAGTCCCAATGGAACTTATCCCAGGGGGTGTAGTGACGACACAGCTAAGAGCTGCCAGGGCCAGTTCATGTCCCCCAAGGCCATTATGTCACATGACCAGGAATGGCTGGGTGAAGTGCATCAGCTGTGTTATGAATGGACTTCATTTTTTGGAAGATCAACGTAGGCAGCATAAAGGAAGGAAATACCTGGGTAAAGTTCTTCAAAGTTGTTTCTTGTCCGTTTTGAGAACAGCAGCTTGTGGTCCAGCCTCCACCATTCAGAGGCTACACATCAGTGAATGGAAGTAAACGGGCCCACACTGTTGTGTGTGTAGTTGATGCTTCAGGCTGGTCAGTCAGCACAGTGAAAGGTGAACTTCTGTTGCCCTAAATAGAGAATTAACCAGGGCTTTTATCAAAACCACAGAGCCCCACACTACTCTACCAGCTGACTTCGGAACAGTTGGCTTCTGGCGTGCCTCATCAGCACAGGCGGACCATGACATGTGTCCTTGTAAACGTTTATTTTCAAACATTTACAACTCCTGAAGAGACCTTCAGGTGGGTATTTATTTATCAATTAAAATTTAGGCAGTGAGGTGTGGCAGCTCATGGCTATAAGCTTAGGACTCAGGAGTCAGCCTGTGTTCTATGAGATCCTGTGTCCAAAAAAAAAAAAAAAAAAAAAAGGAATAAACAAACACATAAAAATAAAAAGCACAGGCATTAATACTGTCCATGTTACCCAGTCTACCTTCTAGGCCCCGCCCACCAAAGCCAGAAAACCACCTGGGAGGCCACAATCTTGTGGGACCTGGAGACTCTACTCTGTGGTCTGTTCAGAGTTGCAGAGTATCTGGTGCTGCATTTCAGTCATAGCCCCTCCATCCCGAGTTGCTCCTAAGGAGTCTCCAGTTGGGACGCCCTATCCCTCACAGTCCAATATCATCTTAGGACTTGTCAGCATGAAAATTCTTACTGTGTAAATGAAATAAATACCTAATTAAAAAAAAAAAGAAAATTCTTACTGACTTTCTAGATCAGAAACAACAAGAGGGCCCAGGCTTTGCTTAACGAGCAACCCTATGCTGTAGTTCACTCTGATAGATGCCGTAGTTTAAGAACCACTGTTTTATGAAAAATAGAAAGCCTATTTTCCCACTTACTTGGAAATGAAACAGTAAGGTTTTGAGTGGTGAGACTTCTGGGATATTTGCTGAGATTTTTCTATATTCAGGATAAAGAGATGGAGGAGGGGGTCCGCCTCGTTTTCATATAACTGGCTTATGTAAAGTCACGTTGATTGGAGAACATGACAAGGAGACCAGACCTGGTCATTAGCTAAGAATGACTGTGACTGTAACCTTACCATGTTGAATATTCATTGTCTGAAGGTAAAGTCACCTGATGACATCACCTTTTTAATAAAAGCCAGCATCTGATCATGCTGTGATGTAATTCTTAGCTCTTGAACGTTTCTGTGTGATGCAATTTGACTTTTCTGGAATCATGAGCAGCCATTTGGTGACAGAGTCCATGGGATGAAAAGAATGCCTTGAATTTCATCTCTAATGTGTCCTGTGCTGTTCTTACATGTGAAAAGTCACCATATTGTCCCATACAATAAAAAAGCACTAGATGTAGTTATAAATACATTTTTTGTTTTAAAATTTATTTTAAAATAGACCCTCTATTAAGAGAAACATGAAGTTTGGATGTAAACAGGCTTTTTACATGGAAGAAATTAAGGCCCACCATGTGTTCACAGATGCCCAAGAAAGAAGTGAGCTGTGTGATATAACACACACCATTTGATAATCTCATATTGGTTTATACAGCCTAAAGAACAGAGTTAAATGAAGGAGGGTTGAAGGCGCATGATGGAAAGCATTTAAATCTCTTCCACTTGATTAAAAATTCCTAGTTCCTCTTCAGTGAATTGTTCGGAGTTTTTGAGCAGCCTCTGCCCTGATTAAAACAAATTAGCATCAAAGATCCCCTGTTGAATGAGAAGTCATTAATTGAGAAACAAGCAATGCTCCTTAATTACCTTTAGAACAGAGAGAGAACAAATACTCAGAGGTTCCAGAGGGGCCGCCTGCCCTGCACCACAGGCTCATTCTACAGAGCTGCTGGAATAAATCTCAAGCTGCAAACACTGCCGGGGACCATCCGTGCAGGCTTCAGTAAACACCGGAGATTGTTTATCCAAGGAAAACATCTACTGGGTAACTACCAAAGGAAGCGAGCAGAAGCGAGCGAGAGGAGCATGTTTGCTTTCTCACGTTGGTGGATGCTTTTAAAAGAGTCTTGCCTACGTCTCGTCCCCATCGATGGAGAAATCATGAAAGCTGTTGTTTCAGACACAAACACCAATGGTTTCTTGTAAAACATTTCACTGATGAAACTCCCAGTGAGATCCCTGAAGCTTCTGAATAGGTGAGAAAATTCATTCTTAGTTGGACATATAGTGAACTTCAAAAAAATCCATCTTCAGATGAAAATGTTTATATGTATGTATGCATGTATGTATGTATGTATGTATGTATGTATGTATGTATACATTAAGATAGGGTCTCACTCTGCAGGATTTTTTTTTTTATTTTGAGGCAGGGTCTCATTAAGTAGCCTGGGTTGGCCAGGAACTCACTATAGTAGCCCAGGCTAGCCTAGAACTTGTGATGATTCTCCAGCCTAAGTTCCCTGAGAGCTGGCATTCTGAGTAAATTGTGACAGGGCACCTTTTCATCCAGTCCCTCACAACAGTCCTTGCAGTGAGGTGGAAGGCAGCACCTGTCTCCCAGAAGCTGGATACTACGTGTGGGACCAGCACTGGAAAAGCACCCTGCTAAAATGCCCTGACTGTATGTATGCAACCAATGCTGCTGGCTCCCGAGGCCCTAGGAGCCCATTCTGCACATGCTTCCTGGCAGGAAGAATCTATGCAGTGATGGTGGTGAGGAGGAGGGGTCTGATGAAGGACAAAATCCCACATAGGCTAGCATCTGGATCTATACTAATGTGGTTAAGGCCCGACATGAAAATTTTCATTTAATTTCAGTGGATAAAGAGAGAGCATTTTGCCAGTTGAATTAATCATTGTACCAACAGACTTCAGATCTCAAACTTTTCAGGCATTAATCGCTATTCTCCATCACGATGACAAACTTGACATCGATATTATCTTCTCCAATAGTGTCTTAGAGCCTATGTCAAACGTTTTTTCTTTTTCAGGACTCTATCAAGAGTACTTTGTTTCAAAAGAAATGTTACTGTGAATTGTATGGACACTGTGTTGGAACTGTAATCATGGCTGAAATACTTTGTAACACTAGAAAAATTGAATTTGTTGTTGTTGTTGTTGTTGTTCCCGGTAGTTCCAATAAAGGTATAACATGAGCCTCTAGATATCCTTCAGGATATAATAATTCTCAGTTCAGAATGTGCAAGACCAAAGTGATTCAGCAACAGATCTCCACCCAAGAGCTACTGCTGCTGTCTCATAATCATATTCTAGACACTGCTCAGAGCAGGAAAGCTGAGACATTGTATCATCTGCATAAAAACTCAAAGCAGAAATCCTTGGGCATCCTTACAGACTCCTACAGCCTCACCCCCGGCAAGCTGATATGCTGTTAGCTCTTAGAAAAAGACCTGTTCCTTGCCAGGTCATGGCAAGAGTTATTCTTTTCCCAAGCACAGGAAGGTCAGACTGGAACCATCACTTGAGAAATCAGCAAGAAGTGGACACTGGCATTTCAGGTCCCCCTTCCTGATAGGTCATCTGCAAATGGTATGTTATCCTCCAGCTAGTGAGCAGGCTTAGGTTGAATCTGGCCATTCTTATACTCAGAACTTGATGAGCAACACATCCTGTTTGCCATTCGCTTTTGAGATAATTCATTTCAGGTTGAGATCAAATTGTTTTAGGCAGAGCTAGTGTCTTTATTGGTGTCCTTCCAGCCGGCCTTCCCCTCTTAAGTGCCATCGTATTTCAAACAAGCCAGCCTCCTCACAAGGGAGCAAAAGCTGCAGGAGCCCGTTTTACAGTATTTATTTGTTCTTAAAGCACTGATTGATAGGGGTGTGAGCAGGCAGGTCTGCAGCCAGAGGAACAAACTGCATAGTGGATGGAGGGTCACGTGACCTGTGCCGATGAGAGAGAAGCGCCAGCAGTTCTTAGCGTTTGCTACAAAACCACCGTTTTAAGTTAAGGAAGGTAATATTTAGTTACCAAATGTGTGATGGCTATCTCGAGATCTTGGGAAGCACAAATCTGAGACACCAGGGACGCATTCCAATGATATCAACTGCATATTCGTCATTTAACATCTCTGTGAACTCTGTGTGTGTGTTATGTCCTTCAACACACACACAGCTCGAGGGAAGCATAAATTGGTGCTCACGATCTGATGAGTTTAATTTTTGGACTCTTCCATGGTAATAGAAGATGTGTAGCCATGGGTTCCTCTGATGGCATCAATGACAGTAACAAAGAAGCCACAAAGTGAAGCAGGCAGGCATGTTTTTCTTCTTTCTTTTAAGCATATAAGGACATTTTCATCTAAACTCTATTCTCCCACATGTCCCCTTGCCCCTTCTTAGGTAAACACTTTTATCATAATTCACTTAGAAATAGCTTAGAGAACTGATCCAAGGCATTAAAAAAAAAATGGAGGCCTATCATTTGACTTCATAGAATAATTTGATTTTGTCCAAATTTTAAGATAACTTAGCACATCACCAGAACGTACATGATCTAAGATGCCTTTGAGCACCGGGGGGCTCTAGAAAGCCAGGAAATCAATTGCTACCAGAATTTATTTTCACTAATATTCTTTCCTGGTGGGTTTCCTAGAGCAGGCTCTCTACTCACCCCGTGCAGCTAGTTCAAAGCAGCTTGTGCTTAAACAACTGTCTTGGCTGAGCAAAAACATCACCTCTGCCAAAAGCAGCAGCCGTCAAGGCCGCTGGTGAGCAGAAGATGTACTTCCGCTGGGTCTCAGTTAGAACTGCCCCCGGCACAGGAATGGGGAGAATCACCTGTCAATGAAAGGTCTAAGCTGGGGGAGCAGGAGGTAGGGATGAAAGGGAGCAGAGAGCTTAGTTTATAGACAAGTATCCAAAATGATGCCACAGCTTCACGATTAGAAGGTGCAGCAGCCAAGTGTGTGTGTGTTCAAAGCTATGGGTGGGGCTGAGATTCCGGTAAGCACATTTCTAGGGGTCTCCTTAAGATCATTTTTGAGACAAACCCCTCAAATCTGCATGCTGCCATAAATCCACTGTTAGAAAGCTGAAGAGAGCGAGCAGGGTTGGGCTGAGGAGCACCCCCCACCCCCCACCCCCCACCCCAATCCTAAAACTCTTGGAAATGGCAGCTAGGCCCTGCTGTCTCTTTGGATTAGGCAGCCATTTTGGTCTCTCCTGACACATCTTCTGGGTTGCTCTTTGGAAAACTTGACAGAAAGCAACCTTTGGAGGAGGGAGGAGTGAGAAAGGAGGAGGGAGGAAGAAGCAATCTTCTGATTAAACAGAGGCAGAGGCAAGCTCTCAGACACTGGTCAGGATCCTGGCTAAAAAAATGGTCTGATGTAGACCATGGGTGAAGAGGGGGCTTTTCAGGTATTTGATCTTGGTGTATGCATGAGCGTGTGCTTGTGTGTGTATATATGTATGTGTCCGAGTGTGTCCATGTTTGAAAGTGCACATCTGTGCAGGTACCTGCACATGTTTGTGTGGATGCAGGTACATGTATACACCTGTGCATTTGTATGGAAGCCAGAGGTCAACCTCAGGCATTCAGGCATACATGTATTGATTGATTGACTGACTGATGCATGTGTTTTTGCCATGATATGAGTGTGGACGTCAGAGAACAACTCATAGGGAACGATGGCCACAGATAGTTCTCTCCCTCCACCACGTGTGTCCTGGGGACCAAATTCAGGCTTTGAGGCATGTTGGCAAGTGTGCTTACCCACTGAGGCCTTTCACCAACCTAACACTCCTTCTTTCTTTTTGAGACAAGTTCTCTTATCAGTAGCAATTAGACTCTGACTGGCCGGCGAGTTCCAGATCCCCGAGGGAACTGTCTCTTCCAGAGACCCCGCTACTAGGATTACAGGTGTGTGCCACCTTGCCAAGGTCTGTGCCCATGAATGCAGGTGACCACAGAAGTTAGAAAAATCTCTTGAAGCTGGAGTTACAGGTAGTTGCAAGCCGTCTGGTGTAGGCTGGGGACTAAACTCAGGTCCTCGGCAAGTACTGTGCATGCTCTTAACTGCTGAGCCATCTCGACTGTCCGCACACATGACTTCTTATACGGCACTGAAACTAGGGCTCAGGTCCTCCTGCACAGCAAGTACTTTATGTACTGAGCACCTCCTCAGCCCCACCGGTGTTTGATCCTTCTGTGTAGCTGCAGGAAGCAGGGCTTCTGGCAGTGAACAAAGCTTGGGCCCCCAAAGCCACAGATGACAAATCTCAAAGCTTGCTAGAGAATGTGAGGGCTTTGTCTAGTCTGTCCCAGGTGCTGGGGGACTGAGATGGTGGCAGAGGTCAAGGGAGGAGGGAGTTAGAGGGTCCTCAGTTCAAATTTAGCCAAGGCAACTTAGTGAGCCCCAAGAGCTGGGATACAGCTCTGTGTAAAGCACCTGCCTTAGCATGAACAAGGCCCGATCCCAGGAAATGCTAACACAAACCGCACATCCATGGCCGCAGACCCTTACGAGGCCTGCAGTCCTGGCTGCTCAGTGCCTTGTGAGCAACCTCCCATTCTAAGAAAAAGGCCGTTCAGCACTCGATTCAAAGAGCATGTGGGGGAAAGGTCAGTGAGGCTCTGAAGCCGGGAGAATGATATGGTCTGAGCATGAACATCAACAACACAGATTTCATAACCACCTTCCATGGGAGGGGACCTCCCAGATTCTGAGCAGTGCTCTTTGCCGTGTGATCTTGGGAAGGTCAACATGATGATAATAATAATAACAGCGGGAGTAACGACCGGCATAGTGGTGCTAACCTGTGATCTCAACACTCGGGAGGCCGGAGAATTGCAGGTTTGAAGCCAGCCTGGGTTATAAGGAAGACTTTGGAAAAACAAGCAAAACAGACCTCCCAACCTCCAGCACATAAAACCCTGTATTTGGTGATGGAGCAGGGAGAAGCCAATTTTTTTTTTAATCTTCTCAACTGATGTTCTGACTAGTTGCAGATCATATTCTAGAATATACGATTTAAAGGCAGATTTAAAATTTTTACACAATAAACTTTTAACACAGGCCTGCACACCCATATGTGAATGCATATAAGACATAGTTACAGTCATATTTCTTAATTTAAGAATTTGGGTAAAGCTAAAATGTTAACTGTGCACAGCTAGAAACCATCGCTGAGCACCTAGCCGGCCTGAATTCCTTGAAAACGTATGCAAAGCATTTGGAATTAGAGAGATGAATTATTTAAAGAACTCTGTGGAATGAACTGCAGATGCCAGCGGCAGCACATCCCAGGGCAGGCTGTCCCTCTGCATGGGGAAGAGCTGCTGGGCAGCTACTGAGCAGGCAGGCCACCCTGCCCTCCAGTCTGAAGATGGGAAGATGCCCTCACGGGAGCGTCTATGATCAACGAAGTCCTGAGCTCACTCTTGGGAAGCGGTAAGTGGGTTTTGCAAGGAAAAGTGCACCCAGGTGGATTCTGATGAGTTCTCACTTACTGAAGCTTTTTAACATAAAACCCCCCTCAGTAGTTCTGTGGGTGCTGAGAAAAAGTGCTCAGAACAACACACGGGCTTCTGTCCCTCCTGCCCCCTCTGTGGGTGAGTGCTGGCTTTCTCCCTCCTTGATCCCTTTGTGACTTTGTCACTGTGACTCTGTTTAGATATCCTCAAGGAGTCCTCTGAGAAAGGCTCCACTGAGCCATAGAACCAGAGTCCTGTTGCTCCAAGTGTCAGGCCGGGTTAGAAACCTCCAAATTCCAGAAGCACAGGATGTTTTTGTTTTGTTTTGTTTTCGTATTGTTTTTGAACAAACTTGGCTTGAAAAGGTGCATGAAATTACTAGATGGAGATGGGAGGAAAGGCTTGGGTCTTCAAAACTTCCCCTGGCACACACACACCCTGGCAGACACTCTCTAAATTATCCCATGGCAGGGGCCATGACCGCTACATAGGCACCTCTGACTCATTAACACCCAATGAAGACGAGATGTGGGAAAGCACAGCCAGGATTGACTGTACAGATGTTCTAATTAATGTTTTCTATCGAATACAACAGGGCAGAGAGGTCTGGGAGGTGGCTCAGTGTGTGCTGCCATGCAAGCTTGAGGACCCATGTTCAATCCTCCAGAGTCCACTGGGGAGACAGACAGGAAGATCCCTGAGGCTTGCCAGCTAACCTACCGAAACCAGCAGCCTCCATGCTGTGAGAGATCCTGTCTCACAAATCAAGTTTGATCATATCAAGTAAATGAAGATTGAGGAAGATCCCTGAAGTCAACTTCTGGCTCTGCACATACATGTGCATGCATGCACACATACAGATAGGCACGCGTGCACACACACACACACACACACTTGCACGTACACAATACTCTCACACACACTCTCACACTCACGCACACACAAGTGCATGTACACACTCTCACATGCATGTACATGCATAAACACATGTGCATGTACATGCATACTCTATTCTCACACATGTGCACTCTCACACTCATGCACACTCATACACGTGTACACACATACACTATCACATGCATGTACACTAACACTACACTACAGTATAGATCACTTTTCTCTGCTTATCACTAACGTAGCTTTCTACTCCCTCAAAGCAATTCTGAGCATCTTAACTCTTTAAAATTTACCAAAACAACTCATAAACACAAGCACACTATGTTTTCACCACGACTTTTCTTGTTGTCCAAATTAGGTTCCCAAGTTAATTTTAAAACTCCATTCCAGCCAACTGAAAGTGTGCATTCTTGGCAGAGTGAGACCTTACACGCTGAACTTCCTCCCTGAGTCATTCTATGCGGAAGTGTTCAGAATTCCATTAAAAAGGTTTTCAAGAGAACCAACCATTTGAACTTCTAACTTTGTTTTTAAAAAAAAATCTGCATTTAGGATGTGCAATGGGAGGAGGAAGACACAGAGAATGAGGTGGTTTTGGTTCACTTCACCCGGGGGTGAAGAATTTTATTTCCAGTAAAAAGCTTTATAAGCTGAGAATATATTGCATAATTGGCCACAGAGTTAACAGTAGTATGTGACATTGCATTAATTCCATAATTATC
Source organism: Mus caroli (assembly GCF_978045245.1). Taxonomy (NCBI): domain Eukaryota; kingdom Metazoa; phylum Chordata; class Mammalia; order Rodentia; family Muridae; genus Mus; species Mus caroli. The sequence continues at coordinate 3,138,030 of NW_028227275.1, forward strand.
TAAAATTTAAAAATTTTAAAGTTTTAAGAACCTGGGGGATTCACAGTGGATGAGGCCTGACAGCCCCTCCACAGGCCTGGTCTACCTTCCTCGTTGGCAATTAAACAAACTGTGCAACTCTTTCATTTTTCAATAACTATTTCTTTACAGGACTAATGCTGCCAACTTCATGTGGGAAATCAACATGTAAAGTGTCCAAAAGAAGCTGATCAAATTACTTGATTGTTTTTAGGAGACATTCACAAATTTGGCTCAATTAGTTTTCTGAGAGAATATATCCTGGGAAGTACCAACAACCACCGCCCCCTCCCCAACCCAAACCCCACAGGCTGTAGAGAAAAATTACTAAAACTATTCTACAAATTCATCTGATTTTTGAGTGCATGGAAAATAGAGTAGAACTACCATGCCAACATAAGGAATATAAGCTATATCCAAAAGGCTAGTTATCAAAATAAGACAGTCATGGTGAGATGCAACCTAACTATGCCTTATAAGATGCAACTACATAGTCTGTGGTCATTTCTCTTACATAATACACTCTATCCTCATCAAATTAAGCTATGTATACATGGCATTTGAAATAAATATTCAATATTGCAATAGGGTCATATTCTGTGACTGTACAACCATGGCATGCAGTAACTAGGCATAGACTGTAAAGTGTCGTTACCTTCCTGAATTCCAAAGAACATGAGAAGTGTGTATACTGTACTTAACACTGAATAGGTGGAATGACTTTCGTGTTAAACAAAACTACAGAGAATGCAGCAGCTTCAGGACTCTTGTACATTGTTCTTGTGTCTCCAACGGTCACCTTGAAGTCAGCCAGGGCCACTCCAGACTGCGTGAGCGTCAGCAAGCTGCTGCTGATGTTAGTTAGCTCTCACTGTTCCATTGAGAGCTACCACGTTTGGTTTCCCTCTCTGTTCTTATCCGGGGCTTTGTGTCATTAGAGATGTTTTGGATGTGGCCAGCAATGAACTTGTCTTTAGAATTCAGTCTCCTCACAGCACCGCGTGACTGTGTTACAGATGGGGATCTTGTTGAGGCTTGCTGGGCCCGGCTCTTGTCCGCTTGCATTCTACAGGAAGAGGTTGGTAGCAGGGAACTTGAAAAGTGTTACCTTTTAAAATACATTTCGTAACACTTGTGAGTAAGAAGTGGCAAACAGACAGAAGCTGGAAGAAAATGACGCACTCTTGTGAAGACTCAGAGGAACCACTCTGGCCTGGCACGGTGACCCAGGGCACCAAAGAATCATGGTGTGGGCCAGAAGTTCTGCTACTGAATGGCAGGTTTGGCTCTTCAGGCTATCAAGCTGGAAGGGGGGAACACTGATTGCCAGGCAGCCTCCTCCATGCCTGTCACTTCCGGAGTGTCTCTCTCCCATGCTCAGAATTCTGACCAACTTCCTGACACAATGCTCTACGCTCCCATTAGTTTAACACTGTTACATTCTCAAATTGACTCTGGAGACCATGTGGTCACATGGAGAATTTAAACACGTGACCTACAGCCTTGCTTTCCTGTTTATAAGGAGACAAAACGGCAACCACAGCTGCCAGGACTTGTTCTTTTTCTACTCTGATGCCAATGTCCTAAGTTTGCTAACGAGGCAGAAAACTGTACATTTCTCATCATTCAAGCATTATAAAATGTCTTTCTTTAAAGTCTTGGGATATAAACAGTTGATTTATATGAATTACATATTTCCATCTGCATTAAGAAACAATATACATCTTTTTTCATACTAAGTTATGTTAGCTCTCAGCCTAAGAGAGCCATAAAAACTGACTTTATCACTGTGACCCTCAATACTGTTACTTAAAAAAAACCTCACTGGCAGTCTCTGGCCTCTTGGGACACTGCCCACTTAGAGGAAACTGTACCTGGCCCTGGATCATAGGACATTATCCTCCGTGAGACCCAAGGCCGCAGAGCAGCTTTAACAGAAGCCATTTGTGAAGTAAACCGACACACAGTACAGAGCTGGTTCCCATTCTCAGACACAAGTTCCTTGACGTGTGGAGAGGTGCTTCCGATTGCGGACTCCAGAAGTCTTCTCTTTATTATCAGAAGGCTTCTGCTGTGAGATGTCTATCAGGGCACTGGCGATAGCAAGGCCTGAAAAGAAAGAAGAAAGGTATTTAGACGTGCACAGACATATCCGGGGTGGATGGAGGTGGCATTGGGTGATGTTAACACGTCTAGCATGAAATGCTTACATCCTTACTGATGATCTAGCAGTGAACAACACACAGAAGAACAACAAGAAAACTAGTTAAACACGGCACTACCAAGTCAGAGCCCAGGAAACATGACAGCCAGCTGAGCACACCACTTCTTGCCTTATTTATGTGTTTGAATGCAGGTTTGTTCTGGATGGAATAGGGAGCTCCAGGGTTGCTATTTTGATTTTGCCTCTATAAACAAAACTCAGCCGGGCGTGGTGGCGCACGCCTTTAATCCCAGCACTCGGGAGGCAGAGGCAGGCGGATTTCTGAGTTCGAGGCCAGCCTGGTCTACAAAGTGAGTGCCAGGACAGCCAGGGCTACACAGAGAAACCCTGTCTCGAAAAACCAAAAAAAAAAAAAAAAAACCTCATTAGATGCGCCTCCTTTCAAAAGAAGCTTAGATCACAGTTAAGTTTCTGGAAAAAGTGAACATTAATACAAGATTACCACTTGAGGTCTGTGGCTTTCCACCAGTGCATACTGTGTAGCTGCCGCAATGTTGAATATATTGCTTGTCTTGCCCCCAACCTTTCCTGTGCAGGACTAAATTATCATTCCCTCTTCCTGGCAAGCACTGTGCTTTATTTCTGTAGAGTCCTATAATTCTTGAGTAAAGCAAAAGGAACTCTAAAATTCCCATCTTTGCCTCAGAGCTGGACTGCTTAGCCTTGTTTAAGACCTGACAGAAGGACCCCAAAGTCTTAGAGAATTGACTTGAAGTGAGTTGATCCAGTCCTTACATCCTCGTGGGCATCTTCAGCGGTTGCTTCCCAAGGAAGAGCTTTGTTTTGGATATTATCCCATAAAAGATAATATTGAATCATCCTATTCTCCTGCATCAATTTATTCTACATAGGTTCCAAATACAATCTGGCAGGAACAGACCTCAAGGCTTTCTGAACAGAAGATAAAATGTCAATAAAGAACCATGGGACAAAGGAGGTCCTATGGACGGTCATCCATTAGAAGGCCTTCATCAGAAGTGGATGCTGAGTCCTCCTTGGCCATGTAAGGGACAGCATGACATGGTTCCTACCCCTGGAACAGAGCCAGCAGGACATGGGCCTCCATGAGAGCCAATGGTTGCTGTAGGCAGAAGGCTTATTTGTATCTATTACTCAATTTTTCCTCCTTTGAGGAATGTCCTATCTGCCAATTACTCCATGATAATCAGAGACAGCGGAGTCTGGGAGGTGAGAATGTAGCTAATGCCTCAGCAAACAGGTAAACACTGAGACCTACAGGACAGCCCTTAAGGCTGTGGGAAAGAACTCTGAAAACATGAGTTCAAAAATATACAATTTCTCACCATGCAAAATATAAAGGTGCAATATGAGTTATATGAGGGCCTTCACATACCTAGAAAAACAGAGGCAACTGCACTATGAGCCAGCCTGTCAGAAAGGTGCCAAGGCAGGCAGATTCCTGAGTTTAAGGTCAACCTGGGACAAAGGGAATTTAAATTTAGGTCCAGGCATGGTCAGATTGGTAATTTTGGGATGGGTTCCCAACTATGTTTATTGTATTACAAAGGCAGGCAGATCTCTAAATTTATTTGCAATTTTTTAAAAAGTACTTGCTGTCTAAAAATCAGGGGCTAAGGTCATGATTTGTGGGATGGTGAAGAGGGGACCTGGAGTAAATGACTGAATTGATGTGTAAATAAAAGACTGGGCTTTGTTCTGTGAGAGGCGAGCTATCAGGGAGGGATGACAGTTCTTTATATAATATTTTTTTAGCAAGAGCTGAGCTGTCTGGAGATTTCTGGATTGGAAAATCCATGGAGAGTGAACACAACTCTTTTAGAATTTTTTTCTAACACAATTTCTGACCTTGGCTGGTAGTCCCGAGAATTGCTTGGAGAGCTAACATAGCTCTTTTAGAGTGTTTTCTAGCAGCTATCCAGAGAGAACTGTTTGGAGAGCTAACATCGCCCTTTTAGAATTTTTCCTGGCTTTCTGATTTTGATTGGAAAACCCAAGAATTACTTTTAGAATTTTTCTAAGAGGATTTCTGACTTGGTCGGAAAAATCCAAGAATTTCTTTGTAGCAGCTTTTCTGACTTTGGTCAGAAACCTCATGTGCTATCCAGAGAGCCTTGAGAATTTTTTTCTAGCATGGGAGAGCTGCCTCTATAGAGAGATGTCTTGAGCAGAAAGCTATCTACAGAGAGCTGTCTAGGAAGTCATTTCGAGCAGAGCACAGGCTGTCAGCATGGACCCATGATTTGATATCGAGTCATTTGTTTCACAGCTCCCAAACACCCCTTCTCTCAGAACCCCTCTCCAAGTGGTCCTTGGCACACTGGGTCCTCTCAATGTAGATTTTGGTAGTCTTTGACCCACCTAAATATGCAAATCTGAAAGCTGAGCATGGGAATATGACCAGAGGACATGACTCCCCAGCTTAAGATGTTGAACAATGCAGAGAGATGAATGGGCTTCTCTGCACAGTGAAGCAGAGTCAGAGAAGGAGTGTAGTGAGCTCCTGACGAGACATGTTCTGTTTGGAAGGGAAATAAACTCAAGGACATCTGGTGGCAGTAGGTGCTGATGGAGGAGCAGTTATGGTTGGACAGAGAAGAAATTACAACTCACAGCAACCACCTTTCAGAATCTTCGTATCACCCTGGAACTTGTACAGATAATACTGGCTCACACTTAAAATGAGAGTGTTCTTGTCCGTTGACAAGCACACATGAACTCGTGCAGTGCCATGGGTTGTGCTGTAGGGTTTACTCACAGTCAATACTTTATTTCTCTAACTCGTGGATGTAAAGGGCTTTAGTTTAATTTTTAAAAAGCCTAGCCTTTGGTTGTGCTCACTGAAAGTTCAGATGGAGCAGATCTCGACTTTCCTCAGGTCTCCTGGCATGCTTCTTTCTCTCTTAATTTACAACTTCCTGCTAGGTCACCCCTGGCACCAACTCCTTCAGAGACAGCCAAAATATAAGGAATAATATATGACTTTTTTACTCTGGTCAGAGACCACTTTATTACTATATCCAAATATGAGGTCATGCCAGAGCTCTTACATGAAGCTCCAGATGTTGTTCCTCATAGCAGATGTGGTGCCAGGGGTAAGGTTAAAAAGCTTCTAATGCCAGGATAGAAAATTCTCTGCCAATTCGTGTGTCTTTGTATGTGGGGATATATGATGTCCAAAGCCTAATTAAAGCAGTGTCTCTCACAGCATTCCCTGTTGATTCAGGATCCCGAATCGTGGGAACACAATGAACTGAAAAACCATATACCACCTTTCTGTTAATATACAAATAAAATTGAAAGTCATGCTTAACTTTTAACTTGACAGCTTTTTGTGTTTTCTTATGAGAATGAACAATGGGCTGTGTTTAGGCTCTATATGAACTGCACCAAGCATGCTGGAAACCTCGGGAGTCCTTGGATAGAGTATTTAAGTGTCTACCCTGCGTAGTTATAGAGGACACCCAGGGTCACTTTTATGCTTTGTATAGGTTAAATGATACTTTCATTCAGAGTTAAGCATGGATCCCTTACCAGATTTCATGGTTAGTGGCCCATCAGGAGCTCATAATTTCATAATAATGAACAGTGCAAAGATCATAATAATTGTTTATGCTTATGCATCTTGAATGTCAGATGTAGGGGTTATATTTCTAAGTGTGCATTTCTTCCACTCTGATGTATGGTAAACTTTTTTTTGTTTTGTTTTGTTTTGTTTTTGTTTTTTCGAGACAGGGTTTCTCTGTATAGTCCTGGCTATCCTGGAACTCACTTTGTAGACCAGGTTGGCCTCGAACTCAGAAATCCGCCTGCCTCTGCCTCCCGAGTGCTGGGATTAAAGGCGTGCGCCACCACGCCCAGCTGTATGGTAAACTTTTTATCACCAGAACAACCCCGGGGATGCCAAGTCTTTATCCTACCTGCATGCAAATGTGAGGAAGATGGAAACAGGCTCAGTCTTCCCAAATTTTGTAGGGAACACACGTAGCCTCTGGGGAGGCCTAATCTCTAGCGTTAGGCCTTGGCATTCTTTGTTATTTAAAGAAATCTGCTTTTATTAAATGACAAAGAGAAGAGCCAATTTAGTAGCTTTTAAGGGAAGGGTGTTATCTCTGCCTTGTCCCCTAATGCATGCTAGGGCACAGGCTGAATATGTCGACAATATCCAAGCACTAAATCAAAACAGTCCAGGCCATCATTAGCTGCTGGTTCAGAAAACAGCCTATGGGCTTCAAGGAGCAGCCCAAGATGCCAGTGTGCAACATGCCAGACTGTTCACAAAGTCAGTAAATGACTATATCCTTCCAGTCCCTTAGAGCTTAAGGAGTAGCAAGGCAGCCTACCTATGTCCTGACTTCAGCTACAGCACAAGACAACTGGAAAAAGGAAAAGCTCACCCTAACCAGCTGCACAGGACCCCACACTGTTACCTGTTTACACTGTTACCTATTTACACTGTTACCTGTTGTTTACAATGTTACTGTTTACACTGTTAACCTGTTTACAGCTCCCATAACTCAACACTCTGCAATCCAGACACAACAACGTTCGCTTGTCCTCTGAAAGCCTCCCCCTCCACAGCCTGATGGCAAGGATTTGACCGAAGGTGTCTCATTCCCTTTCAATGGTGAGCTCTTGAAGTAAATGGCGTTCGCTAGTCTTCATGCTGCAGATTGTGGTTTCTGATCCACAATGGCCATGAAGAGAGAGAGAGAGATGAACAAATAAGGCAGATACACAGCTTCTGAGCGGTACCCTGTTCTGCTGACTGTTGTCCAGTGTGGAGAGCCAGGGGCTTCTCCTGTTAGAGCCTTTCCTGAGATGACCAGGGGAGGAAGTGTGCCATCAGATCCTGTGTAGTGGCACATGCTGATTTCCACTAGAGTTCTATTAAAATCAGATCCCCACCCCATCCCCCACCCCTGCCCAGAGGATCGTTTTTCAAAACATCACACAAATCATCCGATGAAATCCACTTCTTGTGTTTTCGAGGCCTCCGATAGTTCCTTGTTATCAAGGCAATACAATTAACTGTGGGAACGATTCATTATTTTAGACTGGCAGTCTAAAGGAATTTCATTTACCATGTCATGGTGACATGCCAACACTGCGGGCTAGCAGAATGTACATCAATATATACCCATAGATTTAATAAAAATGCTAGGGTTTAAATATTTACTGTAAGCCTTAGCTCTTTGGACTTCTAATTCTTAAACACCCAACCCTGTGATAGATAATTTATATTCCAAGTTGAATCCATGTATGTAAGAATGCCTTTCTTCCGTTTCCCCGCCTCCCATGACCTCCTGGTGTTTCCAGTGTTGCCCTGGGTCACCCAGGAAGGGATGAGCTTTGAAGGAAGTGGAAGCCTTCATCAGAATTTCCCTCAGTAAAAGGGCTTGGTTTAGCAGTCAACGGTATTGGTTGCCAAAAGTTACCACGGCTATTTGATGAGTGGGTAGAAACGTGTGCTAAGGTTACACTTAGCTGTAATCCCAACTATTCTTGCTTCCTAAAATTTGAGAACTTCACCTCTCTGTAAGCTCGTGCAAACACGCCCGGAAGGGAATGGAGCATAAATAGCCGATAATCGACCCTCAACTGGCAAATGCATCTTCTCCGAGCATGAGGGTTACATCAGGAGTTTAGTTATTGTTTGTAAAACCCTGGTCTTCCCCAGTGGGACTGAGGGGTAGCAGGAGGCTCTGGCAGTAACAATCTGATCATAAAGCTACTGATGCATGCTTCTCTACAATTATGCAAAACAATTAATAAGCACAGTAATAAAATATTGCACGTCAAATGGAACTGCCTTGGAAGGAGGGTTCCAGCCTCGCACATAGACGTCGAACTTCCGTTTCGCATTTGCACAGAAGCCTTGAAAGAGCCGTTCATTTTGAAGTGCTTTCCTCCCAGGTCTGTGTAAGAGCGAGCGCCACCATATATTTTAATTTTCCAGGAAAACAGCTTCATTAGGCGTGAAAGGTTAATTGCAGGTTTAAGTGGAGTTCAGAGAACGGTGCAGGGTCTGTAGTGAATTGCGCAGTCTGCTTCAGGAAGACGGAACGAGTGCTATAAACTGTGTGCCCCGCCGAAATGTTTTAGTACCTCATTTACTATCTGTCTTCTTTTACTGCTTGTATTTGTAGTTCTTCTAAACCTTTAATGGCTACAGTTTTATTTCACTGTAATCAGATTTAAATGGAAATACCATGCTGGGATGTTTAAATGTTTTTCTTCTGATTTCTATATAGCTCCATACTTGTGCTCAGAGCCTGGGTGATCCTTCACATGATTAAGAAAGTGACTTTGGGAAACTTGGATGTCACACACACTCTCTCGCCATTGTGCAGGCTCCATTGGACATTCAGCACAGCCCGGCTCGCCAATATTCGGCCATAGCTGGGTGCATAATTAGAAAATATGCATTTCCATTTTAATCTATCTTTTGGAAGGCTAGCACCAGTGAAGTCATTATTAGGCAAAACTCCAAAGGTTACATTGTTGAATAAAAACTGCAATACTTCAAGTGCTCCAGACACTGGAATGACAAATGGATCCGTAATACTTGTCTGAGAGCTTAAAGAAATGTTTCCTTTCACTTACTAAAAATGATTGACCCCCACAGATGCAAGTGCTTAAGTGATCTTTGTATTCTGTTTATAAAATTTCGTTTGGCCTTTAACACATGATAATATTGTATAATTTCATTTATAGACATTGTGTTTAATTATTGAAACCGGAATGCTGCAAATCCCATGGACGCCTTATCCAGTATTCTGTAGCACTGCTGGGCATACCCTGGACTTCGTATGATCTGATCCCTCATTGGCTAGAATGTACTCTCTCAAATCATGATTTAAAGTGAATTCCCAAGTGCGGCTTCCTCCGTATCTCATCAGTTCTAAATTTAATTATACTGTAGGAAATTTTACTTGGTTCTTTTATATAATTTTTATTTTTAGAGTCGTGACATGTACAAAACCTGGTCTTTACCACACCACACCAGCTTTCTAAACTCGGAAGTAAATCTGGAACTCAATTGAGATTCCCTTCTTCTGTGCAGCCCTTTGTGAGCCGAGGCAGGAAGACTGTGAGGTTTAGGTCAGTCTAGCCTACATAATAATATTCTGTCTCAAAACAAATTAGACTAAGATCCCAAACAAAATAACAACCCTAATACATACTATCCTTCATTTTAAGACGAGTCATCCTGAATTTCGAAGTGTTTATCACTAGCTGAGAAACTGAAAAAAATGGCAACATTTGACTATGGTTGACTATGCATTGTGTAGAGAAGTTGTATTTTAGTATTTCTCAACCAAATGAAATTATGTGTGCAAGGATGTTTTGCAAGCTGTGCCCACAGGCGTGTAGTCCTCACCCCTCATCACAGAAACTTCTCTTTGCAACAGAAGGAGGCCACTACAGAAAACCACAGCCAATCAAAACGCAGAGCGGTGGAGCCCAGTCCCAATGGATACATCTACAAAACACTTCAGCACCCAAGACAGGCAAAGTTTTGGAAGAGGGAAGAGCAAGGCTCTAAGAGGTGGAGGTCAGGGAGTTTGCTGTGAGACTGTGTCTGTGTTAGAAGCTATGCCCATACAGCTACACCAACACAACAGCATAAACACGAGCTGAACAAGAACAGCGGTAGATGGACCAAAGTGGATATGGGGAAAACCACAGCGCCTCAACCCTCCACAAAGAATTACAGGCAGCTAAGGAATGCTGAGTGGGAGAAACAGTCCCCCCCCCCACCCCAGGGAAGAACATATTGGTTCTCCAATACCAACTAGTCAGCTATGAAAACATAAATACAAGTAACATTAAACAGACTGGGCAGGTGATATATAGTGAGATATATGTATATATACATACGTGCATGCAACAACAGTTAAATAAAGGAGTACATGAATAATTTGAAAGGGAGTAAAGAGGGGTATATAGGGATTACCGATAATGGCACACCATTGACATCCCATGGGGAACGCATTGCTTAGATTCATGCCACTTATTTCACATGGGGCCAATGATTAACTCGCAGTTTCTTAGATAAGCACATTTTCTCGCCCAGTCTCTGTGATGCTCCTCAAGACCATTCTGTTGAAGTGGGTCATGCAGCTATTTTTATTCCAGTTTAAACAGATGGCCCAAGAAGCGCAAGTGTGGAAGTGACTTGTTCAGTTCGCACAGCTGGTGGGGTGCAGGGACCCGATCACCCTGGCCATAATCATGAGGCTCTGGCTCTGCTCACTTTGTGAGCAAAAGAAGAAAATATATAGCTTCAAAATAGGCATCAACTGCAGGATTTTGAGCCAAAAGAGAAGAACAAAACAAACACTCGTAGCGATGTGAAATCAGTGTGGTCAGAGGCACTAATTAATGTCAAGGGTAGCAACAGCCACAACAACAAGGCACAAAACAACACTCTGCTGCCATTGATCAAAAGCTTGTAATAAACCAGGCATTGCCCATAGGACAGGCCCCATCAGTGTATCAATGTATGAAAATAGGAGTACATGTCAAGTTGATTGATGTGCATAGAGGGTGTGGCACAGGCAATGTGCCATAGCTGGTTGTTCTTAGCTGGGGCAATGATGCAAGAGCTCCCGGGTGTGCTAACTGTCTCACACACGTTTTTAATTTGCCAGCTGGAAAGAGCTTCAGGATGCCTTAAGTCACTGTGAGGCATGGAGGGTACACGGGAGCAGGGGAGTGGCTATTTTTATTAAGTCAGAGAGGGAGCAGCACTGCTGAGCATGAGATGGGTCAGGATTCTAGAGGGATAACTGGGAGGACCCAGAGATGACTCCTGGCTTTCTAGCCTGGATGTCTATGCATCCCAACACTGTGGAGAACATATGACAGAACAGAATCAGCTAGGCTGTGTGGCCTAGATACAGCGACCTGGGGACATCTCAGGGGCTTGTCTGGTGGGAAGTACAGGTGTAGAAGGGGTTGTTTGTGTGGGTCGGCCTGAAGACTTGGTATGGAGAGTTGTTTAGTGTCAAAATCTGAGCCAGTGAGACTAGTTGATGTCAAGACTGAGCAGTGGAGAGAGAAGCGGCCCTCATCTTTGAATTAGTCAAACAGTTGATCTGAGGACAGACACCTGCAGGCAGGAACAGGACAGAGGGTGGGATGGGTCTGGCCCCTGGTATCACACTGGGCAGGAGATGATCTTATACTGTCACTGGCAAGTACAGCTTCCTGTGCTCCTGGGCTGGGCCAGAGGCAGGTCTGGGGAGTGAGATGCTCTGCACTGAGGAGAGGAGGCCATGGCGAGGAGAGGAGGAGGAGGAGGATGTGATGAGGAGTCTGGCAGCGCAGAGGACTGGAACACCAGAGAGGCAGGGACAGGGTGGTCACGGGCTCCCTAAGGACTGGTCCATAGTGGCCATTACAGCCCGTGGGACTTGATTCTGTTGGTGGTAAGGAACCCCCACGTCCCATGGCAACTCTAACCAGCTGAGTTTGTGGCTTCCAATCTGTTCCTTGGCTTACAACTCAGAGCCTCCCTGGCAGCATTTCTTTTGGGAGAGAGTTAGGGTTGGTTCTGCGGTTACTTCTGCCTCTTCTCATGTATGACTCCAGCTCATTTTCTTCAGGAGGTTACTGGCAAAAGGCTCCAGACATTGTCCTCTCCTGCTCACACATGCTATCATGTGGCCACAGGGACACAGGGAAGTCGAGGGACTGGTGGGTTCAAGGATTTGTCCAGAAGTGAACATTCGGTCTTGTTAGTTAAGAACCAGGACTGTAAGTCACGATCCAGCTGGAGCTACTGCATGTGTTCTGAACCAACACTTAGGTCTCAGCCAGACATCGGGTCAAGAAGCCGGCTGGGTCTCTCTTTGGGGGGCTTTGTTGGTTTTGTTTTGTTGCTTGCTCTTCTAGTTTGGGTGTCTGATTCTTTACATTTATTTGATTGGGAATAAGTTGACTATAAGGATGGTACACTTTTGTGTCCCAGCCTTTCTGTTACATAGATAGACAGTAAACAGTGAAGGGAGAGGAGACAGTGTCACAGAGCTGGGTGCTGCTAGGGAGGTGATCTGCCATTGCAAGTCTCGGTTTCTGGATGCTACTGAGGGTGGGGTGGGAATGGAAGAAGGACGCAGCATCGACATGGCTGTGGCTCAGGCTGTCAGTGGGGGTGCCCAGGGGGTGATGATCTGGAAGGGCCACTGTGCTTCCCGATGATGACCCCAAGGACCAGGCAGGCTTGACTCAGGCAGGGAGGGCTGCAGACAGAGCTTCTGGCTCCGTCTTTAGGTCCATATCACAGCTGAACAGGTCTCAGTGTCTGTGGCTGTGTGTGCGAGATTGACAGAAACCAGAAACAGCTGCCACGACTGGACTGGTGTCAAAGCCCTAGCAAGGGCTCTCGCTGAATATCCCTGGAGCCCCCCACTGATTTATAAACCAACGCTGGCCCCTGGCAATCCCACGCAGGCTCTGTTTCCTGGGTGGATCCCTCAGCTTCTTCTCCTTTCCTGTTCCCTCTCTCAGAGGTTTGTACAAAAAGTTAGAGCCTATACAGATGTTTTCTGTAGAACTGGTTCAGCTCCCAGACTCGTCTATGATTTCGACTCGAGGCTGAAAGTTCAGGTGGTGTGGGGGTGACCTCAACTGTGGTGGTTTGTATAAGCTTAGCCCAGGGAGTGGCACTATTAAGAGGTGTGGCCTTGTTGGAGTAGGTGTGGCCTTGTTGGAGGAGCCACAGGTGCGGGGAGGGGGAGCCGGTCTTCTCCCGTTTGACTTCAGAATAAGACGTACTCTCAGGTCCTTCTGCAGGGAAGCTAGCCCCGATCAAATGTTGTTACTTTCAGGATTTGGCTTGGTCATCGCGTCTCTTCACAGCAGTGGAAACCCTAAGACAAGCACACCGTAGCTGGACAGCATTTGTGGGGTACCTCACCAGCTTTTTAAAAGACTGCCACATTAAGACAGACAAAACCACACATGGCGATCTATATAAAGTCTAAATATTATTTTTAATAAGCTGGGTTAGTAAAGCAAACTTGTGGCCTCTAACTGAACTCAGGTCAAATCCTCACTTCTGGCATTTGGTGGAAATGGGAGGGAGGTCTAAGCTCTAAGATTTATAATGACATTAATGGGAAAATCTTAGAGCTTAGACCTTACCAAAAGTTATTCCAGATAAATTAAAGGCCAAAGACACTTTTAACAAAAACTGAGGAGTCTTTAGGTAACTGACAAACCTTTGCTTGCGAGAAGCCGAGCCGGGCCATCCATTCCTCAAAGTCGATTTGTAAACCTGGCCGTTTCTCAAAATCGATTTGTAAGCCTGGCTCGGATGCCTGGGACGCTCTCAGCACGGAGTCTGAGCTCTCTTGGTAACTCCGAGACAGGATGACTGACCTTCAGTTTCACGGAGCATGGGGAAATGAAACTTCCACTCCCTGGAGCAGTTTTGAGCGTGCGGCTGTGTATCTCCCATAAACCTTGACCCTTCTGGTGGAAAGAAAAGCATCATTTTCTTGTGCTTTGTCTTGAGGACAATAAAGGTGGCCTTTGGGCAACTATGAATCGAGAGGTGTCACAGAGTCAGCATCGATGGGAACTTTCAAGCTGTAAATCACAGAGGATCTGGCTTTGATCTGGAACTTTCTGATATCCAGAGGGATAAGCGCTGTCCAGTGTTCATCCCTAGGTCTCTCCAGGCATGAAGTGAGTTATGGGGCATAGGGGGTTCAGGGTCCCTGCTGGGGACATGCTGTTACTCGCAAGCGCCCCCTGCAGGAGAGGCACTTTGCCTGCCATAGGTTCCTCGCATGGAATCAATGCATGAGTTAAGTGTTGGGAGGAGGCTGGCATCTTGGTGCCCAAAGTCCTTACAGAGCTCTGGCCCGGAAGAGGAGGGCACCCAAATGTCGCCTGTGGGAGATTCAGCCCGGTCTGCCCTCTTTATGAGGCAGATTCACCTTGGATGCCATCTACCTACTTTGGTGATTGCCTCAGCTGGCACCGGATTAGAAGAACACTCTCAGGTCAGTAAAGGAAAGCGCTCACGATCAGCGGTCGATGAGAGCTGTGGGCTCAGTTGTGCTCTGTAAAGGGTTTTCAAATTAGGCTTGCTCCCAGGTCTGGGCAAGGGGCCAGTTCACCACCCAGCTGCCTCTGATGCTGGCACAGTGGTGGATGCATTCCCATAATTAGAGGGCAAGACGATTTTAACAAAGAGACAGAATTTAATATTATCTTCTAGAGGCACTGCATCTAAGAAAACGAAGCTTAACGCAAGAGTGAGAGTATTTTTATTTACAATTTCCCCACAAAACAACGTGAAAGGGAAATTCTTAAAAGCTAACAAGTGATTGATTGACTTATATCAATGATCGTTTTTCCGTCTGGTCACTTAACACTATCGTAATCAAAATGGAAGCAGGGTCCTGAGAGCACACCCTCTAAATAATCTTACTTCTGTTGCTTTCTTAGAGGGGGTGGGGAGGGCAAACCACATGTCTTTATTCCTCCAGTCAAACACTGGATTGAGAAAAACAACTGAGTATGAGCAATGGGCCACAAGACTGAAAGACTCTCCGATGGTTCCAGAGAGCATTCGGACGTGGGTGGGTCAGCTACACCCTCAGTGTGCAGGCCTAGAGAGAAGGCCTCCTGCACTCCCCAAAGCCATCAATGTCTTATCACGAAAGAATCTCGCTATGTCCCACATAAGGATTTTCAGATCCACGCCACCCAACGCCAAATGCTGTTTCTTTTACAGGCTACTTAACCTTTCTCAAACATTTATCATATGGGATTGGCATTTGAAAAGGGAGGTGAACTGAAAAGTGGGAAAAAAATGCATTTTTTTAAACATAAAAGCAATCTGCTCAACTTCCCATCTTTAACATATTGACATATGTTTTGTTCCAGTATTACTCAAAATTAGCTTTGAGATAAAAGTTCATATTAATTATCCCATAATGTAGCCTAATCACGGCTGACATTTTGAGAGAGTTGATACAGCCAAGATTGAAACTAAAAAAGTGGGTGCAAAAGTATGGCACATGTTAATGCCCCAAACCTCCAGTCTCCTCCACCAGCTCGCTTCTCTTAGAGTAACATCTCACAAAGGCTAGTGCCAGAGGAAGCAGGACGGGGCAGGACTCGACTCCTTGACCCGCTCAGCGGTGGGTTCCTCCCTCTCCCAACAAGTCTGGTTCGGAGGTACAGGAGCCAAAAAGATGTTAGCTGTGCTTTGGTTTTGATTTTGCTGTTTTATTAATTTGTTAGCCTTTGGTCTGCCATTAGAATAAGACAGGAAGAGTCAAAGGACTTGATTCTCTTTCTCGGTGACCTCCCACAGAGAAGCACATGTAAAAACCAAACTCCGGAATTAACTAGCAAACACTGCAAGTGGAAGAATAAAGTGATTACTCAACGATATGCGCAACTTTCTAAGCTTCTGTGGAGAAATCAGATAAGCCCAACAGCTTCTCCCTCTTTAACATTTTAGAACGACTGTAAATCGTCCCCATGGTAGGCATTTCATCAACATCAACACTGCTGGTTCCCCTTGTGCAAATGAGTGGAAACTGAGATACACATAGCTGTGGTGGAAGAGCAGAGAGGAGAGACTGCCCTGGATTCTCTCAAACTTCTTCAGTACACGTACTCAAAGATGGGTTTGTTAAGTGTGCGGGAACATCAATGCATGGATAGGCCTTGTCTTTCCATCTCACTGTCCAGACTGAAAATCATGTGACTGAAAACCATGTCAAAGTGTGGAAGAAACAAGTCACAGGTCAGCTTCATACAGTAATCCTAAAATAGCATTCTCCTACTAAAGACACCACACACACAAACCACACATATCACATACACACACACCACACACACACCACACACACACCACACACAAACACACACACACACCACACACACACACACACACCACACACAGACCACACACACACACTACACACACACACCACACACACACACACACACACTACACACACACACCACATACCACACACACAGACACACACACACACACACCACATACAAACACACACACACCACACACACACACCACATACCACACACACACACACACCACACACCACATACAAACACACACACACACCACACACACACACACCACATACCACTCACACACACACACACACACACACCACACACACACACACACACACACACACACGGACCACACACAACAGACCACACACACACACTACACACACACACACACCACACACACACTACACACACACACACACACCACATACCACACACACACAGACACACACACACACACACCACACCACATACAAACACACACACACACCACACACACACACACACACACCACATACCACACACACAGACACACACACACACACCACACACCACATACAAACACACACCACACACACATACACACACACACACACCACACACACACACACACCACACACACACTACACACACACACACCACACACACACTACACACACACACACACACACACACACACCACATACCACACACACAGACACACACACACACACCACACACCACATACAAACACACACACATACCACACACACACACACCACATACCACACACACAGACACACACACACACACCACATACAAACACACACACACACACCACACACACACATACACACACACACACACACACCACACACACACAGACCACACACACACACACTACACACACACACACCACACACACCACACACACACACACCACACACACACACACATCACACACTTAGACTGGGCCCTATGAACACAAAGTTTCCAAACCTTCTTCAAGTGCACACTCACATTTGGTATTGCCAATATGAACGTGGCAAAATCGTTTCCTAGTTTAGAACAATTTGTTTCACTTCTGTTTTTAACAGAATATCTACAAGGTGGGAAAGAAGAGGCAGCAGGCATCCCAAACTGAACCTAGGACATTGGATTGGGGGATCATTAACTAATCAATAGACAACTCTCCTACCCAGAGTGCACCAAATCAAACATTTGTTAACAACTTTTTACATTTCCATACAAAATAATTAATACAGTGTCTACCATAGAAAATTACATTTTAATGACTTTCTGTTCAAGTTACATGAATCTCATGTAAGGAAAGTCTTAGGAAGTCTAAGATTTCCTTTCTGCCCAAGTTATTAAAATTTGTGTTTGAATGTAGCTTTTTTCATTAACATTGAATCAGTTAGCTTTAATTTCTGAAGAGAAGAAAAAGACTGCTAAGTTTTCCTATAACAATTTTCACAGCTTTAATTTGCATTCATGGGGAAAAAACACACAATAAATTAACTTTCTTTTCTCGGGAAGAATTTGACAAATGCATTAATCATGAAGAAAGCAAGTTTGGTTTTCATTCCTCTTTCACGCAAAGATCCACGTGTCTAAGAGACGGCTGAGTTAACGTTCTCCAAGCGTATGGGATATGATAACAACGGGGATTTTGGAGAAGCAGAAAGGATAAATCTGGAGAACTTAGTCTCCAGTAATAAAGACCACTTGGTCTCCCAAATGACCCATGGAGCCACGGACTGAAGGGAGATTATTCTCATTTTCTCCTCTGGGAACTCCCACCAAAGTCAGACTTACTCACACACAGAGCAGAGCAGGTTGCCTGACATCACTTGGGTCCCCCGCACCATACGAGCTCTGCCCTGAGGTTGTGAGAGAGCAAGGCGCTCAGAGGATGTTGGATCACAGCATGGAAATCCTGACGCAGGATTCAGACAGAAACTATCGATAAAATTATTCCCAACGCTCACACCGTGCACCGATCTGAGTGCGGGCAAACAACCATCGGCAGGACGCAGCACAAATCCACCTCTTATTTGCTGTTTGCTTTCATGTATTGGGAGTACCACACGTTCATAGGTAGTGTGAGTTCAGCAGGCCTCTGTGGTTTCAGTGTTTCTTCTGCCGTGGAAAGGTCTTTCCAAGTCTGACCTCAGCAAGATTGCCTCGCCCCCAGACCTGTCTCATCTATGACCCTTCCTGATTGTGACTTCGTTTTAATGTTACGGAAACACAAAGGAAATTATAGGAAGCAACCGTGACTGATTTGTTCTCAGTAAGTGGTCATGATTATGAGTCATTTTACAATGAAATGTAATTAAAATTTTATATGAAACAAATATGAAATAATATATATTAAATACATATATACACACATGTAGACAGTATATATATGCATATATATGTATATATATACACACATGTAAGCAGTATATATATATATATATACACACATGTAGATAGTATATATATATATATATATACACACACACAAATGTTACATGATGATATAAATAAATTATATTATGAGATCAGCTCATCAGAACAAATTTGCTACCATCAGAAATACTTTAAACCTTAAAGGTATATTCAATAAAATTCTATTAAAAAATAGAAAGAAAGAAAAGAAAAAAAGAAAAATGGAAATCTGCTGGGTGTGGTGGTACATTGCTTTTAGTCCCAGAAGTTGGGATGCTGAGGCAGGTAGGTCTCTGAGTTCCAGGCCAGCCAATGCTACATAGAGAGACTTTGTCAAAAAAAGACAAAAACAAAACCAAGCAAACAAAACAAAACCCCCTCTTCTTGCCATTTGTAAACTGTGTGGTTCATGGGAGCCCATGTGCATTGTGTGGGTGGACAGACACTTGCTACCCTAAGGAGCAGAAGGGAGCAGAGAGAGCCCTGTGCACCCCTCCCAAGCATGAGAGTTTTCCTTGTGGTAGGAATTCTGAATTCCTTTCATCCCACTGCCTTCTGTTTCTATAGAATAAATTTACCGTTCTTACATTAACCCATGACTCTTTCCCCTGCAAATTATTTTATGAAAAGTTTACTTTGCATATTAGTTTTTAAATTTTAAAGTCTTTTCTATACCACAATGCACCAGTTTAAAAAAAAAAGTCAGTAACAGTGGAATATTTTTGCTAATGATAATCCTCACTGACTGAGAAAAACAATCCTGTTTTCTTGCTTGTATTAAAGGGCTGCCTTATTTTATTTTAAGGAATATTTATTTTGGGTTGACTATTTTTCTTTAGAAACAGCCAGCAGTATTAAATTTTAAAATGGTTAGATGACTAAGTACAACCTTCTCACTATTCTGTCTTATGAAAATATATAAATCCTACTTAACAAGAACTAAAATATAAATACTCCCCAAACGTAGACAATGTCAATCTGCCCGTGAAAATCTACACAATGTCTTCATTGCAAGCAAGTGGCTGTGATAAAAGCTTGCTATGAAAGTGGGGTTTGGGTAGCTCTGGGCCCTGGTCCTATGCTATCACTAACTGCTGCTCTGAGTGGAGAATGCAGCTCTGGGTCGGAGGGGCAAGCCTTCTCCTGTTTCTCTGGGGAACTCCACCATCTTGAATGCAGGAAAACACACTCACGTCCAGGAACACTCTCACCCCAAGCTTTGAAAACAAGAATTTTTGGTTAACGATTCATTGACTCACTCAGCCGTTCCTATTCCACAATGCTGGGAAACTCGGGAGTTATAAGATGTACTAAATTCGGGATGATCCCATTTTAGACGATGCCATTCACCTGGTACTTTATCCTGGCTCAGCACTGGTAAACCAGACACCGCATGATGTGGAGTTCTCTAGCCTTGGGTCTATCATCCGGTACATTCTGAGTGCATTGTGGGTGGGGTGCATCTGCTAGAACCTCACAAAGCCAGGCCGTGAGCAGCCCGAGAAGGAACTGGGGCTGGACTCCAGTGCCCCCACAGTGACCCTAGGGACAGGGAGGTCATGGCAAGGGAAGACCCTCGATTTGACTCGCTGTAGCTTGGACCTCCTTGCTTGTCCTTTTTAAAGCGCTGATTTCTAGACCTTCCTTTTCTGCCTTTTCTTTCATATCCGACTGACACACAAAAGGCTGTGTGTTTCCTTTAATACGTTTTAACTCACATGGGGGCTTCAGAGACAAAGTATGTTTCCTAAGTACACCCTGTACCCATTTCTTTTAGGAGATCAATAATTACCATCCTTTCATTTGCCATTCATTGTCCCACTCTTTGTAAGCCACCCCTTATTTCCTCGCTTCTCTGCTTTAAAAAGCCTGCAGTATGATGGCCGGTGTTTGACATTCCTGATTAAATAACAGCATCATCCAAACCTTGTCCTGTTCTTGAGGGAGGTCTCCTTTTGTGCAGTCACAGAAAGGCCGACTGACTAAATCTCTGTAATGCCAGGTCTGTGAGCAACTCCGACTGGCAAGTCCACATTTGATTCTGCGGCACGCAGGACACACTTCGGGTGGTTTCAATAACTGCCTCTGTTATTAGGCTACTCCCGGCTCCTCATTTTCCTCCACAGATGATTTACATTTGAATGTCTCCATACCTGTACCAGCTACAGGAACAGGAGCCTGGTGCTTAGAGGGTTCTCTCTCCATTGTCTTCTCCCAGCCCCACCCGCAGGCTGCGTTACTATAGGTGCCCTACAGCGTTGGGCTTGTGTGAGTGTGACTTCCTGTCACTGACCCCAGGAGCTCCCTGTTAAACACAGAGGGATGTACTCAGCTTCTGGCTAGCCACATATAGCCACTGTAAGGGAAAGCTCAAATCTGTCCCATGAGCCTTAGGCCTCCTTTTCCCCCTCCTATGAACTCCCTTTATGGTCTCTAAGGAGAGTCTTGGGCCAGGTCCAGAACGATGGTGTGTGTGTGTGTGTGTGTGTGTGTGTGTGAGAGAGAGAGAGAGAGAGAGAGAGAGACAGACACACAGACACACAGAGAGAGACAGAGAGAGAGACAGACACAGAGAGAGAGAGACAGACAGAGACAGAGAGAGAGCGCACACTTGTTTCTGGCTAACAGATCTTCTCTGAGTGATAATCTTACCCTTACCCTCCTTCGCCCACAGACATGAGAGCCAGGCCCAGGGATCCCAAGGGAAGTTAGATCCCAGGGCCATGGTCTCTATTATAACTTTTATGTGTCTACTACCTGGCATGATAAATACGCTTGAAAACGTTATTCTGGAAAAAGCCGAAGACCTCTTATCTCGCCGGCAACATTAACGTGGTGCTTGAACAGCTTACCATCCAGGTCTCTTTGCCTTGCCGGCCAAGTGATGATGGCTTAGATCTCTCGTTGAGTTTTCTCTATTGTTATTTTTAAGCATGGCTGTGGCTATTATTGAATACACAATGCACCTGGCCTCTCACTTAGCCACAGGGGAATAAATACACCGATCTCCATAGTATAAAAAGAGCTCACACATGCAAAGGTCACTTGGCACTGCATATATTATTATCATGCAGCACACCACAGTGGCCATATTCTATTCTGAACGCTATCTTTAGCCCTTTCGAAGTCGGCCAAGGACTTGCTAACACTTCATCTTCTCATCCAAGAAGGCAGAGGACTCCTAACTCAGGATTGGAATCCGGCTCTGTCTGCACACTGCTATACAGTCCCCTAATATGGTAATGGTTCTCAATACTATCTGATTGAATATGATCCTTAAAACATATTTTATACAAGAGTCAAAGAATACACGGCTTGTCTACATAAAGAATGTACACTAAGATACACAAGGAAAACGTAAATAAATGTGCGTTTTACTGGGTATTTCTTGCACACGGCTACACAGGGCTGTATTTTAAGTAGTTACAGAATCCCCACGAATCCCTTAAATGCAGAGGATACAAATGTCTTTAAGATGGTGACTAAATGCCTAAGAAGATGGTAGCCAATGGTGGAGTTTGAACAGCTCTAGGAAGGTTCTAAACAAAAGCATGTAAGTTTCTTATGATTTATACAGTAGTTATATTTTTGGAAATTTAATTATATATTAGACCCATAAAAATCATCAACTTTAAATTTTTTTTGGGGGGGGGGAACAAGGTCTCCCTATGTAGCCTTGGAACTGTGTAGACTGGGTTGACCAGGAACTCACTCTGTAGACCAGGCTGGCCTGGAACTCACAGAGTCCTGCCTGCACCCTGAATGCTGGGATTAAAGGCGTATATTAGCATCAGCTGGCGCGGAGATGGTATATGAAATAGAAGCTCAGATAATGTAGAACAGTCTTTGTTTTTCCTTAATGAGTGTACCACAGGCTCTCTAAGATGGCAGAGAGGGCAGGATGGCACTGCTCCACATGGTACAGATGACACAGGATCCCTTCCCTGTGCCAATTGGATGCCTTTAGACTGATCCCAAACCCTGCTAACACTTGGATGCCCAGAAGAGTTCATGGCTAGGGATCATGGCTGGGATAGGGTGTCAGGTTTCCCACTTATCTGGAAAGCTTCTATAGCCTCATACTGTGGAAAACACTCTCAAATTCCCATCACAGCCCAGAGGTATGAGACCCTCAGAATTAATTCCCATTGTTTATTTACCTACAAGTCTAGATCTTGAAATTTGATGTGTTGTGCTACCTTTAATGGTGGGGCCTCATGAGAGATGGTTATGTCCGTGGGTAAGTGTCCTTGATAGATTTATTGGAATCTGAGACTCTGTGTGTCTTTATGCTGCCTAGCTACCACGAGGAGAGTAGCCTTCTCTGACACACACACCAACATGATGGGGCTGCCTCACTGCAGGTCCAACCTACAGGTGCTAACCAAGGGTGCACTGAGGCTTCTGGGCCTACAGGCCAGCATAACCCTTTCTTATGAGTGCCTTAGGGACAGCATAACCCTTTCTTATGAGTGCCCTGTTACAGAAACTGCGATCTTCTGAGCACATAGCCTCCTCTGGAGCCCTGACCCCGCCAGCTGTTCCGATGACGGTCCTCTGCAGCACCTGAAACTCTCAGTGTTCACGGTTCCTATGTCACCATTTCCTCAGCTGAGGTGGAAGGCAATCTGGCTATTTTATCTCCTTTGGATCTTCAAATCCCTAGCCTTACTATATTTCTGTTGTGTAAATATTCACCAATTAGTTGAAGATCAAATTATTTCTTTAAATTTATGAAAGCAATTGCTTTGAAATTACTTAAGCTTTTCTTGAGATCTCTTAGCCCTATATTCACAAGGGACATCCACATCACAGTTTTGTTGATCTTTTTAACTCCTCGGAAGGTACAGGAGACATCAGAAAAGAGACTCAGGTAAGCAGGAGGAAGGGTCACAAAAGCCAGATTACTCCAGAGGAGGGCAAGAGGCATTTTAAACAAGGAATGTAAATACATTGATCATGATTATTGAGACCAATTCTTTACAAGAAATGAAATTTTACAAAAGGCAATCAACCAGAGAATATATGCTAATAAACAATAGAATTGATCTTCCTTGCTCCTCTGTGTTTTGTTAGCAGTTTACATGGGGGAATATCAGGTGAGAAAGCCCTGGCCTGAAATGAGAGTGGGTCCTGAAAAAAAAAAATCTCCCTGTAAGCAGAATTAGGACAGAATTCGGTTATAATGGTCTGGCGAGCTATTTCACAGGGTCTTTGTTTCTTATGAACTGACATTTGAGAAAAATAAGCAAGATTTTTTTCCTTTTAAAATATTAATCACATATGACTTTCCACTGTATGGAAAGTCTGTAATAGATTTAAATACCCCCATCACTGAAATTGCACAAAACAAGTCAACGCCTGTGAGAAACACCAAACAGCAAAGCAGAGTACAAAAGCCACAAAAGCCACTCCATTTAAGGACTTTCTGAATTTCTCCCCTGAGGAATGCTCACAGTCACCCTGAAGAATGGATACTGTGCTCTGCTGCGGAGAGAGAGACCTGGGACCCCAGGATGGATGACCATTCCAGGTCACAAAGTAGCTGCAATTGAAGCCATGGTTAGAACCCACTGCAGAGCTTGACAATGTTCCCTGCTACTGTGCTCCAAGTTGACAGCGTCAGGAGCATGGCACCCGTACGTAGGGCGGAGGGTACTTCCTGGGTTACAGTGCGTGGACGAACTCTTCCTTCATACTGAAGAAATTAAAGCTTGGATTCATTTGTGTGTGTGTGTGTGTCTTCTGCCTGTCTCTTTCTGTCCTGTGTGTGTGTCTGTTTGTGTCTCTCTGTGTGTGGTGGGTCTGTGTCTGTGTGTGTGTGTGTCTGTGTGTATGTGCACACCACCTAGTGACGATTACTGATGGTGTCCGGCCCAGACCCTGGTCCTACTATCCATTATAAAGACCCAGACAATAGAAAATGGAGGCCTGCTGGGAGCATCAAGTCAAGATCAGAGAAAGAGCTCCAAGCTTCCAGGCAGCAGCCTCTGCCAGCACCAAGTCCCTGGTAACATGGCAGGTGGAAAAGCAGGATGTCTGCCCGTGGCTTCACCCCAAAGAAGTTTTCTAATGGTACATTTATGAATTCTAATAAACACAGAAGTGCAGGCTGGAAATCAATACAGAACCAAGACTTGGTTGGAGGCCTTTCTCACGCACACGTGTCTATTAACACAAAGTCCACTGTGTGAAGGATAGCGAAACCATATTCTCACCTTCTCCCTACGAGTTCACGTTCTAGGTTATATTGCAAGCATCTCTGACTTTGGCCAGTGTTGCGGTACATCCGATAGGCTGAGATGATTTCAATCAAAAGGTCTCTGGGAGTACAAGCTACATTGACTTGACTTGCTGCGTGGAGCAGCAGCCACAGCCCAATAAACTTTGTGCAAATGCAATCTACAGTTGACAATTGTGATTGGGCCATGGTGAAATCTGGGGGAGCTCAGGAGTAACTTGGAGACTGAAATGTGGGGTTGTGGCCCCCCAGCGCCCACAATCAAGTTGCTGGAACAGTTCAGGCGAGGAGGCTGCCCTCTTAAACGCCCATTCGAACTGAAGAGTCCTCTGGAAAAACTCGAAGGAGCTGACTCACTAATGTGCAGCCAACACTTTAACAAGTACTTTAAACGATGCTCGGCTTTGAACGGATAATTGGCCCCATTCTTCCCTTCCCCGTGTCTGTGACTCCCGTTGAAATCAATGAGTACTGCATATTCAAAAGGGACAGAGAGAACAAAGTTGTAGGTTGAATTAATGGGATAAAGGACTGCAGAGCCCTTAAAGCTTGTGCAATTAAATCGTGGCCTCACACAATTCTCCAGGGTCACCAGCAATTTGCTGGCCTAGGAAAGCCAGCTGACTTTCCTTTCAGAGGTGTCACAGTTTATAGAATGCATTTCCTTAGACATCAACACATGGCCATTCTCAGCTCAGAATCTACCTTCTCATTCTGTCCCTTTAGAATTTGATGTCTTGGAGTCTGGGATTCATTCACATGCCCTTAGCCCCAGTCGCACTCACCAGTTACTACAGAGGCACAGTGTCCAATGCGAGGTCACACACATGTGAGCACCTGTGATTATATTATTTTCCTATCGAAGCTTTATGCAATATACATATCGTATTAAATATGTATTATTTACTTCATATGTAATGCTTCATTATATACAGTTTTTTCATTGTCTGCGGAATGCTGTAACTAGCAAGGACTCTGTCACGTCTATCACTATATTCTCAATATTTGATTTGGTTGTAATTACCAAACATTTGTAATCAACAAAATATTTTTCAATATCTTCTGCTGGATATTCACAAAGCCATAAGAATATTTCAACATTTGCCTAAGCAATTCCTCTTTTTGGAACAAAGAGAAAGAAGGTAGCATTTACTAACTCGCTTATATATGTTAATTTCTCTCCAAGTGCTTTCCTTTTCTAATGAATTCTCAGTGGTGGAGCGGGATGCCTCGTTCTATTATTTATTTATTTTTTTAGAGTTACAAAATTGAAAGCTCTAGAGAGATTAAGTAATGTGCCAAAGAATGACCCAGAACCAGGAAGTAGAAGAGCTGAGCTCTGAACCTTCTGACTCCCTTCCCCCTCAATAGTTGGCTCTTCAGAGACAGGAAAACTAAATATGAGAAATTCAGTCGGCGGGAATGAGAGATGAGAATGGTAGCTCACCCTGGTCTACAACTGCACTGAAAGTGAGCATCGAGGAGTCGGAAGCTTGGGGCTGCCTCTTCAGAAATCCACAGGCAGCTGGAGGGCTGAAGGTGACTCTGTGGATTGTGACAGCAGGAGCCCTCAAGCTGGGACCTCACATGGCACACTCATCTCCATTTGCTTTGACAACTGCTGCCTATTCCAGACACACCAGTCCCTGCTCTTTGGTGGGCATGATCTCAGAGCCCAACATCCCTACACCCTTGGGGTCTATGCCCTATTTTTCCTCTCCCTGGTCCACCCACCTTGTGTTATCTTACTTCCCTAAAAAGAGCATCCTGACCTCTTTCTGTTGTGTCTCAAAAGCCAGTCTCATTCTCAAAGTACTTTGAACTTTATTATACTTGAAACTTGGACCGGGTTAAGAACCCTAGTTTTGGTGGTTTGGGTAGCCAAGAGCAAGCTGGCTATCCATGACGACTGTGTACCATTACTGCATCTGATCCAGGCTTGCTGTACTGGCTAAGTGCCCTCAACCCTGAATGCCTCAGCCTCACTCACTGGTCTGTGTTGGGCACGCTGGGGAAAGAAGAGACCTCATTCTGGCATTGGGATTGGGAAGGCATCTGTAAGGGGCAGAGGAAGAACAGATCCTTCTACTGACTGGCTGCTCTTCATCTGGTGTTGTGCTAGCTGCATCCTTTACCGGTATCAATCCATCTGATCATCCCATAGCCCCTCCTGGCCCCTTTGGGATTTGGACGACTGTCCTCATTGGTAGGATGGATACTACGGCTTCAGGGCAGTTAAGCACCTTTACTAAAGACAGAACTGCCTGAAGAGCCTGGGTGACCCATCTCTGGAGATGTTAGTCAGGGGACATCTGTACAATTAGGTGATCGGGACTATGTTTATGATACTGATGTTGAGGGGGATAGAACATCCTGTCTGTGGAAAGGATTGAGATTAGGAATCCATTAAATACCATTTTACAAATCTACTGCGGGTAAGCTTGTAAGGCAGCTCTTAGTGTATCAGCCCTCACACCAACAGCTCCCTCTCCCTCTTGAGTGCCACACTCTGGCCACACCAAAAGCTTCCTCCATCTCTTGAGTGCCATACTCTGGCCACAGACAATGCTTCTTAGAGTCTTTTCCTCAGTATCTCTCATCTCTGCAAAGGTGAGTGAGTGTGGGGTCACTGGGAGATCTGGCCAGTCTAGTGAGCCTGCCACAGACACATGGTTGGTGAGTGACAGCAGCCAGCACTCTGTCCTCAGCCCCAGGCCCTTCCTGCCTTGGCTGCCCTCTCAGGTGGAAAAGGCCCAGGCATTTCCCCATTGCTACTGTACGAAGCAGGACTGTCTTCCCTCAACATTTTTGGTGGACTGGGCCTTGACATTTCCCCCGAGTTTTCACATACCTTGTGCATCATTATGCTGCCTCCTAAAGCTATGTGGCATTCCATGTCGTTTTTCTGTTACTTATCAAGTTCGCAGCTCTCCTATTATAAATAATGCTGATTTGACCTTCCCAGTTTATGAGTATTGGACCAAATTTCTGTTGGTTTTCCCCAGGTGGTTTCCTATAAAACCCACGGAGCCTGTGAGTCAAGGCTCTTGAGAATCGCAGTCCAGTCAGGTTTACCAGAAGACACCACGCCATCATCACAAGGCCTTCCACGTGTACAGCGACAGTCAATCCTGCGCTAACTTGGGTTGTCCGGGGTGTTATTATTATTTTAGTATGTATAATCAACTACTAATTAGACCATAGGAATCTCACTATTTTATTAGTTGTTACTTTATCAGTGGCTTCTTTATATGTTTTTTTCTCCTGCATATTGATAAGCTAGCTTATCGTCATTGATTTCCATGAGCTTTTCCTACCATAGAACAACCATCTTCTTTGTCTGTAGTGTTTCCCTGGCTTCCCTGCTCGCTCTGGCTGGCTTTTTGCTCTTTTGATTAGTAAGAGTTGGCTTCTAGAGCCAGGCTGCATGTCTCCTGCAGTTTTCCAAGCCAACTGCTTCCTGCTACCCGCAATGGGTGGGAAGCGGTTGCAGTCAGACTGAACCATTTAATCGTCTTACGTTAGCACATGGGGTGGTGGTGTGAAACACAGCAGAGAGGAGGCACACCATGCGGGGCTCTGCTAAGGCATGCAGACGCAGGAAATGAGTCACGGATGACTTTCCAGGCTTCCAACTTTCCGACAGAGCACACAGACAGGTCCCCGAGTATTAGGCTGCTCAATAAGGAGGGCAAGACGGTGGGGGCACAGGGTGAGGCTGGCAAAGCAAAGGCTGGAGGCACCCTGAGCTCAGTCCCTCACACTGGTAACTGCACATCTCTCATGCTGTCTGCACAGGGCGTGTGCAAGATGGGCCATCAGCGGGACGTCCACTTTCCCCACACCCACTGACTCTGTAGGTTAGTGTAGTTGCTTTCTTCGATGAATTAACTGGGCCTCAGTTTTATCACCTATAAAGCAAGCATGGGGCTGTGACGAGAAAATAAGGTCGCTCTCATGTTATATATGAAGAAACAGGCGCAAGAGACAGGGATTTTTCTGAGTGTATCACAGCCAGTCACTCTGGTTAGCTCAGAAGCCAGTGAGTGTGGGAATGAAACTGGATACGGTCCATTGGGGGGCTGCCAAGACAATGCAGCACGGAGAGCGCTTGCCCATAAGCTTGGAGACCCCTCAGACCCCACATAGAGGTGGAAGGGGAGGACCAGGTCAGCACAGCTGCCCTCCGACCTCCCACGTGCTCGATGGCCCCGTCCCCTTACATCACATACACATGCAATAATAAATTTGAAAAATAGAACATAAGAAAAAGGCTTGTGCATTTTGATAAAAAAAATATTGCTATATTCAGTATCTTAAGAGCGAAAAACCAAACCAAACAACCACCACTACCACCACCACCACCACCAACAACAACAACAGCAAAAAAACCCACTAGCATGCAGGACTAGAATTTAAAGCCCAGCCACTGGCCTGGCTTCTTCTCATTCAGATGTCTAACGACTCATTTGATGTCCACGGTGAGCAGTACTGGCATTGAGCCAAGTAAGAATCTTGACAAAAGTCTGCTGGAAAGTTTGTTACATCTGCCCACCCCCATAGTGCACTTAAGGCTGGCATATGATGCTATCAATGGCCTTTCCCTGATGTGTGTGTTGGGTGTGGTGGCTTCTCAGATGCGATTTGAGCACTGGCAATGGGCAGGAGCCACCTGTGTGTGAGGAGAGGATGGGACGAAGGACAGGAGTGAGGAGGGGAGTGTGGCTTGGCTCCTGGACTTGGTGAACAGAGGCCTGGAGGTGGGAAGGGGTGTGGTTTCTCTGAATGTCCCTGGTGAGAATCACTGTCACAAGAGGCCCTCAACACAACAAATAAGAAGCCCATGCAAAGTGCATGGGGACAAAGGATGGGCCTGCATTGTTAACCACACCCCTGCCCCGGCTCACACCCATACCCTCTGCAGAGGGCTTTCATGGCCATGTGGTCTTGTGGATGGAAGTGGTTTGGTGGCCATGTGATCTTGTGGACGGAAGCGATTTGGTGGCCATGTGGTCTTGTGGACGGAAGCGGTTTGGTGGCCATGTGGTCTTGTGGACGGAAGCGGTTTGGTGGCCATGTGGTCTTGTGGACGGAAGCGATTTGGTGGCCATGTGGTCTTGTGGATGGAAGCGGTTTGGTGGCCATGTGGTCTTGTGGACGGAAGCGGTTTGGTGGCCATGTGGTCTTGTGAATGGAAGCGATTTGGTGGCCATGTGGTCTTGTGGACGGAAGCGGTTTGGTGGCCATGTGGTCTTGTGGACGGAAGCAGTTTGGTGGCCATATGGTCTTGTGGATGGAAGCGGTTTGGTGGCCATGTGATCTTGTGGACGGAAGCGATTTGGTGGCCATGTGGTCTTGTGGATGGAAGCGGTTTGGTGGCCATGTGGTCTTGTGGATGGAAGCGGTTTGGTGGCCATGTGGTCTTGTGGATGGAAGCGGTTTGGTGGCCATGTGGTCTTGTGGATGGAAGCGGTTTGGTGGCCATGTGGTCTTGTGGATGGAAGCGGTTTGGTGGCCATGTGGTCTTGTGGATGGAAGCAGTTTGGGAGGATGTTCTGGCTGTTGCCCTTTTGGCTCGATTTAGATGCTTCTGTTGGGCAGCGGGTACTTAGGCATCAGGTGAGTGGGATCAGGTAGCTTTAGCAGTGCCAAGCCTTGCCCAGAGATAAGATGGCAGGTCTTCGTGGTCCTTTACCCAGTCCCATAGGTGGTAATACCCAAGCAGAAACTGACTTTCCATTTATTTACACACTCTCAAGGTCCACAGACCAAGCAGGAACTCCCCTAACCTGGGTTCTCCCATCGACGTCATTTAGGGAAGATCATGTTTAATGATGCTTAAAGTATCCTTTGGGCCCCATGATCTCTGCTTCACTACACTCTAAACAGAAATATACATTTTAATCAAAAAATTAAACACATTCTGTACATATTTTTGTTCTTTCCCAAGGTAAGATGATTCTCCCTCGAAATTTGAGAGCATCAGTCTGATATTGTTTGACATTTGTCTGACCCATCTCTTCCCATTTGAAAAGCTCAGTAAAGAGATAAAATTCTTGATAATGTATAATCATCTCCTCTCTTCAGCACACCTGGAGTCTTCCAGGCAGATGTTGTTGGAGGGCTTCATGGGCTGCAAGCCCTGGGGGGTGGCCTGGAAGTGGGGGAGGGCAGGAGACAAGTCCTGATTCTGAGGTCCTTGCATACTGTTGTACTTAGCCTTCATCCTATGGTTTGTGTAGGGTGGCCCTGGTGAGTTTTAGAACTAAGTATGTGTGAGCAAAAACTGGAGGGCAATTCTGGCTTTCAAAGTGGAACAGCCTTCCCTGTTTGTGTCTTACATATAAAGCAACTGAGGCAGAGGAGATACAGAGATTTATTAATATGAGAGCTGCAGAGTGGCAGGTTTGACTGGAAATTGTCACACAGCTGACTCCAAAACCAGCAACTAAGAGAAACAAGGAAACCTGGGCAGGAGACTGGGCGCATGTCAGAGAGGGAGAGAGAGAGCGAGAGAGAGCGCGAGCTCAGTGTCAAAGTCTGGAAAGGTTTGCTTGAATGAAGCCATTTTCTTAAAAAAAAAATCTGAATTAAAGTATGGTAGTGTAAACAGAGAGGTAATGGTGGGAAAGAAACGTGTGGGAGGAGACAGAGACCAACCCGGACCCTCCCTCTTCCTCTTGCATAGCCAGAACCCCACATACCCTGTTCCCTCACACCAAAGATTTATTCCACAGGGAAAAAAACAGCCAGTGAATCAAACAACTTCCTTATCATTAGGTTCAAGAGAAAAAGGAGAATCAATGGGGTAGAGGCAGCCAGCGAGAGGGAGGGTGTGTGTACATCAGGGAGGTCTTGGAGAGCCATGAGATGAGTGGACAGATGTGCCTCTGAGTGTCTCCCGCTCACAAGAGTGCACTTGGCCGTTGCTTAGGTGTCCTGAGGAATACAGTCACCTGGTATTTGCTAAGAGTGTCCGTAGTGGGCAGAATCATATCCCTCCTCCACTCTGCAGGTGCACACACTGATCCCTGGGACTTTCCCAGCAAATGGACAGCTACAGAAGGGATTACAGTAAATACCGTGAAGTGGGGAGACAATCCCACATTGTAGGGCAGGCCTCAGATAACCACATAGGTCCTTACCAGTGGAAGGAGGAGGCAGAGGCAGGTGAGCTACACTCAGCCAGACATTCATGGCCTTGAGGATGAAGGAAGGAGGCTGTGGGTCAAGGGATGCAGGAAGCTCCCAATGCTGAAGGACAAGGGAAAGTGTGTGCCTAATGCACTAGAGGCAGCACCAGGAAGCAACACAAGCCCTACCCCTCAGAACCCAGCTAGGTCAGAGAGGAGCCACAGGTACAGAATAAAGGGTTTCAACTGAGGGCTCTGGTCTGAGGGATTTGCATAACCAGTGTTTTCTGCTCCCTGCCTCCTGTAGAAAACACTTTGCGGAGTCACCAAGTCAGAAAACAGAGATGGAAGGACACATGGAACCCAGGAAGAGGACAGCATAGATGTCTCCTCTGCCCCATTTAAGATGCCTGCCGGTGCGCAGTCTATGAGGACTAAAATGAAGTGAGCCTTGACAAGGTCACAGAATGACCTTGAGAGGGCCCCTCCATGTTCCATTCCAGAGAGCCAAACACACCCACGCTAAGTATTATTTTTATCGTAAAATATTTGAACATTAAAAATAATGATATTGATTATGGTCAATACACCTATGAATTCTCATGAAGTCACACTAACCATATAGATTATTTACAAGTGTATTGAGAATGTTTACAAATACTAAATTTAACAATAAAATTGGTGTTATAACTTAGAAACGTTTCTTTACTTCAATTTTGAAGATCTTCAAATTTTAGAATAAAACTTTTATTTCAGCGCTGAAGTGGAAACTTCTAGTTTCTTTAAAAAGTTATGTCAAGTGATGTTTTGCTGGGACACACAGGGGAAGGGATGTCTTGCTAAAGCAGACACGTGAAAGAATGTTTTCCTGAAGCAGACACAGGTAAGAAGGTGTTTTCTGGAGCAGACACATGACAGGAACCGGGATGAAGGAGTGTAAATATGACCCCTCAGACAGTGGGAGATGAGCACTGAGCATTGCATTGGCTTGCTTCCTCTTCTCCCCTAACGACAAGCATATATTGCTTTACCTTACATAGCTTTGTTGAGCTAAACTTGTGGTAACCTAGCTATTGAGAGAAACTCACCCAAGAATTGCTCGTGATATTCCTGTGGCAGCTTGCCCCTTCGGCAGCCTCACCTCAGGCTGGTTGGAAAACCTAGCGGTTCCTTCAGGATTGAACTACAGCTGTTGGTTCCTGCCTGGTGTCTGCCTGCCTAGAGGACTGGTCTGCAGCTGCTGAGTCAGATTTGGTGTTTGCTCTGGGGCTGAACTACTGCCAAAGAAAGAGCGAGCTCACCCACAAAGAATTATTGCTGAACAGGTCCACTTTCCCCGTACATTAATAACTTTTCTTTTACACTATCTCTGCTGGGTGGTGGGGCTAGAGGAGAGGCTGGACCATTACTAAACGTTGGTTGCAAAAATCTATGCCTACACACTCTCAAAACAGTTTCATAGGCCAAGGCTCTTTGTGAATAGTTCATGATTTGGGGTGAGTACCCTCCAAGATACTTACCTATTTTTGAGCCCAAGTCCTGTGCACCCAGGCTAGCCCCAAGCTCCCTTTGTAGTCAAGGGACCTTGAGCTCCTGATCTTTCTGCCTCAAGCTCTTCAGTGTTAGAATGACAGGCATGTGTTTCCTGATTTATTCAGCACTGGGGATCAAGCCCAAGGCTTTGTGCATGCAAGGTAAATATTCTACAAACTGGACTGTATCCCTAGCCTGGGAATGTCTCCATGGGCAAAATATCATCATGATATCTGCCACTGTCTGAGCTCAAGTACAGGAGCAGTTCGTTCCTGGTACATACACACCTCACACATTGTGGAGAGAAGAGTTGAGGTTACGACAGGAACTCTGGTACACAAGTTCTAGTGGTGAATGCTGGCTGATTCCGTTATCTTGTGACTACAATTGTCATTTCCAGGAGGGGAAACAATTCTCATTAGTGGGTGTTAGCATTGTGCCAGTATCAAGGAACAGATATGAGGATGTTAGCATTGTGCCAGTATCAAGGAACAGATATGGGGCCAGTGCTCCACACCTGGATGTACCCTTAAAAGCTGTGTGACTTTTGGCTAGGTCATTTCAGCCTGCTGAGTGTACTTCAAATTCCTCTTGTGTAAGAGGCGGCAATGCCCACCTCAGAACACTAGGAAATGATGGGATATTTATAAGCGCTCACCACAGACACATGAGTGCATCAGACAGTTCATATACAACTCAAGCAAGTATTTGTTTAGGATGTGCTGTGAGGACCTGTGCAGTCCTCATTGCAAAGAGCCAAGGAGGATACAACTCCTACCCCAAGCCACTCAGATTCTAAAGGAAACCGTGTGCTGGCGTAACAACGCACACAGTAATAGAAAACTGAGAAGAAATCGGTCGGTCGATTCTGAAAATAAAACCTGTTTTACTCAGTGAGAGCAAAAGTGTTCAGGGTAATTACTGTTTCTCCAAATACTGAAAAATAAAACGAATGACCATATTCTCGAAGAGTTGGTTTTTGTGTTATGCGACCCTTGGTAGTTATTGGACACAAAGATGCTTGTCAGAGAGAAGGTGGCAATGAACACTGAGGGATCCCCTGCCAAGCACGTCTAAGATTTCCTCATGGCACTCAATGGTCCTAAGACTATGAGACCTGTATGATCACTTTATGAGTTCTCTGAATCTCAGATACTCTATGGTGCAGAGGGATGCAAGGCCAGGAAAAACTCTCAGGCTTAAAGCCAATTTGGTTATTGCTGAAGCAGAGGTTTTCAAGTTTTTTTTTTTTAAACAAACACAGCTTTAACATAAAATTGCGCACGGTTAAATGCATTGTTTTTACTAGTGGAAGCATAAGTTATGGTTATGTTTTAAACCAATTCCTGTGATGACTGTAAACATTTATTTATTATAAAGCCAATCAATGAGAACAGTGTGGATTTTGTGCTGAACACGGAAATCTGACCCTGTAGTCAAAGTCAAGCCATTTCTAGCTGTTCCGGTCCCACTGTTTAAGACAACTCTGCATGGTAAAAGTGCACATTAAACAGATTTTTAAATAAGTCTTGTAGTCCAGTTCATATACAACTCAAGCAAGTATTTGTTTAGAATGTGCTGTGAAGACCTGTGCAGTCCTCATTGCAAAGAGCCAAGGAGGATACAACTCCTACCCCAAGCCACTCAGATTCTAAAGGAAACCGTGTGCTGGCGTAACAACGCACACAGTAATAGGCATTCATTCTTCAAATAGGCAACTCAGATGCTTAGAATCAGAATTAAAGTCTATTTGATTATTTTATGGTGAATACTTATCCCCCATCTCTCTGTGTCAGGCAGGGGTGCTCAGTGTCAGGGACCTTAGGGTACATGTGACCACGGTTCTTAGCTTCAGGGTGAGTGGAAGCCCTGGGAAGTTGAACACTGACAGGTTGATTTTCCTCCAGCAGTGTGACAGGACAGTGTCGAGCTAACCTCAATGGAAAGGTCTGTCTTTTCATACGTCATCTGAGTGTCTAGCGCAGAGTGCCTGACATCCTCAGGAAACTGTAACTGTGACTCTACCTCCTTGCCTTTACTCACATGCAGTGGATCTTGGCTATCGCTGGCAACCCTGAGCACTAGTGTATCTACTTTAGTGCCTGGGAACTGGTAAATCCGAGGTTAGGATTGTAGACATTCCGACAGTCTTAAGGACTTCTGGATACTTTCACATTAGAAGCGCAGTTTGTAGCATTCTGAAAGAAACATAGTATCTGCCCTAGCAGTACTGCAGTATGAAAGACTGGACAGAATGAATGCTGTGTTTCATTTCTTAAATTTAGTCCATTAGACAAGAGATCCTGATTACAGACTTTATTTTCTTTTACAATCATTTTAAAGATGAAAATTAGACTTAACTATATCTTTAGCAGTTGGAAAATGATTTGCTTTCCAAGTTGGGAATCTTCACAGTGGCAAACAATTCTGAGAGTGAACTCTACAACCTGGCTGTGCTGAGACAAGGACAAATGTGTGCGTAGCCTTGGGGCTGATTTATGAAAGTAGAGATCTCACGCTTAGTCTCTGATACCCACCAGTGGTCCTGTGATAACTCTCCAAGTGACAGCCCTGGGCACTGCAGGAACAAGACTGTCCTGGCAGGTAGTAACCTCTTCCTCTGGGATAAGAGCAGTACTTCAGGTGGTGTGATGGTTTGAATATGCTTGGCACATGGAAAATGGCACTATTAGGAGGAGTGGCTTTGTTAGGGAAAGCCTGTAGGCAGGCTTTGTGGTCTCCTGGTGCTCAAGCTCCACCCAGTGTGGAAGAGAGCCCTCTGTTGACTGCCTGCAGAACACAGTCACCTCCCTGCAGCCTTCAGATTAGGATGTAGAACTCTCAGGTCCCCCTGCACCATGCCCGCCAGCACACTGCCATGCTTCCCACCATGATGATAATGGACTGAACCTCTGAACCTGTACACCAGCCACAATTAAATGTTTTCCTTTGTAAGAGTTGCGTTGGTCATGGTGTCTCTTCACAGAAATGAAACTCTAAGACAGGTGGTAACAAAATGGCTGGGGGTGGGCAGATCCCTCTGTTTGGCATCACATCTACTACTGCTGAGTTTCATCTGTGCAAGGGCAGTTGTGAGATGTCCTTCTTGTATGAGACTTCCCCAGCAGGTAACTGACTTGAAGACTAGTCCTTGGTCTGTCCAGAGTTCTCTCAGAGCTACACCTCACTTCCTTCCCAGTCACACTTCCTCACCCCTGCCCTTCACACCCCGTCAGAGCTCCACCCACTTGCTTCCACCCTGCCTTCTTCAGAGCTGTTCCACACCCTACAGCTCCTCATCCTATCTCAGTGTCTGCCCCAGGAAGAGTCAAAGCTGATGAAATGCCAAGGGGATGAAAGGATTTTCTTTTCTTTTTTCTTTTTTAAATGCAAGGTTCATACTGAATGATAATCATCCGGACCCAGTAACATTTACATTTCCCCCATTCTGTCTTTCAACCCCAGGTTCTTTTATGAACTACCCCACAACACTAAACAGGGAAAACTTTTAAAAGCATTCTAAATGTGAGGGGAAAAAAGATTCTTTAGGAAATTCTGGCAAAAGCAATGAAGGTTGAGTTGGAATCCAACATAAAGGAGGATATTAAAAGTTATTAAGAGAGAGAGCCGTCCAGCCACCGTGTGTCCTGATGGATGTGGAAGCATGTTTACCCGGGCACACATGTGTGGAGGCCATGTTGGGATTCTGTGCTTTATAACTTTGAGGCAAGGTCTCTCACTAAATCTGGTGTTCAGTGTTTTAGTTAGGCTAGCTGCCCAGCTAGCTCTGTGGCTGTGTTTGTCTGCCATGCAGAAATGGGGTTATACATGTTTGCCCAGTCTCAGCTGTCATGTAGGCATGCAGGACTGGGTTACATGTGTGTGGTCAGTCTCAGCTGTTATGTAGAATCTGGGGGCTCCGTGCTCAGGTTGTGACATTTGTGCACCAAGCATTTTACCAGTGAATCTACCTTCCTAGTTCCTTAGACAATTTTTTAAATGTGGAAATGAGACTCTGAAGATAATCTGGGGATGGTGGCACATGCTTCCCGGAGGTAGGCGAAGGAAGAGAGTCAAGGGATCAAGGTCATTGTCGGTTCCAGAGCCAGTCTCAAGCCAGTTTGGGCTATATGACACTGTCTTTAAAAAAAGAAAACAAGCAAGCGAATGAATGAATGAATGAATGATATAAAAGAGGGAAACTCTGGGTAAAGGCTTTGATTTTTGTTTGTTTATTTAATTTGGTTCCAAAGAAGGTTGTACGTACTTTTCTAAGGACAAGGATCTGTCATAGTTAAGAAAGGAAGCAATTAGAGTAGAAAAATATCTCAGAAGCCCTTTCCAGGTCAGTATGAATAGCAACAATATTCTAGAGAGAGTGCCAAGCCATCACGGGGCAGGAGAGACTTGGAGGCAGGAAATAATGCTATCGAGTGTGGATTTTTGCAGCTAAATGGAAAAGTCAGGCCAAGGAAATGGAGGGCAGATGGAGAGATGGCAGGAGAGGGTTGCTCTCTCTTTGAAGTGCATTTTCAAAGGCTAGAAACCAAAGCTGAACTTGATGCCTACCAGATGTAAAATGAAAGTGTCAACATTAAAATCAAGCAAACAGACGAAAAGAGAACTCATGAGAGAGGGTACCCTGAACTGCTCACACTTTACGCCGAGGTCCTCAGGCGGCTAACCCAAGGAAACGCTAAAGAACCAACCCCAATTTCTGTCCGATTATGCAGAACTAGAGTGGAAAACTTTAATACAGTGCCCAGGGCACCAAAAGGATGGCAGGCAGGAGGGCTGCTCAAGTCTGAAGCTCCTTCACGGTCAGAAGAGAAGCCTTATGTTCGCTGTCAGCTGGACCCCAACTCCACACTTCTGCTACAGTGTTGCAGGTAACTAACTTCCTGCTCTCACGTCTGCCTTCAGGAGCTGGTCTCCAAGGACTGAGCTTCAGGAAAGCCCTGTCAAACCCCTCGGTTGATTTTCATTACCGAATTCTTTCTGTAATGTTATGTCATCCTTGCTAAGATAGTAAATTCACACCCAGTTGGTTTCTGCAGGAAGAAACTGCCTCAAATTACCCTTTGATTTTCTTCACTATAAACAATCAGAATGTGTGTTGTGTGTGTGTGTGTGTGTAGTGGGGGGATTGATTTGAGAGTTGAGCGGTTTGCTTTAGGTGTGTAGCTTCTGTAGAGACAAACATGGAGCTGATCATGAGAACTTCACGGAGTGAGCACTTCCTGCCACTCCACTTCCCAGGACAGCTCCACTCACCCCTACACAGACTTCTCTCTCCTCTTAGTGTTAATGGGAGTCACTCTGCTGTATCAAACGGAGAACAGGCTCCTTTGTCTTTTTAATTGGTCCTATAAAACAATAAATGAACACACTATGCAAGTTCTATCTAGAAGTAAATTCTAGCTTTCCATACTATGTTGCTTTAAAAAAACATTATTTTTTTTGAAAGAAGATAATATGTAGTTTCCTGGTTGGACACTAGCTAGGAACTAGACCCATAAAAAAGTACATCAAGATTAAAGGGATAATAGGTAATTTGGTTCTTTAGTAAGAAGCTGTTGCCGAGATTGTCTGCAGAACTCGGGGAGAATACAAAGCATAGAGAGCCTGTTACGACGAAGCAATTGCAAGC
The DNA here is from genome assembly GCF_978045245.1 of Mus caroli. Taxonomy (NCBI): domain Eukaryota; kingdom Metazoa; phylum Chordata; class Mammalia; order Rodentia; family Muridae; genus Mus; species Mus caroli. The sequence goes on from NW_028227275.1 coordinate 3,177,083, forward strand.
GCAGTTTAATGGAGGACAGGAAAGCAATTAACAGTGTAAAGTCACTGGTGCGAAGGATAGGCCTCGAGATTAGAATCTTATTAAAACAAAGGCTGGTACAACTTGATTATAATGAGTTAAGTTGAAGGATCCCCAAAACAATCTCTGCGTGCAGATGTGGGGAAGAAAACATCATTTACTCCGTTATTGCACTCCGGCCACAGAAAGCATGGATAGCACTGGCTTGTTTTTTGTTTTTAAACCAAGAGCGCTTTGAACCAAACTGGGCAGGGGTTGACTGCTGGCCAGGCCAGGGGAGGGTTGAAGGTGATCTGGGAAACCTTCCGTCATTACTACCTAGTGGGTTTTACTCCCCAAGCCCCACTGCCCTACATTGCTAACCTCTTTTGTTTTTTTTAACAACAACTCCGCTAAGAACCTTTCGAAGTCCAGTATAAAACTGAGCTATGGTTTGTGATAAACTGAACTGTAACCAGGTTCTGGGTCAGTATCTCAAGGTGACCAGTGAGGAATAAGGAGTGAGGTTCAAAAGACCAAACAACAACAAACTAGACCCCCAACCCCAACAAGCTAAACAAATAAGGCACACAGCCCGAAACCTGCCATGACTTAACAGGCATTATTCTGACCATCCTGGCTCCCTTAAACTGGCACAGGCATCCTTTAAACAATGGGTTTTTAAAGCCCAGGTTAACTAAAATTTCAGTCAAGCACACACTATATTTTTAGTAAAAACAGACTTGAATCAGACTCGATTTTCCTTCAGTTTTTAAAGAATAATTTTATATTACACAAGCCACTTAATAAAATATGGATGCATATTTTATGCATTAAGGCACACTTGCTTCTGTTTTTAATGAAACTGTTTCATGTGCCCATGTGAGATAAAATGTTGTGTTAAATTAAAAAAAAATGGACTAATGAGATAGGAGTTGGTTTTGTTGTTGTTATTTATTTTGTTTGTTTTGTTTCTGCTTTTTTTTATTACAAAACTTAAGACCAAGACATCGTGAATTGGCTGTTATGAAGATGAAGGTATCAGCTTATCACTACTGAAATCCTGAATTACTCTGTTGAGTAGCACAGCGGAGACCATGTTCTAACCATCATCTTACACCGGGAAGCTGCCTGTTGCCTGCTAGGTGTGTGTGTGCAATTGGAAGGTAAATAGCTTGTGTATGCTTGCTTGTGTATATGGAGGCCTGAAGCGGATGCTGGGTTTCTTCCTCCAGCACTCTGGCTTTATTTGAGGTGTAGTCTCTCACTGAACCTTGGGTTCCCTGATTTGAGCAATCAGCTCCTTACCAGAGTTCTCTGTCCCTGCCTTCCCTAGTGCTGGGGTTACAGGTGGCCACCACAGGAGCCTGCATCTATGTGGGTACTGCGCATTCGAGCTTGGGTCCTCACACGTGTGCAGCATACATTCTATCCACCCGCACTGTCTCCCGCATCCACAGTTGGAACACGGTTGTAGTTCTAATATGCATTTCATGGATTCCCGATGAAAGCAGCTACCACGCATGCTCACGGACGGGCGGCATTTCCTCTGCTGAAATGCCCGCTCAATCTTTTGAATGGGTTGAGATCCCAGCTTAGCACTGAATGACCAAGCAAGCGCCTGGCCTGCACTGCCTCGGTGTCCTCGATGTGCTGGGGATGATCAGTACTTCTGTCACAGGGCTGCTTATGAAACTCAGTGTGCCAATACACGTCAAGTGCTTAGTACAGGAGCTGACCTACCATAAGTATTACAACTTATAGATACTAAGTATTACTTTAAAATATTTTTATCTCTTCATTCTATGCACGGCCTTCTGACATCTTACCTTTCATAGTACTGTTTTTAATCCAGGCATCATTACCTCTGAGTCAAGAGGGGAGGTGGGGCCTGGTGGCAGGTTTCTTTCCACAGGGATGAACAGGCTCTCAATGCCAGTTTTTGGAAAGCTCACCTCAGTTTGACTTTTCCGCGGTCTCAGCTCCGTCATGAATTATTTCTAGATGCTCCACCTTTAAACACTGGACCTTGTGCCAGTGCCAACATCACAGCTGTGAGTAACACGCTGAGGTTTCTCATGCAGGCGAGCCTTGGCTAGTCCTGGCTTTACGCTCACAAGTCTTAAGAGTGGATAGATATCTGCTTTCCTGAGAAGGAAAATGTCTTCTGCCTAGACCAGTTGGTTGCTCCCTCTTGTCCTTCCGTCACTGCCCCAGTTTCGCTTCTGTGGTAAAAATACCCCGGCAAACAGCAGCTGAGGGGACAGAGCGTTTCTTCTGGCTCACAAGTCCAGGATACAGTCCATCATACCAGGGAGGTCAGGGTGGTGGACGCTTCAGAGTAACAAGTCATGTGACATCCACAGTCAGAAGACGGAAGGAAGGCGTGCCCACTGACTGTCCAGCTCATCATTCTGGACCCACCCCTAAGAGATGATACCAGCCACAGAGGCCTGGGTCTGTCTCCTCATGTCATTCAGTGTCATTGAACAGTACCCAGAAGAGCCCGCAGACCATCCTCTTCTACGTACTCCCTCACTGAGACACCTCCCAGCTGATTTCAGACTGTCGTGTTGATAACCAACAGTGATGATCACTGGTCATTAAAAAAAATATCATTGTCCTTGAAAGAAATTATTTATTGCAGTACAGAAAAAAATTACAGGAGAAAAAGGAACGTGTGAACATTGTCCTGAGTCCCACGTCTCAAGGGACTCATTAGCGAAAGTTCTGCCTCTCTTCCCAAGTCTCAACTTGTCCACCAGCGTGTTGTATATCAATTTATGGCTTATATTAAAATTGCCACATGCTTATCTTGTTGCTTCCTGCTCAGCTTCGTGGCGCTCACGGAGACTGCAGTTCTGTAACGTGTCACTGCAAATGTTCTCCGCATTAGCATGGCACATCAGAGGTCAGGGGTCACCTGCTCCATAATGAACCTGCTTCATAAGTGGTCTTGTTCCAGGACTCGAATAACTTCCAGTGAAGTTGGAGACAAGGAAGAGAGAGGTGGAGACACGAGACACGTGATGGCTCCCAATGCTTCTTGACCAGCAGCTGTCATTAATGTACCGGTATGGTGCACAGTGAGCACAGAATGCCAGGCACACCAAGAAAGCAAGGTGCAGAATTTGCTCTTGGGGAGTGGAGGTAGACAGTGAGGTAAAGAATGTTCTGTCACAATGACAGGCCAACAGATAACGCATACATCTTATTTTCAAGTTTGAGAATCTGCATCCTTCAGTTCCAATTTCTCCTCCAGGGAAATCAGAAATCAGGCAGCCTGGTTTAGCATTCCCTCATGTTAACACGTAGCTGTTGCTGAGAGCTGCCGGGACCTAGTGAAGATGCATTTCCATTTGCCACATCACCATCCTTCCCTTCTGTCTCACCAACCAGTCACTCCCCTCACTGAACAGGTTCCGTGACCCATGCAGACATTTTAGCCCTTGGCAGTTACCCAGACAGACTACACTTCTGACTAACATTTAAGAGCATTCCAACATTTCATTATTATATACACTTCCATCTACATATTAACATTCTGAATGTGTCTTCAGATGCATTTAATTACTGAGAGGTCAGTAGAGATAGTTCACATTTTCACTAAAGCCGTGGTCAGACTGTCTCTCCAACAGTGCAGTACGTTCATTTCCTTCAATGCAGCCGGCAGTGGGGATGACGGACTCACTTTGTCCTTATCTAGTGGGTCACCCACGGACCTCCACTCTAGCATCTTTAAGGTAGCAGCGGCCCTGAGGGGACCCTCACAGCCCTCTAGGTGTCCCTGGTTTATTTCTTAGGCAGACATGCCTGTGGATGCCATGCCTGTTCACTTCCCGAGTTGAGTTTCTGAGGGTCACGTGTCTGACAAGTTAACCAGGACTCTTTCAGTTGGGAGTATTGATTCTGTTATATTAATAGACACCACAGTTTGCCAAATATAGAATGCATCTGTCACGGTGACAGCCACCAACACTAGCCTTTTACTTTGTGAGTCTTCCTCATGAAAAGTCTACAAAAAAATAATTTCCTTGTATTGTCATGTGCCTGTGTGTCCATCGTGCAGGCTCATGCATGTGGGTGCGTGTGCCTGCATGTGGGTGCGTGTGCCTGCATGTGGGTGCGTGTGCCTGCATGTGGGTGCGTGTGCCTGCATGTGGGTGCGTGTGCCTGCATGTGGGTGCGTGTGCCTGCATGTGGGTGCGTGTGCCTGCATGTGGGTGCGTGAGCCTGCATGTGGGTGCGTGTGCCTGTGGAGGCCAGAGGGCAGTCTTGGGTACTGTTCCTCAGGAGTGGACCACCTTGTCTCTCCTTTCATTTTCGAGGGTATGATTTAATTATCTCTTGCCCTTTCTTGCTTTTTGAGGCAGAATTTCTTGGTGGCTTGGAGCCTGCTGACTGGACCCCGGAATCCCCCCTCTCCAACCCCTCAAGCTTGGATTATGAATGCCACCATCACATCTGATTTTTTTTTAAGTGGGTCCTTGGGACTGGGCCCAAGTCCCTGTGAGCACTTTACCACCTGAGCCACTTTTACAGCCTCTGTTTTATCTTGTTCTAGTATCCGTATGCATGTCCTTTTATAATGCGCTATTTGAGCCATCCAGAAGTTAATTTAAGCTGTGATTTCAAGTGGTAATTTTTGAACATCATCTAGCTGCTGGTCTTCATACTATTTTGGAACAGTCATCCTTAGCCCATTTATTTATAGACTTTATTATTGCGCTAAATTACCATAATTATTTGTGCCTATTTTTGTATTCTTTACTGATTAATTTGTTCTGACTTCATGTTGCTTTAATTGCTATAGTTTAATGGATTAATACCTAGAACAATTATTCCCTTTCCAAATTTCTTCATTATGATTTCCCAGGATTTTATATATATATATATATATATATATATTTCGTTGTCTTAAATGAACTGATGGCCGTTTTTCCAGGCATCCTTCCCGTGCCAGCTCTGCTAGGTTGCTGTGCATTTGTCTGTCTCAGAACAGCCTGGTTCCTTTATGCTGTGAAATACTTTAATGCACACAGGCACGTTTATTTCCTCAAGGTTTATGAGAATTCATTTGTGAAACCAGGGGCACTTGGGTGGTATCTCTAAGCAGCTTTTAAAGAGTTATCCTGTGAATATTGTCCAACATAAGGCTTCCATCATAGCATATGACTTCCTTTATTATTTAGAAGAACGGTATAGGCTGCCTCACAGAACGTAACCTACATATCAGGAGGACAACACACATTGGACCCACATAAGATATTTTTAACATGCTGATTTTCTGGGTGCTTTAGGGAAACCATAGGATGGTGTTTGATGGCAATGACTGTTGGTGGTGACAATGCCGTGTAAACCAATCCTTCCTGCCTCCCACACACATGTCCTCTGCCCAGCCATGCTCCCACTCTCCCTGTGACCCACACCTTTGCAGACTGAGTCCGGTGCTCAGCTCAGCCCCCTCTTAGGCCTCCGTTTCTCCTTCTGACCATCGCTGCTGTTATGGCCCCTCTTCAGCAGGTGTTCTTACACTACTGTAATGAACTTCCTCGGTGCCTTCGCAAAAACTTTCCCATGTCTGAAGAGAGGCTGGGCCTTACTCATTGTCGTCTTCCTGCATGAAGGGGTTTAGAGGTTCAGTAGCCTTACTGGATGCACAAAGCAAGGCTGTGGCCTTCCTGGAGGAGCGGAAAGAAGCAGGCAGAAACACTACCTTTCAATGGATTCCTTAGGTGGAGGAGTCAGGGAAGCAGGAAGTGGTTTTAAGCTCTCCCCAGACCTTCCAGGAAAGGCAAAGGATTTTGTCCACAAAGGAGAAGCAGAAAGAGCGTGCCTGTGCACGGGCAGCTGGATGAGTGACCAGTGGGAATGCACACTTCTGGAGAACACCAAATTACAACAAACAGCTCTGGGCTTTTCAAAGCAGTCCCAGCAGGACAGAGACAGTGGTCCCTTCAGGATACGGTTGGATCCAGTGTTGCCTCTTTAATTTGTAATCATGCACATTCCTGTCTATTTGTGCTAAAGTTTGATGGCAAAAATGCTCTTTCTTACTTTTTTTTTTTTGAGGACAGATCTTTGGAGGAGTCAAGAGAACAGTAACAATGTAACAGCAATTTGGAGTAAGCTGCTTTTGATGAAATCGTCTTAATTACATGGCCCATGTTAACACAGTTCAGTCTTGAATGTTATTCTCACCCCAGGCACTTGGCAACTTGAATTTTACTTAAGAAAACAAGTAGGCTAGAGTCACCACACAGCTTGTGAGCGAAGCCACAGAAACAACCCAGCGATTAGGGAGCCATCTAACTGACCTAGAACAGGGGAGAACGTGGAAGCTCATCTGTGGACTCTGCGTCCTTCTGCACAGACCCACGTGCTATTCCTCAGCACCAGAAGCAAGGGTTATTATGGCTGGCTTTACATCGGCACAAGTGAATGTCTGTCCTGGTGCTCCGAAAATCTGGTCCTGCCACTCTCACTGGCTGGCTTATCAGCATCACAAACATCTCAGAGATCCACGAGCTCATATTCCTAATGAAGAAGCCATTGGCTGCTCATGGCTGGGGCAGGGAAGGACCCTCCCTGTTCTTTAATGGAGGGATCATATTCCAGCACACAGTTAACAGGGCATATGGGCAGCACAAATTAGACTCTGGGTTATTTTAAAAAGATATGAGAGAAAAAGATACAAAGTTGGGGGAAGGATATGGGAGGAGTTACAGGGAAATGAGAGGAGTTACAGGGAAATGGGAGGAGTTACAGGGAAATGGGAGGAGTTACAGGGAAATGGGAGGGTGGCAATGATAAAAATATATGGCATGAAATACTTAACAAAATGTTACTTTAAAAAAAGAATCTAACTCAACCACTCTTAACAACCCAACACTAGTCAATGTGTTGGTAGCTACTTTAAAATCTAGTTTTCTCTTAGATATTTTTTCCTAGCACATTTATATCCTACATTTTTTTGACAACTCTAAATAAATAATAATTTTATAGAACAGATACATTTTCGTGGATCCTGCCTATCTGTATACACACACTGTGCCTATTTGTAGACACATAACATACTTGTCTGTATACACACACCATATCTGTCTGTATACACACACCATGTCTGTCTGTAGACACACATTGTGCCTGCCTGTAGACACATACTGTGCCTGCCTGTAGACACACACTGTGCCTGCCTGTAGACACATACTGTGCCTGCCTGTAGACACACACTGTGCCTGCCTGTAGACACACACCATGCCTGTTTGTATACACATACTGTGTCTATCTGTAGCCAGTTTCTGAGTTGAATTTTTGTAGCACTTAATTGAAAGTATTGCTTAGTGGATAGATAGTGACAGGACCAGTACAGTTCTGAACCAGACTCGTGGTTTAGAAAATAGCAACACAGTGCAGAAGTTGTGCTTCAGTGCCTGGATACCTAAGAAAAGTCCTACCCACGATTTCAGTCCCATGCCTCCAACTATGCTGTGGACAGTGGAATGACAACGTTCCCTTCTTGGATCAAAACTGATGCTGCTTTGGACAACTGGTTCCAGGTCAACTACAGACAAGGCTCTAGTACAGTATAGGATTTAGCTTCCATGAACCCCGAAGTTTTCTTAAAATTCTCCTATTTCCCCTTTATTTCCTCAGTGTGTTAGTCAGCTTACTGTCACTATGTCAAAACACCTGAGGCAGACCACCGAGAGGGAGGAAAGGTTTCTTTGGCCCACAGTTTTGGTGGTTTTAGTTCACATTGTTGGTTGCTGTGTCATGGAAGGGGAAATGGTGGGGGAAGCTGCTTACATTGTGGAAGCAAAGAGAAGAAAGAGGAGAGGCTTGGGTACCAGTAACTTCCTTAAAGGCAAGCTCTAACCACCGACCTTCCTCCCTCTAGGCCTCAGTATAAAGGTGACACCACAGGCTGAGGGCCAACTGTAAACACACAGGCATTATAGAAACAAACTCCAGCTCCGTGGAGACACAAGCTCCTCCCATGTACTTCATCCGTTCATTCTTGAAAAATGGGTTACAGTTTTCGTTGGATTCTTCTGTCTGCTTATCTGACCTTGTCAGTTCTGGAACACAGGAAAGGCTCTCCTTTGCCTCCACTACATCCTCCATGGCCCTCAGGACTTAGTCAGCACCGTGTGTCTGAAGAGGCACACGCCTGAGAGAGGCGCATTTCATGCCGGTCACCTGCCTCAACTACAGACCTTCCACAGCCAGCATTGTGGCCCAGGCTAATCCCCTCACTTCTGAACTGTCCCTAGAAATGGCATGAGTCTTGGGTTCTGGATTCAGGGCCAGTGAGCCTTCTCTCCCAGCTTCTTCCTCCATGTTTCTGCTGATCCATCATGTGCTCAGTAAAACATAGAACTACTGTCTGTTGGACAATTTACCCCTTGCCCCTCAGAAGGAAAGTAAGATACACAGAAGAAAATATATTTTCTAATGTACATTTGGGTTTACCCACCAGGCCATCTTTTCGGTTATATATCTTTTTTTCCGTCAGTGAACAGACAGGTGCTCTAGGGGTTACACCAATCCCTTAAAGCTACAGAGCTTGTAACTCTGGAGCTCTTTTGCTCTTTATTCTAAATCCTACTCTTTAAAGGCCTTCACAAACTCAAAGTCCTCCATAGCCATCTACTATCAAACTTTCTAACTCTTCCTTCTTTACTTTACCTGGTGGCTGGATGAGTCGCGGGATCATGGCCTCCATGTCTTAAACATGCCTTTCCCATCTCACGCTCGCTCTCTGGAAATGCATCCTTTGCTCTCATCCACACGACCCTGAGTGCGTGGGTGGCAGTGCCTTCTGAGCTGCCAAGTACACAGCCATTCAGTTCTACTCATTTCTCCCTGTTCTTGGAGCATTGGTACCCAGCTCTGCCTCCTCTTTCCCAAGCTTCTACAACAAACATGCCCAGAGAGGACTTACCAGCAAGTGTTAAAATGCAATCTGCCTTGATGGAGTTTCAAAGTATTGATACGCTCTTAGTAGAACAACCTATGAAACTGCATTTTATCAGGCTGTGGGATACTTGATTAGGTCACTTCGTTAGAAAGTGGAGTAATAAAATTAGTGGTATAACTACAGTACAGGGGTGCAAACAGGCTCGCAGACCACGCTCATCTCTCCTCGTTTCCAGCAGTCAGTATTTCCTGATCATGAAGAACTTCGTTGTGTCTAAATCCATGCTCTGACTTGCTGAAGGAACCTTAGCTGTCCTGTAGCTCCCCAATACACATACCCTAGAGTTTAAGCAAGGCACTGCTAGCTAAACCTGCTTTCAATGTGTCCATAGAGTGTAAAGCTTTGCAGCTACGAACTCATTATTCTTGAGGTAGCAAGAAAGGCAGTATGATCCAAGTTTTTAAAAAGATTTTCTGTACATATTGAAGTTATTGGTAGGTACACGGGACAGGAAATCTAACACTAGAGGAACAAGTCAGAAATCACACATAGAAAGGAAAGCATTTTTAAAACTTTACACTTGTGGAAATTGTAATCTGCCCCTCTTAGGTAGAACCTTATGCTGGGTGCCATCCCACTCCTCCCATGAGGATCCGTAACCGACTGTCATACAAGCCTCATTGCGTGGTGGTGGTATCAGGATCAGCAGCCAGCGCAGCACGAACCCTCTGTAGACCTGCCTAGTGCATTCTCCTCCCCTTTAGGTTCACGCACCTTGATTCATGAGTGCCACAGAGCTGTCTTTGTTTCTTTGCCCTGCATCTATCATTCCATAAGTGTGCGCTTCCGCACCACTCATCTGCAAGGGGCTGACGAGCGGAATTAATAATGCGATGTCCTATTTACACGGGCAATGTTGAGAATGTGCACAGCCAGCCGATCAATGAGTCCAACAGATAAAGGAAGCACTTCTAGCTTACCGAGGTTGTGGGCACCTCGGCTAGGAAAACTCACTGCCAATTCCAAAGGACACCAGCTCTCCATCTTTTAAGGTGAGATTTGAAAGTTTCCTTTCACTGTAAGAACACCAGATCCCTTACAGAAAAAGAGAGCTGAGTGATTTTTCTACTTGCTGAGGACAATTTTTAAAACGAAAGAAAGTGAAGAATCAAAGCCTAATAAATGGCTCCAAGGTGGAGAGTGACAGAGAGGACTCAGGGCATCACTCTGCATGTGAATCCTCTGTCCCAAGCACGGAGAAAGGTCCACATATAATTTAACTTGCTCTACCATCCACCCAGAAGGTAATTATCTCTTTTTACTCGCTGGAGTGTGCACCTCCAAGAGAAAAGACAGATACGTTTCCTTGTGGATGAACCTCACTAGCTTGGGCCGTTTGGTGATGGCTACCGGCCTTTCCTGGACTGCTGTCTCCCACACTCTGCTCGCTGGTCTACTGTTCCCATTGCAAGCCGGCTCAATCTTAATTTCATTCCTTAAGCCACTCGGGTGCTGAACATAATAGCAGCTGCCTTCCCACAGATTTCAAGCTTTCATTTGTTACTAAAACAGTATGTTTAAAATAAGATGAGAATATGATATTTTATTTTTACCTGGGGAAAAGAGAATACATTTTGGGAAAAAAAAAAGCCATCAATGCTGCAGGCAGGCAGAAGGTGCCCTCCGCTGCCCACACATCTTGATTTGTACCTTTAAAGTCAAACAAGGGTTTCTAAGGCACGCAGTGAGTCCCCCGTTAGCATCGGTAGTAAAAGGCATCACCTGAGGTTAAACATAGTGACCCCCTCCAACTTGACAGCCGTAACTCTAATACCCACACTGAATATTCTTCTCATCAGAAACCTCCCTCAGCACTAATTTGGCACAGAGGCAAGCAGGCCGTTGAGCAAACCTGTAAACCGAAGATGTCAGGCACTAAAAGGTACCATTAAGCTGATAAAATACCTCTGCATAGAAGTAGGCATCATTATGGGGCTGTATTTCTTAGGAACTAAAGTTTATTGGCTCATTCTCTAAACCTGACAGTGTCCTTCATGAACTATCAAACATATCATAACACAAGCTATTAAAGGAAATAGAAAGTGTGTGTTTCTCTAAACCATCTTTTCCCGTAGCAGGTCAACTAACTGAAGTTGGAAACAAATGACAAGAAATGCAGGGAGCAGCAATCTTCAAATGATGACCTGATTTTTTTTTTTTTTAAATCTTATTTGGTAGGCGCTGTGAGCGTATAAAGGCCCCTTCTGCTCATTTCAATGCAGGTGGGATGGGTCTAGGTGGTGAATGAGAAGGGAGACCACTGAGTGCTCACTCAGGTGTCTCTGTGTTCAAAAACTAGCTTGAAAAATTAACCATATTAGAGTTGGTGAAAAACGAGATTCCTTAACTCCCTCATCCATACTTAATTGGTTCCGTACTCTTGACCCAGCACTTACTCCACTCTGTGTGCTCTGGTGGTCCACCCTCCATGGGCATGGGTGCACAGAGATGAACAGGTTTCTGGAAATTTCTATGGCTTTTGTGTAACAGGCACCCTCACAGTTTAGTACTCTGACTACATATAAAATTAAGCCTGGACCCAGATCATTTGTACAAGCATGGGTGATTGTCTATATCAAAGGAAAAGGAGGAGACTTGGTGGACATTGTTTCTGCCAAAAATTTGCCTCTGTTGTTCTTGCTTATCCTCTCACACATATGCCCCGAAACCACACCATCCACAGCAACACTGGTGACTGGGAGGACGCCACCTCTACCGTAGAATGTGTTCCCTAATTAAACACATACGTTCTTTAGAATCTGGATGTCACCCTGGCAGGGTTCCCCAGTGTGCTCCTCTGTGATGGCCACCGGCGGGCGGATGACTCACGGCACGGTACGACGTTCACAAACTCATTCTCAGTCTCTTTCACAGACTGCGGCCTGGAGCTGAGAGTCAGCACACATCCTGAGCCTACATCTTAAGGCAGACAGCCAGGAGTCATGTGATCCACATCAAGATATAAAGAGCGCACAGAGCTAAAAGCCTACCCTGCAGAATGTTGAGAGAATTATCGTCTAATGATGGATGTAAAACAGTCACACACTGTCTCGCACATAGACACGATTCTGAACATTTTAATGTCACTTCGGCATTGAAAACCATGACATTACAGAAGCTGACCTTCTAGTGAGTGGGCAGGTTGGTGATCACATCAGTTGGCGTTGGCACTGTGCAAAGCTATCAGCGGGAACAAGACTGCGGCGGGCCAGGAGAGTCATCGGCCAGGGCTGCTCTGAATCTGCCTCTGCCTCCCTTTCTGCTTCTATCCTCTGAGTTCTTCACCCACCCATGCACCCAGGAACCAACTGACTGTCAGGCAGGTCAGAGCTGAACACATTGGGGTAAAGTGACTGAGTTATCTTGACACTGTCAGACTTGGTTGCTGTGGACAAAGTACTCGGCAGAAACCAGTTAGGGGGAGGAGAGGCTTATTTTGGCTCTTGGTTTCAAAGGTTTCACACTAGAGTGGGCTGGCCTGCATCAAGGCAGAAAATAGAAGGGCAGAGAAACAGCTCACATAATGGCTGCCAGGAAACAGAGAGACAGAATAAATATAACAACCTTCCATCTTCTCGCCTTGGCTCTTCCCAGCGCTCCTGTACTATTGGCTGGTGCTGTCACATCCAGGACAGGGCTCATCACGTTCTTTAGTCCTCTCTGGGACTGTCCTTGCAAACACACCCCAGAAACATGCTCTCCCTATACTGGCACCTCTCATGCCATCAGGCTCACAGGCTTAATGATCTCTGTCTTTGTCCTGCTTCAAGAGTATTTATTACATGGTATATATTTCAAGTTTTCCCACATCCCCTGATCCTTGTATATCCTGCGCCTGTGGAAAGATGATTCATCCCTATTCCATTAATTCAGAAAGTACCACAGGATCGTTTCTAGTCAATGACGAGTCAACACAAGTAGCAAGCCATTCCTGGAACTGAATATCTAAGAGATGGCGAAGCATCATTATGCTGAGATACCCTTGCCGGCCACATGCTAGGCAAATGGGAGAAGAAGGGGGGAGCCTAAACCCTGAGCCAAAGGAGGGGATGCATTGCATAGTTTATAGTACAATGAATATGAGAGAAATTACACTTTTTATTTATTTTTTTAGCAGCCAATGGTTACTTACATTGAACAACAGAGGGCAGAAATATGTGTAGTAATAATTATTATAGAATAATATATTAGAATAGTAAATTGATTATTACATTATAGACTAACTAACAAAATCCATGTATGTATGTAAGGAGGGCTTCATTTGTGAGAGCCATGTGGTTTTCATCCAGATCAAGTGTTTGTGAACCGTGTGACAGCCGAGGAGGAGGAGGGCAGCCTGCTCTGCATGGATGAGCTGCTTGTGACTAGAGGGAGAGTTGCTTGTATTAAGACCTGTCGCACACTACTACCATCACACACACAGCACCAAGCAACACGGTCAGACTATTGCAAGAAAGAAAACCATGTCTTTCTGTGGCTAAAAGTCAGTGATGGGAATGGATACGAATCCAGGATCACAGAAATGAGTGCTGAGTCACAACTGTGGTAAAGTGCAAGGTCAGAACAGGGGTGGCCCGACTAAGAAGCTTAGAGAAGGTTCTCTGAGGAAGAAATAATCAATTCAGGGTCTCACGAATGCTGAGATCTACACAGGTGAATGTAAGGTGCTGGGGGAACCCAGTCTGAGGAGGTTTCTCCCACTGAGAATGTGGTCGGAGCCAGGCAGGCAGGAGTGATATCAATCAACATACTGCAAGGTTTTTTCTTTATTATACAGGCCATGGAAAGTCATGAGAATGTTTTATGCAAGATGGTGAAAAGATAGGACATAGGCATTCAGGATTATCCCGTTGTTCCTAGGACATAGATCTGAGGTTACAGATGGAAGGGGGGCTGATCAGGAAGACACTAAGCTATGTCCAGAGAACAGACAATGATTCTGGTGGGAGAGAGAGAGAGAGAGAGAGAGAGAGAGAGAGAGAGAGAGAGAGAGAGAGAGAGAACTTTAATTTTTTAAACCTTATTTTTAATGATGGTTCTTAAATGCTTTAACCTCTCTTCTAGCCCAGAGGTAGTGGGGAAAAAAAGGATACAGGGAAGTGGACCTGTTTAGAAATGTTTTCTGGTTTTTGGAGTAACTCCCATTTGTGTTGTCAGGCATAGTCGGCAGTGGTTGCTAGATCCACTTGTAAACACTTCACAGATATAGCAACAGTCTAATTTGGAGGGGGCAAGATAACTAACACAAATCAGCAGCAGTGACACTACCTAGCGGAGACGGCCAGGCCTCAGCCTAGGCACCAACCGGTAAGAGGGACCAGGGCCAACAGCAACGCTGTGTCTTTCCTCAACAACACGAAGATCAACGAAGACTCAAGACCAACAAGTGTTATACAACTAACTCTATAAATAAGCCTAGCCCAGCCAAGCCAAGCTCTGCTTGTCACTGTCAAGTATTTTTGATACTCTCTCCAAACATCGCATGTCCTCCACGGGTCTTGTCTCAGTACATGTCTTGCCTCAACACATGAGTCTGTCTCAGATGACATCTCTTTGACAATCAGCTTGAGCCCACAGAAGAGACAGGAAACTATAATACATCACTAGAAGTTTTTTTTTTTTTTTTTTTTTTTTTTTTTGTGTGTGTTTCTCTCTATGGAGTCTCTACAAATGAAGCTCAACTACACAATGTAAGACAGACCAATACATGTGTGTCGTTAACAAAAAATCCTTCATTTTGTGTCCTTTCATGTGTTTGCTTTAATAGAACATCCTTTCACCGGCATCTGCTTCAGCTAAATGTTCCTCCATGTGTCTTAGTCTTTTGCCTGGGTCCATGTTAGGAAAACACTCCCTCACATGTTTGCCCCAACGAAACACCATTCAACAAAACTGACTTTCCAAAACACCCTTAAATTTCCTCTTCAGGGTAGGAGAACAAATGTCAGGGGACACGGTGATAAAATTACAATAGGGACACAACAGAGGAGAGCAGGTGGCTCGGTCAGACACTGGAACAAGAAAAACTGGAGTAAAGGACTTAAAGAAGACAAAAACCAGACCTGAAGCCAGTGCTGTAGTCCACACATTTGTGTTTCCCAAACTCACATGTTAAAACCTGAGACAGAGCATGCTGTGAAGATTAGATCAGGGAGACGTGTAGGGGGTGGGCCTGAAGCTGTCCTGTTTCCCAATTGGTTCTTGATCTGTCAGTAAAGAAGCCATGGGCCAATTGTTGGACAGAAGGAATAGGCAGGATTTACAGGTCCCTGGAGGAAAAGAAGACAGAGGCAAGGGAGGGAAAAGAGTTTCCCAGGCTTCTGATGGAGAGGAGGTGACCAGCCATGTGAAATCTCAAAAGGGAGTGGCCACACAGGATGCTCCTACACGGGGCCAAATGGGGATGGGAGGTGCGGAGATAAGAATATTACTAAAAGATGCTTTTCCAGGTGGGAAATAGTAGTGCCCAGCAATTGTGTCAGAAGACAAGTTGAAAATGAGCAACGTGTGTGTGTGTGTGTGTGTGTGTGTGTGTGTGTGTGTGTGCACGCGCCATCAAACATAGAAAGGTATCACTGCCAAGCATCGTGTTATGACAGCTTTATAAAATAAAGCATGTTCAAGGTGGGCATCAAATTTAACTGCTAAGGATACGACTTCATCCAGCCTTCTTCTCCAAGAGGAATTAGATCATCTTGGAGATGGAGTAATTTAAGGAGATTGTTTGGAATGGATGATCTTTGTGACGCTTTCAGGAAAATTCAACATTTAAGTATTCTTTCAGAGGACTGCCACGCTATCGCAGTGACAGGTCTCCACAGGGCTGGGAAGATGCCTCAGGCCTAGGGCTCTGCTCTCTGCACTCATGCTGGGTAGCTTACAACTGTCTGTGACTCCAAAGGAATAGATGCCTTCTTCTGGCCTCCACAGGCCCCTGTACTCCCATGTGCATACATGCATACAGACACATACACATGAAGAAAGATAAGAAAACACTGAAAATAATAACTTAAAAAAATGTGGATACAAGGACTGGGGAGGTGGCCCGAGTGAGAAAGTTCTGTTGTAAAAGTATGAGCGTGTAAAAGTCTGGTTCCCAGCACCCGTGTAAAAGTCAGGCACACTTGTAATTCCAATTCTGGCAAAGTGGAGATGAGATGATCTTTGAGATTTGCTGGCCAGCTGGCCTAGCCTGCTCAGTGAGGTCCAAGTTACAGTGAGAGACCTTGTTTCAAAAAATAGGCTGGACAGTTCCTTTGGAACAACACCTGAGACTGTCCTCTGGTCTCTTTATATGCGTAGGCAGGTGTTTACATGCATGAATGCACGTGTGTGCACCCGCACATAAGTAGACACCGTAATAAACAGAAACCAAGCAGAACCATTAGGAACTATCAGCATTACAATATATATTATAAAAAAACACTTAGCTGAAATGCTCACTGCAATACTGTAAAGAGGCAAGATACGGCCGCATATGGGTGTGCCTGTGTCCATCCGTGGGTGTGTGTGCATCAGACAAGAGACTCCAACTACAGATAACTAAGAGTTAACACTGTCACGAGATTATATGTGATTTTGATTGTTTTTTTTTTTTTCTGTATGGTTTGAGATATTTAATAGACTTTCTCTGGTGTATTTTCATTTGCGCTGTGATCAGATAAAAACTTTTTTTTTTTTTTTTTTTTTTTTTTTTTTTAGAATCTGAATACAAAGCCTGGGATACAAACCAACTGGATTTAATAGCTTACCCTCTGAGATGACTGGGAAGTATTTGTTATCTGATGTGCACCAGAAAGGAAAAAAAGAAGTAAGATTCGCTTAGTACAACTCAGCCGCAGAGGTGTGGAAAACCATGATGGGATCTCCTGGGGGTGGAAGGCAGCATCCTCCCACCTCTAGGAGCTAGAGCTATATTATAAATTCTTGACGTGGCAGGCAGTCTCCTTGGGAACAATGGGATTTCTAATGAGATGTGATTCTTTGAACCTGTCTATTTGTTTATTTATTTATTTATTGGATGAGACGCAGGGTTTACCTAAGTACTCTCTGCTTGTACAGTCACTGCTCATCATTTAATTATATAGCGAAAGCCACGGATTACAATAGAGAGTACACACAGATGTAATTATAGGATAAGTACCCGGTAATTTCTATTCTCTAAAGTGAAGCTTGAATGTTAATTAGCTTTAAGCATATTACTGTAGGTGCAATTATCAGGTAATCTTTGGGAATGTGTACTTTTTAGATCGGCGTTTTATTGAGGAAACCCTACGTCGTTAGCAAGGAATATGACTTTTTAAGAAGCTGCAGACCTTTGTGCCAGGATATAAAGAAAGAATAATTAGAGAAGTCAATTTCACTGTCATCTTACTGGTATTGCTCTAGTCCCATTGTTCTCTTGCAATTCTGTCCCTATAAATGCTCAATTATTCACTATTCCTGGCTACCTGGGAGATTTGGAAAGCCTGCCTGTGAGCTGCATCCCCCCCATACAAAACGCCCTCAGCAGCCAAGCCCATCAAACTGAACCTGTCTCCAGCAGTTTGCATTTAAATATGAAACCGCAATGGAGAGTCCAGGTGGCAACATTTTTTTGCTCCAGCAGCTGCAGCACCGACACAGGAATTCAAAAGCACAAGCCCAACAGATTAACGATTCCCCATAATATTATCTCTGTAACGTGCAATTTGTTCTCAATGATAATTAGATATTTAGAGAGAGAGACATAATTAGGAGGAAGCGCCGTAATGCTTTTTGTTGTTGTTGTTGTTTGCGGAGACTCTCCTGACAGCAGAGGATCTGCCGGGGGAGGGGGGGGGGAGCACCGTGCCTCGATTGGAGCTCTCAGCTGCTGCCCATGTTGCGAAGCGGCTTAAACATTCCGCACGGTGGATAAAACCTCTCCAAATCCAACCCTTTCTAGTTAATTGGTGTGTGGGAGCTCCCATGCCTGAAAGCAGGCAGTATCTGTTTATATGTGCCTCATAAGCATGGACTACCAAAGGAAACACTGAGCCAGCTAAAGAGAAACAAGGTCAACTCCTGTTTCCAGTTCCTCCTGGAATGTCAAAGGCTGAGACAGCCATGTGCAGGTAAGGTCCCAAGTGGAGTGTCCTCTGGCTTTCTGTGATAGTGAGTTTCCTCTTTGCTTCAGATCTAGTATTGCTGCCAGCAGAGTCCATGTGTCTATATGCACAGTTTCCTTGGAAATTTGTTTACAGAATCATTGACTTAGTTCCTCCTGGTCAGTGGAGTCAATGCCAGGCCATCTCAGATGTCATTTTCTATGCTCACTGGCAGGCCCCCACCCCCAAGCCCCAGGACCTGAGCAGATCCACTTTATGTGGGACAGATTGGAGAACCAAACCTGAAGTCAGAGTTCTTCCTACATCACCATCCTAGAAGATGCCCTTCATTTCTCCTCCTCAAGTACAGTTAATAAGCAGACTGTTAGCACCATTGATAAGCATTCTCCTTATAATCATTGGCCTGGAGAGACAGTTCAGTGGTTAAGAGTGCTTGCTGCTCTTACAGGGAACCTAGGTTCAGTTTCTAGCACCCACAATGGGTGGTTCTCAACCATCCATCTCTCTAGCTCTATAGAGATCTGATGCCCTTTCTGTCCCCTATGGCCACCTCATGCACATGGTGCACACTTAGAGTCAGGCACACACATACACGCACTCAATGAATCAACCTTTAAAAATTCCATGTGAAAGCAACTGTACTGTGCTCCTCCAGTGGCTGGCTTATTTCGTTTTGCTTCATGTATGTACAATTTATAACAATAATTAATTTAGCGAATTATTGTGTACTAGTCCTTAGTATGAATATATGATTCCTTACCAATTATATTTTTAATGGCTGTTTAGGGTTATTTCGAATTTTCTAGCTATTAGCTATTATACATCATATAGTCGTAAATACTCTAGTAAAAGTCTCTTGGCATATGTATAGTCCTAGTGATGAGAGGAAGATAACTAAAGGTGGAATTTCCCTGCTAGCTTCTGAAAGTGGTCATGCCTACGAAGGAGGACTTTATTTCTGCTAACATAAGAGAAGATAGCTTTTGTTATTATTATTATTATTATTATTACTACTACTACTACTACTGCTGCTGCTGCTGCAGATGTGTCTGAGACGATCTGATGGAGCTCCCTCGAAGTGTGAAGTGATTCCTTCCTGAGCATGCTTCTCAGACGATTCTGAAGAATGTCTAGGGCCTACGGGTGCCTCCTACCATCTGCACAAAGCCTAAGCCAGATCTGCTGTTGCATACAATGGGAATCTGTGATTAATGAGAGCTGCAGGCTTGTGTCCTGGATAGTCCATTGTGTCAGTGCCGTATCTGTATGAGCTTTACGGGCAAGGGACAGGGGCAATGTACAACTGGATCCCGAGAGCTCAGACAGAGCTCAAGTTACAAAGTAACCTTGGCTCATTCAAGTGAAATGCTCAGAAACAACTAGTGCCTGTTAGAGAGGCAGGGAGCCCAAAAGGCTTCCTGTCAGGCTTGTCTCTCCATCTCCGCCACACACCCAGCTCTGCTGGGATCCAGTGGGAATCATAATACATGTATTTATTTCTTCATTTTCAGTATTTACTCTATGTTTCCTATAATTCAACTTCCCCCTTGAGACAACACATGCTTGTTAAAGTTAAGTACTGATCATGTGACACTTGCCAGTTAGCAACTGTGCTAGGACCTTGGTACATTCATACTGGTATATTTGGTGGTATTAGGGTGGGAGCCTTGGAAATGAATACAACTTGTTGAGAAGAGTGGACTTTATCTTGTCAGAGATGAGCCCTCAGAATCCATCAGTGACAAAATGGGCTGTTGTGCATTTGAGAGATACCTCTAAGAACCAGGGTAGGGAGAGAGCTGGTGGAGGCAAACACGGAGGTCAGGACAGACATCTAGAATCAGTAAACTACATACAGGACACCGAAATGTATGTGGAAGGAAGAGCTTTAGTTGGGTCACACGAACCTCGGTCCTTCACAGCTTCAGGGCTGAGACAGTAGAGTCTTCAAACCCCGGTGACTGCATTTATAAAATGGACACAGTAGAGAGAGAGCTGAAGAGGCCAGCTTGCAGTAGGGCTTCATCTAGGACAGCCCTCTTGCTTTCTGGAGGACAGGGACCGCCTTTGAGAAATCAGAGTGGGATCAACACTAGAGTTTGGCTGAATGTAAAGCGTCAGGGGTAGTCAAAATATTGGTCAGGTAAGCCAGAGACAGAGGAGGAAGCTATGCAGTGAAGCTAGGGAGCTCACGAGAAGGAGCAACCATGTCTCACACAGGAGCTACCAGCAGAGTGCTGCAAACGCTCTGTAGAGCCAACTACTGAGCAGGAACTCCTGACAGACAGAGGGGTAAGTGTGGAGCTGAGGACCTGGGCTGTAGGGACTCAGGGAGAGAACATTTGATCAAAGGCAGTGGGAGCCACTGGTGGCCTTGGTGATGCAAGGCTCAGGATGGATGTGGGTGGGGTAGTGGGGTTTGAGGGAGGCAGGCTCGGAGACAGCAGCCCCACAAGCACATGAGCCATCATCTCTAGGGGATCTCTTAGGGGTTCCAGAGACTCAGTAAATACCCTGGGCAGGGCCTCACATAGACACACCCCAGCCTCTGTTTCCAGTTTTCATGAGAGACTAACCCTTACCCCAAGAGTCACTGTGGATCACTTCCTCTTCCTTGGAACTCCGTTACTGTCTTGCCCTTCACAGACAGTTTTCCATCTTTATGCCTCAGTTTCCCTTTCCCGAGCATTTCTTGTCATAGCTAGTCTGTGACTCAAGATGCCTGCCCCGCTTCGGGATCTCCATCGATCATTTATGGGGAGACATGCGAACTGTGTGAGCTTAGACCTCCCCTTGGGCCCAGGCAGGCAGCCAACCAGGCACCTGGGAGGCCAGAGAGTTAGGTTGGAAGTGTGAGAGATCAGGTTTACCTACACTGATACATACGAGACTCGGGAAAAAAATCCAATCTGGGGGCCGAGGAGACACCCCAGAGGGCGAAGGCACTTGCTATGCAAGCCTGGAGATGTGAGTATCGTTCCTAGAACTCACTCACAGGTGGACAAAAAGAACTCATTCCCTAAAGTTGTCCTTTGACTTCCACATGCACGTATGGCGTGCATGCCCTCCATCACACGCTAAGAAAGGAAGAGGAAAATCCAACAGAGAAATGATGGACGTCCAGTTGGCTGAGGTTTTTACAACCTGCTCCATTCCCCTGGGCCCTGAAATGTCCCCATGACCACGGCTGGGATTCCCCTGATTTTCTTCTGAGTGCATGCTTTCCTTGGCTGAGCTTGGGCTAATCCTACTGTCACAGGACCCTGGGCCCTTGCAAAAGCTTTCCATATACAGCTCTATCTCAGGCTGACGTCACTGCCAGCCTAGGTGAGCACACTACTTGGGAAATATGACTTTCTTCTAGGAAGCATCCATCGGGAGGCCAATCTACCACCCAAGACTTCCTGCCTGTGGCTATGGTTATCTCGCTTCCCCATTCCCGGCTGTCAGCTCTGTGTTCACTTTCAGCATTTGGAGAGATTGTGATTTCAAGCTTCTGAAAGCGTTCCTGGCCCCTACTGCCCAGCCTGACCCCCAGCTTCATTTCCAGAACGTCCTATCATGTTGTCCCACCTATCGTTCACAGCTGTCTCTCTGCTGCCATGAATTCTTGGTGTTTGTGAGTGAGCACAGCTCGGTTTCAGGGTGAAAATGCTTTCCTTGCCATTCCGAACCACAGTTTGCTTGAGGGGCTAGGAGATAACTTTCCCACCAGGATGGGGCGTGGTGTTGCTGATGACTCAGTTGGTGAGGTCATGGTTGTATAATGTGAAGATCTGGGTTTTGGATTCCCAACACTATATATAAAGGTGGGCATGGTGGCTCATGCCTGTAGTCATTGTGACTGGGGGCAGGGGCGATCTTGGGAGCCCCCTGGCCAGGCAGTCTTGCTTGACCTTCAGCAAGAGACTCTATCTTAAAAATAGAAGGTGTGCTTCCCCTCATGAGGAACTCACCTTAAGTCATGCTAAAGAGACAGGGATGTGGAATAGTCCGAGGGTGGATGAGGGGGTGGGGGGCAGGGGAGATAAAATATGGAGTGTAAAAAAATAAATTAATAAATAAATGAGAGAGAGAGAGAGAGAGAGAGAGAGAGGAGGAATATGTTATCCTTTAAATGAGATAATGCACTTTTTTCCCTATAAGAACTCTGCCCCCTAGTGTTTGCAGTCCTATAGCACTGCCATGGGGTTTGGCTAGGACTGCCACTTTCTGAGTCCTGACTCAGAATATAATTGTCTCCTTTTCTTTTTTCTTTTTCTTTTTGTCTCTTTCTGATGCTAGCCAGAGCCTAAGTATGTGTTCTCTGTTACTCTGGGCATTTTTATTGTCCTCAGAAGCGATCTGTCCCCTCTCACCACACGATCCTTTGAAAGTAGCATAGCTCTTTCTCTTCCTATTCTCCATGTGTGCAGCTGTTGAGATTTACAGCTTGCTTGCTCTGGGAGTTTTTCTTCTAAACACTAATAAAGCTGTCCTCAAGATTAAGATTTGAGACAGAGAGATAGACAGAGAGAGACGAGAGAGAGAGAGAGAGAGAGAGAGAGAGAGAGAGAGAGAGAGAGAGAGAGAGAGAGAGAGAATATGAATCAGCATGTATGTCATGGGCCAGAATGAATTTCATGTTTCTGATGTGGCCAGCAAGATCTGAAATTGATTTGGCATTTGGCAGAATGGCATCTTGCAATGCAAGGGTCTTCCATTTCTTCAGCACATCAGAATTACACATAAATGGTCTTCAAACTAGATCTGCAACACCTGACTGAGGTGTGGCCCTGTGGCACCTCTAACCTCCAGCACAGTGGGTCCAATTAGAAGGGAAGGGTTCTGCAGCACTAAGTATCTCACCCCTCCCTGCCTGTTCCCCACTCAAGACGGTAAGCGTCCTTTTCATGAGGTATGCCTGCTACCCAGCACAGTGCTCAAGAATACACTCACACTCATTAAATAGTTTTCAGTACACAAATAAAATATACATGCTTTCCACCTGCCAAGGGGAAAATATCTCCAAGTCTTCAGAGAGAAGTTAAGCCAACATAGCATTTGTGTAGATACACACTTGGCTGAAATACTTCAAGTTAATTGTGTAAAATTTGGTTACTGCTTATATTAAATAGGATTTAAATATTGCCAAACAGTACTTTTGTTCCCGCAGCTCAAATGATCTCATCCAGATATTATCAAGAGGGTACGTGAGCGTCAACATACTTTGTCAACTCATTTTACTCCAGACCATTTGGTTTATTTTCAAAATTAGGAGGCAGAGTAATGGGGGGTTGTGGTGTTTTCATAATTTGTTCCTGTCCATCTTCTCCTAATCCTTTCTTCTATGTTCTGTCTCCCCATGCCTGCCCACACTCCCCATGTCCCACCCATGTCCTCCCGAGGTCCTGCCCTCCATGCCCTCCCACACTGCTGATGTCCCGCCCCCATGTCCTCCCCATGTCCCGCCCCCCCATGCCCTCCCACACTCCCAATGTCCCACCCCATGTCCTCCCCATGTCCCGCCCCCCATGCCCTCCCACACTCCCAATGTCCCACCCCATGTCCTCCCCATGTCCCGCCCCCCATGCCCTTCCACACTCCCGATGTCCCACCCCCATGTCCTCCCCATGTCCCGCCCCCCATGCCCTTCCACACTCCCGATGTCCCGCCCCCATGTCCTCCCCATGTCCCGCCCCCATGCCCTCCCATACTCCCAATGTCCCACCCCATGTCCTCCCCATGTCCCGCCCCCCATGCCCTCCCATACTCCTGATGTCCCGCCCCCATGCCCTCCCATACTCCCGATGTCCCGCCCCCATGCCCTCCCATACTCCCGATGTCCCGCCCCCATGTCCTCCCCATGTCCCGCCCCCCATGCCCTCCCACACTTGCCCACTGTCATGTCACAGGTGTCCCCTTCCTTCCTAAAGCCCCTCCCCAGCTTGGGGTTCCATTGTATTTTCATGGCTTACAGTCATAGTCACACCCACATATAAAAAATTAAAGCTGAGATCCTTATGCAAGAGAGAAGAACATGTGACAGTGTCTGTGTCTAGGTCGCCTTATTTAATATAATAATTATTATTTCCATCCATTTTTTTGATTCGATGATTTTATTTTTCCTTATGGCTGAATAAAATTCTCTCTCTACACCAAATGCTCACCATCCATTCACCCGCTGCTGTACATCTAGGCTGGTTCCATCCCCTTGTTACTGTGAACAGAGCAGCAGGAACACATGTGTAAGCCCTTCTGTGCTAAGACAGAGCCCTCTGGGGTGTGCCCCGAGGTGGTGTGGCCCGGTCACATAGTTTTAGTTTACCTCTTGGAGAAGCCTCTGTGAGCTGTGCTAGCTTCCGCTCCTACCAGCAGTGACTAAGTGTTCCTCGCTCCCCACATTGTCGCCAGTTTTTTCTTGACAATAGTTACATGGACTGGGGTGAGATGGAATCTCACAGTTGTTATAATTTGCACTTCCATGGTGGCTAAGAATGCTGAATACCTTAAGAAGTATCTATTGAGCAGTATGTTTCTTCTTTTGAGAGCTGTCTCTTCTACTTATTACCTGTTTATTGATTACCTGTTTTGCTTTTTACCTGTTTGATTTGTTCGACTCTTTACATAGTTGAGGTATTAACCCTCAGCTGACATATAGCTGGTGACTTTTGCTAGTTCATTATCACTCTCCTTTTCTGGACTCATGCTTATATATATAACATTCATGTGCACATAACCACATCCTGGACTATCTGAATTGAGCCCATTCATACTCCCACTCTCTAAAGGCGAGCGCTCTCTCTCTCTCTCCTTTTTAAAGATTTATTTATTTATCGACTATGTCCTTTGCCTTACAGAAGCTTTCCAGTTTTATGAGTTCCCATTTATCAATTCTTGATCTTAGAGCATGTGCCATTGGAGTTCTGTTTAGGAAATTTCCCCCTATGCCAATGAGTTCAAGGCTCTTTCCCACTTTCTCTTCTATTAGTCAGTGTATCTGGTTTTATGTTGAGGTCCTTGATCCACTTGGACTTGAGCTTTGTACAAGGTGACAAATATGGATCTATTTTCATTCTTCTACATACAGGCAGCCAGTTAGACAGATTGCCCTCTGAAAGACCCTACAAGCAGCTGAAAGAGTCAGATGCACCTAAACAATGGAAAGAAGCAGCTGACCCCTGTTGTTGAATTAAGGAAGGCTGAAAGAACCTGAGGGGAAGGGTGATTCTGTAGGAGGACCAGCAGTCTTAATCTGGAGCCCTGAGATCTTTCAAACACTGGACCACCAAACAGACAGCATACACCAGCTGATATGAGGTCTCTAACACACATACAATAGAGGACTTCAAGGTCTGTGTTCATTCAGAGATGAAACACCTAACCCTCAAGAGACTGGAGGCCCCAGGGAGTTTAGAGGTCAGGTAGGGTGAGGGGTGGGGGCGTCCATGTGGAGATGGTGTGGGGTGGGGAGGAGGTGTGGGATGTGGAACAGTTGGACAGTGGGTGGGAAGGGGCAGGGGATTGAATACGGAGTGTAAAAAATGAATTACAAATAAAATTAAGTAAAAAAAAAGATTTATTTATTTAATGTTGTATGAGCATCCTGTTGCTGACACAGCAGAAGAAGGCATTGGATACAATTACAGATGGTTATGAACTACCATTCAGTTGTTGGGAATTGAACTCAGGACCTCTGGAAGAGCAGACAGTGCTCTTAACCACTGAGCCATCTCTCCAGCCCCTATCACTTAAATGCCTTTGGTCTAAGATCTACAGTCTTCTCAGTATGATTTCTACAGCCATCTCTTTAGTCAGACTCAGGGAGGTTAACAGACTGGCTCATCTCTGCCCATGTGTATTGGCTACAGATTTTCTGGGGTTGGGGTAGGCTATATTGTAACACAGAGTGCTACCTCCGTTCCTAGTTACAGCAACAATATGACTTCCGACTACTGAAAGTGATGTCCAGCGTAACTTGAGTCTTAGCTACAATCGCATAGATCCTTTCTTCTCTATTTTGTTCTTGGGCTTCTAAGAGCCGGAAATACATTCTACAGTGATGGCTTCTCAGAGCAGAGTCTATTATGACACACCAGTTACTGGCTTTTCAGCTTGCAATTGCTTATAGAGCACAGACGTTGTATGACTCTTGGCTTGGATCCACAAGGCAGACAATTTACTGTACTCTCTTTCTAATTGTCTACTATTCCTTTTAAAGAAAAAAAAATCATTCTGGATAAATTGTTTAGCTGAAGTGGTAGAAATGTTTTAAACAGAGAAAAAAATGTTTCCTTTCCTGGAACTGTCAGAGAGTTTTCTAATTAAAACACAGTAGACTTATGGCTAAAAGAACACTCAGAGCAAAGGCTAGAATTTAATTTACTATCACTTAAAAACGCAAATTACAAAAAACACTTTAAAATTATTCCAAGTGCACATTATCTTAGCAATTAATTAATTGTGCATATCACTGTCAGATCTCTTTGACTCTGCAGTATGCATTCATTCATCAAATTTCTCTGTCTCCGGAGCAGTCTCCTTATCTTCCCAATATGGAGGTTTCACTTCAGAGAACTTGTAACTGCGAAAAACACAAACTGAGCAAACATCAGAAGAGGCCCGAGCTTCTGAACAGCACAGGAAGTGGTAGTTAAGGGACTTGTGTATTCACTGGGAATGTGGGGATTCTGGTATCTATTGCCCAGATAGGTATGATCAAAGCTGAATACAACATTCGAGGGATGAGCACTACTGTCTGTCAGGTATATTTAACACTTTAAAGACACCATCTCCTCTGACTCTTTCTCAAGAGGTAGGTGGTCTATTTCCTATTATGCAAGATAAAAATTAAACCTGAGAAAAGCTGTATTTGCTCAGGGTAAAACGCCCAGGGAGCAAGCGATTCATACTCCTCCTATTGAAGATCCAAAGCTCTGACCTGCTAGTGTTTTCTCCTTAGCTTACCTTACACACCCTGGGTACAGAGAACACTTGACACTTGAATCTGCTTTCATTTCAACCCTTTCTGAAAATGTTTGCCAAATTCTCGCTCCCAACTGCAAGATGCCCAGTGCTGGCTCTTCTAAACTGTCTCTCTCACTGGATCTTTTCCTACTGAAACCCTCAAGTCTTAAGAGGCTGATATTGTCCAGGCTAGCGACTTAGGGAATCAGTTTTGCCAAGGAACTCAAGAGACTTGAGGTCCAGATCCTACCATGTCTCTGGAATGCCATCAACCAAGCCCAGTGTCTTATAAATCTCTGCCCGACTCCTTGGACAATATCTTCCATATCGTCTTAACCTGGTTAATTTCTGGTTGAACTTCGAAATTTTTGCCCAGGGCCCTAACCTCTGGAAGGACAAGTCCAGGCAAGCTTTGTGCACTGGTCAGCAGTACACAGTTGGTGCTGACTATGTATGAATGAAGACAATGTTCTAAGCAAACCTTTAGTACAAGCACATATGCCTCAAACATCTTGGTGCATGAGTGAGCTGTGCTTAGATCACCAACTCTTTACCATTGCTTTATACTGTTTTCTTCTTCAGGACTTACGTCTTGGTTTGTGATTTCTTTTTGGAAAACGTGATCCTGAACACAATCCTAGACTCATCCCCCGGAATAAGTTAATGCCCAGTGCTGATCTTCAGGGCAATCCCAGCAGATCACTCAGTTTTTCAACTGGGGCTGGACATAGTGGCACACACCCTTATTCCTAGCAGTACGGTGGCCTAGACAGGTGGATCTCTGTGACTTTGAAGCCAGCCTGGACTACATAGTGAGTTCCAGGCCAGCCAAGGCTGCATGGTAAGACCCCATCTCAAAATATAAACCACAACCAAAAAAATTCAACTAGAAAAGAGTTCTCGAGTCAAGCTATAGTAAGAACGTTGCTGTCAGTGGCTGGAGAGATGGCTCAGTTGTTAAGAGTGCTGAATGCCCTTCCAGAGGATCTGGGTTTGATTTCCAGCACATGTACATAGAGCGACCCACAGTCTTGTGTAACTCCAGTTCCAAGGGATCTGATATCCTTTTCTGGCCTCCACTGGCAGTAACTCCCTGGTATACTATAAATCCATTTTAAGAATACCTTGCTATTAATAAACCTTGTTAGGAGCACATAGGCAGTGTCTGAGGCAGGGGGATAAGAGGCATTACTAGTAACCTTTATCTGGTTCTGTCACACTCTTCCTAAAAATCCCTTCTGCAAACCCTCGAGATCCTCTTTGAGTCTAGAACCTTACTCTCTGAGATCGCTCTACACTTTTCATAACTGATCCCTGCCGTCGTTTTTCTTCCATGGATAGAAAGCAAAATTTAGTTTCTTAAAACGAAATTTTAATATGGTGTCACAGCTCAAAATCCATAATATCTTTCTTTAGTTCACATTGGATTAAATCAAAACTCTGGCAGTGAAGGCTTTCTCAGTATCTCCGTATCTTTTCTCATTCACAGGATGCTCTGCTCAGAGGCTGCGCAAGTCTGGAATATGAGTCCAAAAAAAAAAAGAAAAAAGAAAAAAGAAAGAAAAGAGCCCCATGTTCTGCTCTTCCTCTCATATCAATGTTTTTATCCTCCGTAGATACGGGAGATTGAGTTATTTACGGTCTACATGAGGGATTGCACTTTCCTTCATAGAAGAAGTATTATCAGCATTTCCTCTGTGCTCCTGAAGTGTGTTGATGGCTGATTTCCTCCTTCAGCAGTGCCTGATATTTGGGAAATGCTCTCTCGGAGATGTGTGTAAGGATAAACATCATAGTCCCAATTTCTCTAGTCAGTACCAAATGGCACTCAAGAAAGACAAAGGCTGGAGGACACTAGGGAAAGAGCCTCCTTGCATGAGACAGGCTCTCCCAAAGTTGAAAGATATGGGAATATAAGTTTACAATAGGACAGTCCCTGTAAGCTTGGAAATGCTCAGCCCACAACAGCAAGGTTCTTCTGCCCTCAGACTCTGCTTTCTAAGGAAGCCACGAGGTAGAGTCAAGAGTGCAGGGAGGGTATCATCAACGTGGTGAATCACAGCCGATCAACAGATCCTCTGACGTCACAGTGGGAGAGAGCTTTAGCTTCTACCGGAGCAGTGTGGCGCTGAGTTGGCACAGAGGACGCAGATAGGAAGACTGGAAGAACTGTGGTATGTCGGCCTTGGGGCAATGTTACATTGTTACATTTTATCCTCTGACACTGTTGCTCTAGTAACTCCCGGTGGTCCACAGAAGTGATATGTATTATTAGCCAGCCTTGAAGCACTCTGCATCTGACTTAGTACCCTTAACTGATCATGAAATTACTGAAAATCCTTTAATATTTTTCTTAAATAAAACTAAAATGAACACAATCATTAAATTAATTGTTCGCATATTTCTGTGTGTGCCCACCCATCAGATGTTTTGATCCTGCTATTATGCTGCCCGAATAAGCTCTCTGAGATCTGCACAAAATGGCGGACTCCCTTGCTTAGAGGGGCTTCCTGTTCTTTGCCTGACCTTACTTGGAGAGTATCTCTGAGCACGGATGCCTGACCTTATCTACAAGATGATCCTGTACGGAGCTTCCTGCACATGCTGCATGATTCAGCACAGAAGTCCTGCTAAGCCCTTCCCAAGTATGATAATTAGGTAGTGTGTCATGACCAATCAGCCCTTCCCTCCTGTAGCCACCCCCCACGCCTGCAAAAAAAAATCTGAAGAAAGTCACTTAGCCTATGATCAGATTACAGTTTCATCTTCCTCTCTCCTGATAACCATTTCCACCCTAGCCAATAATGCATATCCACTCTGGAAATTCCCACCCACTCCCCAAGATCTGTATGGCCCTTGTTCACCCCAAATAAGGTTGAGTTGTCTCGCTGAAGTTGATCCCCCTACCTCCCTCTTGCTCCCCTTGTCCTTGGGGGCCAGTAACCACCGAGAAGTGAGGGTCACAGATAACAAAAACTCATAATGCTTTAGCAGAGTAGATCACAGGCCAAACTCTGAGCAACAAAATGTCGGAAGCCATCCCAGGGCATACGTCTAAGAAACAGTATTTACCTACTTGTCAAAATGAAGCCTGAATAAAAGGAATAAGTTGGTTCCTCATAGAATCTCAGGGCTGGCACATGAGAGGGTGTGGTTGGTGGGTGAGTGTGGGTGGTACTGAAAGAAAGAGCATAGTTCTCAAATCACTGATCATCTGACTCCTGACTACAAAGGAGGGCTTGGCTTGTTTTCAACCCTGTTCACATTTATCTTGCAGAGGAATTTAAAAACACACCCAGGAGACTCTCCTACTCTCTGGTGCTTTGGGGTCTACATCTTGCCTTGGCAGTGGCTTTCTCTGATTGTGGCATTGCCCATGACTTACACAACAGCACGTCTGCTGACAGTGCACACCAAGGCTGTGTGAAGGTTACAGCCAAGCAAGAGGAAGGAATACCATTCTGAAGCCAGCCGTAACAGGAAGGCAGGCTTCAGTTGATTAGGCGCTCGCTGTTCTATGGGTATTGTCTCCTATCTCAGGGTACTTATCTTCCACAGAGGAAAGCTAGGAGAGCGCACAGTTAAATTCAAGCAGAAGGATATTCTTGAGGAGCAGCTATGGTGTAACCTGAAAACTCTCACAAAGTCTAGGCTCCTCAGAATTCTAGCCTGATTTACATATGTAAACCGAGGAAGTGTTGTACTCTTGGTGTGTCACTATTTATCTGACAAATGCCTGGAAAGTTGGCAGAGTGAAGTAGCTGCTGATTTATGGTTGCTTTCTCTGGGGTTCCTGCAGTCAGGATGTAACAATATCTACAGGAAACTGCGAATATTCACTTTATTTCAATTAGTTCTCGCCACACAGGCATTGCTTCCTCGGCCAGCTCAGGAAACAGGACGTTTAGCATCTCGGGCTGCTCCACTAGTGAGATAAGCCCTGAAGTCCTCCCTAGCCATCCCCAGCAAGACTGGTTGCTCTGTCTTATCGGCTTCCCTGCTGGTGTTTATTTAACTCCGTTTGTGATGAGCTATCACTTTGTCTGTTTGAATCCTGACTTGATATTAATGTACCTTTGTCTTCAGGTTAACACAGTTCTACCTTTTGTGACCTTAGAGTTGAATTTTGCATTGAGCGAGCTTGTCTAAATACTAACAAGCCTCAGGACTGAGCAGCGCCCATTTCCGAATTCGCCTTACAAGCTGACGCAGTCCCCATTAGGTTTTGAACTTTTAACAAGAGAAAGCACTGACATCTCTCTGTCAACATTTTCCAGGACTACAAATTGCTCATGCATTAGAAATTCTCCAGAAACGGCATGAAAAAGGCTATGAAGCGAATGTATTCTTGTACCGCGGGTCTGCAAGTCAGGGTAATTTCAGAATATACCACATATGCTGAGAAGATGGCAGATGCAAGGATTGGATTTAACCATAGATGATAAGCCAATTTTCTCCATACTCTGTAACTCAATAAGTCTTTAATGGCTTCTCAGATAAACAGATGGATGTCATCAAAAGGCACAGGATGATAAATCTGATTGGTGCCTGAAGAATTCGCAAGGCTTTATCCCTGAACAAGCACGAAGAGAAAGGGGAGGGGAACCACACTTAAGCCCCAGCATGGGAGTTTAAATTATTTGCTCAGAAACGGTTGTATTTCCCAATGGCATAATACTAAAAACAGCACGGACGGCTGCATCCAGGAAGGACAATACATCTTTTTAATTAGGCTGCTCCCCTTGAAGACTTACACTGTTTAGTCTAGCTGTGTTTACTCTGACTTAGTTGATTATTTTCATACAGACCTCCAAATATTCAATTAAAGCCCCCTTGGAAGATTATGAATTTCATTTCTCCACAAAAAAGCCTAGACTTCACAGACACTGAGGTCCAAGGCCACTTCTGCCGGTCAAGTGTTTCCTGTGTGTTCAGATAGCTTCTTGGTGTCCAAGTCACCAAACTATTTGTTAGGAACATTCGGTAGACATGTGATGTCTGTCACCAGAAAGGTTAAATTCTGGATGCACATCAACAACCTCACCCTCCAGGGAGACTTGTCTAAGTGAACCCAGGACAAAGGCTGAAGACTTCAGAGGTGCTGAGAAGGTAAATGAGCCTCCAGTGGGTTGCCACCCTTGATTCTGGGCTGTGAGTTATAGGAAAGTTCTATGGTTTTAAGTGTTAACGTAGGAAGCTTCTCACTATGGCCAGAATGCAGTATTAGATTGCTTTTAATATTGGTGGCTAAGCAAGCCACTTCTTTCCTAATGTTAGGGGCATTTCTGAAGGAATAGAGATGCCATGGTCCTCATCTTCGATTGAAGATATAGCTTTCATATATTTCTAGAAGGCCCAGAGTACACACACACACACACACTTTTCCATGACATAACTAAACTGTTCTGGAGAACCCAGTCAGGTCGGAACAAATTTCTTTTTATCCCCAAAGCTCCAGCAGGTGCTTTGTGGCACTCTCACCCCCGGATGCTCCCTCCTCCGCTGAATCTAATTTTTAGTAACTTCAAAAGAAATAGCAGGGCATTCTTATACAGTACTCACTACAGACCTGATGTAAGTCGTAGCACAACCGGATGGCAAGTCTAAAGAGAATCACTATTGTTATCCACTCTGTAGATGAGAAGACAAAACCAGAGAGATTTAGGGAACCTGCCTAAGATCCTGCAGTTACGAAATGGCAGAGCTAGGGACTGAGCTCAGACAGCCTGGCTCCAGAGTCTATGCTTTTAAGCATTTTAATATTTTACTGTCTTACATAAAAGCTTGACTCATGTATAAAGATATCCCACGATAGGATCAGTAATCAAATCAGATGGGCTGGCCGGGTCACAGTGAACACAAGGGTGATGGTCTGTGCCCTGGAGTACAGTTACTCAAGTGATCTGGGGTGGGGGGACATAAGGAAGCAATGCAACAAGAAGGTGGGGGTCTCTCAGAATGCCTGGGTACCACCTGATAGGTAAACTGCACATTTCAAAGGCACTTGATACGTGCTGGAAGATGTTGCTACCAGGTCCCCTGTGTGCTGAAGTGTGGCCTGGTCTTTCAGGTGACTGCTGTTCTGCCCTCTTATCTAGGCCTCTGCCAGGCGTCTGGCCTGCGGAGTTCACCGGCCTGCAGTTAGGCCCTTGTGATCTGCTCCTGGATTGCAGATGAACCATACCCTTCTGTCCCACAGTTTCAGTTTTACAGAAAGGGGCTGTGGCTACACCTTACGTCTGTCTTCCATGACATTCACAACGCCTTAGCTAACAAATAAATTGTGAAAAAAAATTTCCTGAAATGTAGCTTAGCAATATGTATTGAAAACCTAGCAATGTACCATGTGTACATATGAGCTAACTTCAGAGCTAGAGATGTGGCCTAAGTAAATAGCCTGAGAGGAAGAGAAAGTTTTATTCGGGGACTCATCACAGCATTATTTATAACAAAAGGCCTGGAAAGAGCATAAATATCTAAGAAGAAGAAATAATTAAGACATTTATGACACATCCATAAAATGCAATATTATGCAGTCATTAAAATTATGTTTTTGAATTTTTTCTGAAATTTTAATGAGTCGTTATATAACATTTGTTGAAGATGAAGAATATAGGACTTCATTAAAAATGATGCCACTTACATAAAAGAAACCTAAATATATCTGAAATCCTGGAAAGAAATAGGACTTTTTTGGTAGATATTTCCAGGCTGTAAGACGTTTGTTTCATTAATTTTTTCCAAAAATGTTAGAGAAATATACATTAAGTTTTCATCATAAATTCAACCAATAATGTATAAATATCCATAAGCTTTCAGGAAAGCGGGCAGGTTCCTATGGTGATGGCCTGAAGTATGTGGCAGTGTGCAGAAGAGAAATGTAGCCTTCCTTCGCAGCCTCCCCACCACATGCATGTGCACACATGTGCTCACAGCTACACACACAAGGATACATTTCTCACTGACAGTGGCTCCTAGCTCTTTTCCGGACGTAGAAGTCTGGAATCCCAGCCAACTACAGAAGGGTAGAGAATCAGGTCATCTCTATGACTGTTTTTATGTAAATTACCCCGGCTGACAGTCACGGCATCTTGTGACCTAAAGTCCTCTAGGCTAGAGCTAGGCAGGATGTTTGTCTCATAAGTACTTGTGCAAATCACTGCAGCCTTTCCCCAGCCTCCAGGCTTCTTCTTCTGCATGTGTAAAGTTAGACACAGTCATTCATTCCCTTCTCAAAGCCCCGAGGGTCTGATTGACAGGCACTGCTGTGGTAACGCAAGAGGGCTCTTGCTTCTTCTGTGCTGCCCACAGCTTAGTCAGAGAGACAGAGTGTAGCTGACTGACTTTAATGAAGTAAGGGCTCATCAAGTGTCACTTTAACAGATGTGGTCATCACTGGTTATCAGTGGTCACCTCAGCAGGAAAGCTTTAATAGGGAAACAGGGAAAGGGTACCGAAGTCAGATGAGAGTTGGCTGTAGGTAGAGTGCTGAGTACCAGGTATTGGGCTGAGAAAAACTCAATGGGTCTAGAGTCATCCTCCGTCTCCAAATACTAATCACTCAAGTGTATATAACCTCCCAAGGCAGCAGCCTTGAGGGACAGCTACCAATCCACTGCAAACATTCTAGCCCAGAAAATCCTATAGCATAGTGGCGACTCCAAATACTGAAAGGAAATTAAGACCTGGGGCTTATTACTGTGAGAACAGGGGTAGTCTCAAGTCCGTGGAGAAGGAAGCTGCACAAGCTAGGGGCCTGAACAAGACGGACTCTCCTTTGTCTGATGCTGTTATGCTAATGTTGCTGTCCTTGCAAGAGAAGAAAGAGCCCCCCCCCCCCCCCCACACACACACACGGGGAAAGCATCCAGGGTTCTGGGCTTCCCCCAGCAAGGAGGCTTTGATGCTATCTCCCACGGTTCTCTCCCATTAAAGATGGTATAGATAGATGTGAACCATGATTTTTAAGGATCTGCAGCAACTGAATACATTTTAATAAACTGGCTGATATTTTCAATGAAAAGTCCTGGTAATTCTCATATTTAACACTCATAGTTTCTAGAGGAAAGGAATTTTTTAACCTTGTGAATACATAGGGATTTAAGAAAGAGGGACACCAATCAAAGTTACGAAAATAAAGGTTTGGATTTCTTTTCTTTTCTTTTTTTTTTAATATTTTTTATTAGGTATTTTCCTCATTTACATTTCCAATGCTATGGATTTATTTTCTAATTAACATTTTATCGTTTGGACCAATTAGTCTCAACAAGGCTGAGATTCTGCGGATTTCCTAGATCTGACACCTGTGCCTTCCTAATCTGCTGGCGACTAACACGATGTAAATTTACCAATTACAGGACTGTGTCTGGCCGCGCACCAGCAGCAGTGAAGCCTGGGGTTCGAGTGTGAAGTGTTCTGGGACAAAAAGGAGTCATGTTTGATCTCTGAGTCATGTTTAAAAATCCCTGCTGGCTTTCCATTTTGCTCTGTCATTTTAAATCCTGAAACAGAGCAGATTAGACGCAAGCCTTGTGTATTTCCTGTAAGCGCCTTTTTCTCCCTCAGTTCTCTGGTCTATTTACTACTCCCTGGTCAGGAACGCATTAGAGGACAGTGACTGCAGCCATAAACTTTAGAGAAAGAGACAAAGCAAGAAGGCTTCAGACTCTTCTGTTGTGTGGTTGGTAAATGCAGGAAAGATTTTGCACCTCCTTGTTCCTAATCAACACACAGCTACCTTGCAGGGCTGCTGCTGAGGCTCAGTGAGAGGAGAATGGGGAACAGTTGTTCAGCCATCTCACAGTAAGAGGTGATGGGCACAATTTGTTTGTGGTCCTGGTCTTTGTGTGAGCATCCTTGCCCACATGGACACTCACATCACATCAAGCCAGTCCCAACAGAAACGGTGTTCAATCGAAGGCCGGTCCTTATAGCAGTACCCTGTGCTCGTATCTGCAGTATTTATAGATACCCAGAAAGAAAGAGTGTCATAGTGATATAGCATGGTCTGGGCACGCTTAATTTATTTTAAACACTATCAAAAAAAAAATCAACAAAACTATGGCCCTACTTTGTAAGCATATCATGATTCCGTGAGAAGAGTTAAGCTTTTTAGGACACTTACCCTTATACTTTCTGATTTATCTATCCAAAATGATTTAAAGATGCAAGGTAGAACTAGTCATCAAAAAAAAAAAATAGTTACATTCTAACAATTCAGAACAAGAAGCAGGATACAAACTTTAGAGGACCAGACAGCAGAGGCACCGTCAGCTAACTCCCTTTTCATAGCCTCTAGCCAGATAAGTCTCCTTCAGGTGTGTAGACAAAATAGCCCATCATAAGACCTGATTTTAAAATCAGCTCTACAGCTTGATGAATCCACATCCTCACAATAAGACCTGAGAGCCAGTAAAGAAACCCCTTCATAAATGGTACATTTACACAATGGAACGCTACTCAGCTATTAAAAATGATGAATTCATGAAATTCTTGGGCAAATGAATGGACCTACAAAATATCATCCTGGGTGGGGCATCCCAATCACAAAAGAGCACACATGGTATGCACTCTCTGATAAGTGTATATTAACCCCAAAGCTCCAAATACCCAAGGTACAATTCACAGACCATATGAAGCTCAAGAAGAAGGAAGTCCAAAGTGTGGATGCTTCGGTCATTCCTAGAAGTAGGAACAAAACACTCACAGGAGCAAATAGGGAGATAAAGTGCAGAGCAGAGACTGAAGGATAGGCCGTTCAGAGACTGTCCCACCTGGGGATCCATCCCAGATACAGTCACCAAATTCCAACACTATTGTGGATGGTAAGAATGCTTGCTGAAAGGAGACTAGTATAGCTGTCTTCTGAGAGGCCCTCCCAGAGCCTTACAAATACAGAGTTGGATATTCACAGCCACCCACTGCACTGAGTGTGGGGTCCCGAGTGGAGGAGTTAAACAAAGGACTGAGGGAGCTGATGGGGTTTACAACCCCATAGGAAGAACAACAATATCAATCAACCATTCCCTCCACACCCCCAGAGCTCCCAAGGACTAAGCCACCAACTAAGGAGTACATATAGCTCCAGCTATATATATATACATAGCAGAGGATGGCCTTGTCAGGCATCAGTGGGAGGAGAGGTCCTAGAAGGCTCAATAGATGCCCCAGTGTAGGGGAATCGGGGCATCCTCTGTTACCTTGCAGGTGCATGGTGCCTGGCTCAGATACTTGCGTATGATTTTTATCTAGGTTGTATTTAATAGTATGTGCTTATGAAAAATGATGAAACAAGTAACCAGCTTATTTGTATTTCATACTGCTGGAAGTATGTTTTGGGGTAAATTCCCACAAGTTAGATTGCATGTGTAGTTTTGTTAGGCGCTACCAAATACCCATCAGCGTGCGGACAGATGTTGTCTCACCTGCAGTATGCTGTCATACTTTTTAATTTTCACCAACATGATAGGTGAGAAAAAGAACCACAGAACTGTTGGGGTTTCAAAGAGATACTTTTGATGGGAATGGGAAGAGGAGATTGGGGAGAAGCTCAGATGGACAGGATAGAGTCTGGGAGCTCTTTACTAAGACTGGAGTTACTCTGGAGGGCTAGAAACACAGGATGACCCTGGAGTGCTAGCCAAGGTCAAAAGCCATAAGACAAGGAGTGCAGTGACCTGCTGAGGGGACGGATTCTGTCCGGCTCTATGCATGAGACTTAGGAAGACTGACTTGGTTTTAGATACAAGAGCAAAGGCAATAGCAAATGATGTTTAAAAGAGATGTTCAAAGGTGTATGCAAAAATCTGTCTTCATACACCCAATGAAGATCCAGAATTTAGGCAGTCAAGCAAAATCTAAAGAAGCTATACATAGGTGGTTAAGTGGCAGGAAATCTTGTTTTGTTTTGTTTTTGTTTTTTTGAGACAGGGTTTCTCTGTATAGCCATGGCTGTCCTGGAACTCACTTTGTGGACCAGGCTGGCCTTGAACTGCCTCCTCTGCCTGCCTCTGCCTCCTGAGTGCTGGGACTAAAGGCGTGCACCACCATGCCTGGCTGGCAGCAAGTCTTGAGATTCATTCATTTCTATGTCTCTCTGTCTGTCTGTCTGTCTCTGTCTCTGTCTCTGTCTGTCTGCCTTTCTCTCTCTCTCTCTCTCTCTCTCTCACACACACACACACACACACACACACACACAAGAGCAATGGCCTCTGATTCTGCTTGAAACCCTAAGGTGACAGAAGAAGTCTATGGAACATAAATTTTTAGGAAAAATATTAGGAAAATTCAAGAAAACCAAGGATCCTATAGCTGACCAAACCATCACAGCATATATTTCTGCATGAAGAGAAACCCAAAGAAATGTTTTAAACACAGAAGAGAATCACCCACACTGTAAGTGACTAACAAGACTTGTGGGACAATCAGAGGAATCAATTCACCTCAATGAAGTTTTAGTTCTATTTCAAAGACCAGACTAGGAGACAGGTATTAAGAAGTGTGTTGTCTTTTCTTTCTTTTTTTTCTTTCTTTTTTTCTTTCTTTTTTTCTTTCTTTCTTTCTTTCTTTCTTTCTTTCTTTCTTTCTTTCTTTCTTTCTTTCTTCTTCTTCTTCTTCTTCTCCTTCTCCTCCTCCTCCTCCTCCTTCTTCTCCCCCTACCTCCTCCTCCTTCTCCTCCTTCTTCTCCCCCTACTTCTTTTCTTCTTCTTCTTCTTCTTCTTCTTCTTCTTCTTCTTCTTCTTCTTCTTCTTCTTCTTCTTCTTCTTCATCCTTCATCCTCCTCCTCCTCCTCCTCTTCCTCCTCTTCTCCTCCCCCTCCTCCTCCTCTCCCCTCCTCCCCTGCTCCTCCAGTTTTTAAACGAGAAATATCTAAAACTCTTGTAGTGAAGCACAGATGCCAAGTACTTGACCAGGTGCTATGGAAAGTGTGAGTTAACAACCAGCTTAGGCGCTGGATCCGAGGATGTGAGTGCCCACAGGCATAGGTGAGCAAGGCAGAGGAGGAAAGGATTAAGCAGTACATTGATCCTCTGGTGCACTTTGGGCATCGTTTACCAGCAAGCGGATAATGATAGGAGGGAGTTACTGCCCTTAGCTCGCCTGGGTGGAGTGAAGACAGCATAATGAAAATTTTATAGCAGTGAATGAAAAGAAATCGAAGCTGTGGAGTGTGGATGGCTGAGATGGAGACAAGGTTCCTCAGGAGGAACCACCACAAGGATGTGGTCCCCAGATGAGGCTTTCTCTTGGTGGAAAGCAATAGAGGTGCACAGGGACAGGTCCAAGCAAAGGGGCAATTTGGTAAGCTCATACCATGTGGGGGGTGTGTGTGTGTGTTTAAAAGTTTCTTCAGAAGCCAGCATCAGGAGGCACATAACCTCTCTCTAAAATAATCATATTGCCACATTGTATAAGAACAGCATTGAGGACAGCATGTGCTTTAACATCAGAGAAACTTACAGAAACAAACCACTCCCTCTTCTGGTACAAGAAGAACAGCAGACACTATGTCAGAAAGGCTAGGGAGGACAGAGGAGAGGCCTGAACCCTTGAGTCAGAAGGCAGCCATCGTCTGGGCAGTTGGTTCTAAAATGAGGGGCTGGAAACCAAGAGAATAAGGTGTGGGCAAAGCCAAGAGGACCGTTGTCTCCGAGGAAGTCTATTCAGGGAGTTCAGTTCCCCCATTTCACCAGCAAAGGGAGGGAACCACATTTAGAGTCCCAACGTGGTCCCCAAGTCTTGAGCCAATGACATCTGGGAAGCTGGAAGAGCTCTGAGGGTCAGAACAAGTCAGAAGGAAGATGGGGGCCTGAGCAAAGATGAGAGGCCAGACTCAGGGATGTATGCACTGAGGCTGAAGGTGATTCGGAAGTTGCTCTGTGACACACGGTAGGCCAGCTAGAGAGTACAATCAGCTGCTCTCTATTTCTGGAGAGACAAGGACAAGAAGATAGGGAACAAAAGAAAATGAGATCAAATTGCAGTAGGACTGAGCAGTAACAGAATGACTTTGTCTCTGAAGCGAACAGCATGCCTTTCAGGGGATGTCTTTAGAAACTGTCTGTCCAAGATGATTCCGGACAGGGTCAGCAGCTGTGACGGCAGGCGCTTGGCAGAGCCAGATGTCGTTTCCTTGCCCTTCCCAGCTCTGTGTTCAGGCAGTTATATAATATTATGCATAAATAGAGTAATACAAAATTACCCCACTCATACGTTTTATGTATCTATTAATATGGACACACAGTTTCCTTTCCATTTTACCAGTAAAGTTTTGAATACAAATGTAACTAAGGCTCTCCCATTATAGCTCGGCCTTCAGAGCTAATCACCTCTCTGAACACTTAAGGAGTCATTTTTCATTATGATGGGGAGCAAGGCGAAGGCAGATGGCAGAGTCATGTTATTGATTTGAAGATCCTTGCCTGGCTTGTTGGATAAATGGAACAGAGTGGTGGTCACCGCATCTAGACTTTTAGGGGCTTCAAGGTTCAATTCAAATTATATCGGACAGCAGGTTCAGGGGACAAGAATCCATTTACTCCCCAGGGTTTCTAAGAGACAATCCCAGGGATTAAGGAGGACCCTTCAGACCACCTCCTGGGAGTCTTCTGGACCAGTTTAAGTCTTTAAGAAGGACTGAACAGGTTTGACTGGTGCTTTCAGTGTATGACAGCTCAGGACAGTGCTGCCCATCAATTAAGGAAGTCTGCTCAATTTGCATGCCCTATGCTCATTTGCAAATTATAAGGCAGATAGCCGGGAGATAAATTACTTACTTCTCAGAGGGTCATTAACTTTTTCCTTAAAAGCCCTTTGAGAAAGACCATTGTGGCTTTAAGGAGTTTAACATAATTATAGCCAAGGGCTACCTTTTGGGGAATTACATTTCTACTGCTGCTTCTCAGCCTCCCCCAGGACCGTCATTAGCAGGAACACACATTCGGGCTGATAACAGCTCTGGTAGACAGTACCACACTACTGAACAGTACACAGAAGGATCTAAGACGGAATTACATTTTGTTATTTTAAATTTTATTGGAGGATAGCGTGCTTGCGTGCACACATACACACGAAATTTACTTCACTAAAAG
The DNA here is from genome assembly GCF_978045245.1 of Mus caroli. Classification (NCBI taxonomy): domain Eukaryota; kingdom Metazoa; phylum Chordata; class Mammalia; order Rodentia; family Muridae; genus Mus; species Mus caroli. Next base: position 3,218,188 of record NW_028227275.1, read on the forward strand.
ATGATTAGGAATTTTGATCAAAATTTGAGTTTTTTACTCCTACTCAGTACAGCTACACTGAGGTGGATCCTAGAAAAATGTTTATGTAGGGATTTGCCTGGACCTGACCCCCATTTTATCACCTTTGCCTGACACTTCTGGGCTCCATGTGGCAGGTGTTGTATAGTTGAGCATTGATAATTGAGGAAAATTATCATACTTTTTCGGGCTAGACAGATATTTACCATGGTAAAATACACACTAGGAAGTGCCAAATCCTCTCCACATGAGGGACTTGGAGACCTTTACTCATAGCCCCAGCTCAGCTGTAAACATGACTCCTCCTGTTTGTAGGCACTGTGAGTTTCTCTCTTGCAAACCGTGAGGCAGAAACAGGCAACCAGTAAGGCTATTGGTGAATCGCAAAATGATAGTCCTCTGCCATCAGGATTACCCATCCACCCTTGTTTAATGCAGAAGGACTGAGTCTTGATATCCTTTTTCCACCTATACCCAAGCTGTATGCAGGACCTAATCTCTAAGTAGTGGCATGGGAAAGGGGGCCTGTGGGTAAAAAGTACAGGTTAGATAAGGCTTGACACAATAGCAGACCCCGTGCTGTCTCCATTTGTGAGGACACAGCAAAGAGGTGACAGCTGAAAGCCAGAACCAGACCCCCAATGTCCATTCACACCTGCATTCTGACATGCCAGCTGCCACATCTGAGACCTGTGAACTTGCAGTTTATTCCGATTTGTGCATCGCAGAAGCCCCACTGACTGCGAATCAGCAAGCTTCACCTAGATTCTTTCAAACCCACGAGCTGCAGTTTTCCATACGCTACCTTGCCACTCTTTATAAGGAGTCCAAAGGGAAGCAGACTTACTCTTTATATTTAGTTTATTTATAGGCAGGACCCTTGCATGGCTATGTCTTGATTTTACTTCAGAAGCAGCTTGTTGTGACCGGACCTTGATCCCAGCCCAGGTTTCATAATTATTTATTGAGTTTTCCTGCCACCCTCACTTTCTCCTTGAACAAAGCAATTGTTTATCAATCAACGATAGAACTACCAAAAACTGGGTGGGTGGTGGGAGGAAGGACAGGGCAAGGGAAGTGTGTTGGCTACAGGCCTCGCGTCAGTGTGAGGTGCTCTGCCCCTTTAGGAGAAATGTTCGTATCCTGAGAACACCCGAGTCAAATTTTAGGGTTAGCCCAATGTGGAGGCATGTTTCATGCCCACTAGATTTCCTATTGGTATTTTTCTTTGTTTCTTTAACACATGAATCAATTCCTCTCCATTAAATATGACACGAAGATGAAATTTAAAACCTCAGCCAGGAGGAGCAGGGCCACCACACTGCCAAGGGACATTGGCCATAGAGAAGCTCGAGTTATGCTCAGAGGCAGTCCCTCCCTCTATTTATGAAAAGCCCCAGCTGACCCCAGATGAGATTCCGAATAACATCATTGTAGGTGAAGTTTTTATGACTTTAAATTTCTGGCTCCACATGTATTTACCATGTGGCTGTAGGCAAGTGTCCAAACCTCCATGAGTTCACTGTCCTCCCAGGTGATGAAAGTGCATTCTATATAACTTCTAGGGATATAATAATGTAAAAACATTTAGAGCACAGAATAGCTTCTGAACTAGCTGTGTGATGGTTACAATGGTGAGAATAGATGCTTTGGTTTGCAATACTCACTGGCGAGGTTTGGCTCTTCTGAGAAAAACTAACGTGTGGGCCTTTACTCCACGAAATCCAAGTATATATGTTTTACACACAAAGTATTAAACCCAGTTGTGCTGTCTCAAATTTAAATCTCATTTTTAAAAAAATATCACCATAGGAAGAAATCAAAATGAAAATATGAAATAGAACATTTTATGACAGGCTTCATGGGTGGAGTGTGGGAGACATAGAACTTTCTTCAGTGTTTTGTGTCAACCTTCACTAATATTCTGATTTTATTGAATCTTAAATCTAAGCAACTAATTTTTACCAGATATATTCCATCAAAAGTACAGTGCCCAGCTTAATTTTACTCCTCAAGATATACAGCCTTAATGCTTCAGGAACCAATGAAGCATAGAACCTAACCCCCTAAGGTTAGGGCCTACATTTGTATAACTGATTTCTTTTGATGAGACGTTCTACATGTTATGACTAATCGATTTTACTCATCAATAAAATGTTTATCAAGCAAATAGTAAGGTCAGGAACCTGCTGGCAGCTTCTGCCTGGGTACCAGGTAAAGGGACGACCATTATGGTCAATATGGCTGCCAGGTCGGAGCAGAAGAGGAAAGAGTTTCGCTGATTGTACTCATGCATGTCGGCGCTACAAAAGTGGGGCAGAAGCGAAATTTGAACTGAATCTTGAAAACAGGCAGCTGACGAGGGAAAAGACAGAGTAGGTATGGAGCCAGGCGTGGTGGCTTTGCAGGTAATTGCAGCATGTGGAAGACGGATACCGAGGGATGGCCAGTTTGAGACCAGCTCAGGATACGCAGATTGGCATTGCCTCAAGAAAAAAAAAAAAAAAAAAAAGGAAAAAGCAAGCAAGCAAGCAAGCAAGGAGGGATAAAATTATAGCACCAACAGGTCTAAGAGGCTGAAGAGATTGTATGAAGACTGCTCACTCGGGCTGCTGTGTGCATGGGTACCACTGAGGGATGTGGGCGCTATGTCAAAGTGGCTAATGACCGGGAAGGCCTCCTGTCCTGAAGTCTATCTCTGGATGTTTCAACAGACCTGTGAATGGTTCATGGGCCTGTGAGGAGTGATGAGTAGAGCAGTCCTTTCCCTCCTCAGAAATCAAGGCTTGGGAAAAACATGGTAGGACCAAGAATAGAAAGTTCTGCTCTGTGTCTGCTGTGGGGTCAGGTCTCAGGGACTACAGTATCCAAGAGAGAGCAGGGAGAGGGTGTGAGAGAGGGTGTGGGGAGAGACAGGGAGGGGCAAGGGAGGAGAGAGAGAGAGGAATCCAAGAAGCATGGAGCATGGAGCTGGAGCACAGAGGAGGTCTGCGGAATGGGCAGACAGAAGGGGAAAGGAAGGTGACTTTGACTTTACATGTAAGCAGCAGGAAAGCCAGGGAGAGATCGATCTTCAGCAGGTGAGAATTTATGGTTGCAGGACTGGGAAACAGCACACAGCTTTCCTAACAAGACGGAAAGGACCCCAGAGACTCGCTAAGGCTGGACCCCAGGGAGGAGAAAAACCTTGTCTGTAAAGGACTCACAGAGTCTGAAACGCAGGCAGAGGAGCTTTGGAGCCATGGCCTCTCCGTGCATTCTAAGTAGAAACCTGACACAGGTCGGGGTGCAGAACACCAGGAGAAGCGAATGCTTCCAGAAGCCCAGGAGGTGAGGGGAGGGATATCCAACAGTCTGATACTATTGGAGCTGTGGTGGCCTGTGAGACCTGGCTACTGCCATCACAATGCGACTACCATGGAAAACACGAACCTCAGTAGTCAGACATCGCTTCAAATTCACCTCCATACCTTCTGTTCGTGGCACTGAACAAGTTTTTTAAAACGATGGGTTTATTTGCATGATTATTTGTGTCATGTTTATATCTATGAAGGTTGCAGTCTCTCCAAATGTGCAAACTCTAGCACACAGCAGACGTTTTTAAAACACGTCTGAGCGAGTATGAGGAGCAAGTGGGTTCACACTTGCCTGAGAGGTCTGGACAGAAGACAGAACCTTTTCCTACTGTGGGTTTTCGGTCATTTGCATATCAACCATTCTTAGAGACAACAACAATTTTAGACATTTGTTCTTATTTAATTATCTTCCTGGGTTCTCACCCTAATTCTGTCATTTATTAATCCACACTTTTCTTCCCTTGTGCAGATAAACATATTGGCTGTGAGCAATACTGGATTTGAGGCTATAAGTAACACATATGCTGGATATTTATATTGAATATAATATAGTAGTCCTATTTCTCACTTCTGCCCCCTCTGGTAGCGAGTGTGAAGACTGAAGTGTTTCTAGGGTGTGACGATATAGAGGCAGACTTCTGAAGGCAGGGTCTGCTTAGGATGAAGGTTCCAGAGACTCTAGGAAATGCGAACCTTGTTGAAGAACTGTCTTGAGAGCACAGAGTGTGTCACTGAGAGCCAGCATTTCTGGAATGCATCTCTAAAGATTGTGGGGGACATTGATCTTTTAGTCACTTATAAAACAGGGACACTATGAATTATCTCCATTTCCCCAATATGCTAATGAGATAGAGACTAGAATGACAGGAAATGCTGGAGTGGGTGTGGGGAATGGGCAGCCCCCCCACTCACGGCTGTGGGATTGCAAACTGGTACCAACTCTGGGGAACTTTCTATCATATGACCCAGCTGTATCAACTGGCACCCTATCCCAGATACATTCACCCAGGTCTGCTCATGGCGGTGATACTCACAATAGCCAGGAAGTGCGAACAGTTTGAATGTCCTTCTACTGATGGGTGGATAATGAAAATGTGTTACAGACACCATGGAATACCGTTCAGCTGAGAAGAAAACTGAAACCAGGACATTTACAGATAATCGGATGGAGCTAGAAACCATCGCACTGAGTGAGGTGACACAGATCCAGAAAGACAGGCTCCTCCCCTTGTGTCTCCAAAACTTCCCATGTCAGCATATGATCCGCAGGAACAACAGAGACTACAAAAGGAAAAGGGGACCATGGGTGGAGGCAGAGCCCTAGAAAAGGGCAGGATACAGGCGCTATGAAGGGGAAATGGAGACGGGGAAGAGGAGCTGTAAGTGGGAGGAGCGCAAAGGTTGGGGGACTAAATACTGAGGATGTTTGAAAAAGAATATATTATTGTATGTTTTCACAAAGTTAAATATTACACATGCATGCATTTGCATGAATTATGCCACTTAGGATCATAATGCTTCCTCAAGAACAATAGACTACATAAAAACAACAATAGCAGCAACAACAACAACAACAAACCCACAGGACCAGGCATGAGAAGTCTTTGAGTTCTTTGAGAAAACTCAAGAGACCCTCAAGACAATCCAGGCTGTTGCCCTTGGTTGTCTCCCAGAGGTTGAAGGGAAGTCTCCATTGCTGAAGATGCCATGTCCTTTGGATGCAGGACTTGAAGGGACTGTGCTGGATCTAACCCAGGAGCCTCCCTCCTCAGGACTAGCTAGCTCTCAAAGCACTTGAGAGGCTATGCAAGCTGCCTGGGGGTGAAAAGCAACAGAGGTGCTTTCATCTTGAGGGTAACCAGCTGTTTAATTGGATTTACAAACCACTCCACAGGAGGGATTCTCATCCGGCACTGTAATCCCAGCTGACTAGCTGAGGCTGGCAAGGCCAGGTAACCCAGTGGAGAACTTAATACGGCCACTTCCAGAAGCAGTGTGAGTTCTACCTGCATCTGAACAAGAGGAGCCCTCGTCCCTTGTCAAAGGGCTTCTTTTGAGGCAGATGGGGACCATCACAGAAGTCCACAGTTGATCATAATTCAGAGAAGAAGTAATCACAGGTGCCAAGCAACTGGACACGCCTGTTGCTCTCACCCACAGCCTCACATCTTTCTGCGCAGTCAAGGCATCACATGCACAGACTTGCATTTTATCAGATTCTTGCAGTTACGTCACCAGGAAAGATCAATGAACTTTTCTTGGTCTCTTAAGCCTGCTGATTAGCACAGACCCTCCATGTCTTTCTTGACTAGATTTGTTTTATTTATTTATTTTTTCCTTCCAGAACTAATGGCTATGTCTAAAAGCACCTCCTGTCTGTATGGAGATCACAGAGGTCTACAGGAGGAGGGTCCCAAACACTGGGGGTTGAATTCTGGCTCATTCATTTGTTAGCTGAATCGACTCTGGGCAAACTCTTTAATCTCTGCTGAGATTCAGGTAGAATGGGAGTCACAGCAGCTTCACAAAGGGACTGGAAGCAATAAGTACGTTTGTACATGTGTGTGTGTGTGTGTGTATACCCATGTGTGTATGTGTACATATTTTTTGCATGTGTTTGTGTGTGTCCATGTGTGTATGTGTACAGTGTGTGTTTGTGTGTATCCATGTTGTTAAGGTCAGAAATGACAACCTAGGCTGGGGAGATGGCCTAGGGGGCAGAGAAGCTGTACAAGCCTGAAGACTGGTGTTCCACTCCTGGGACCCTCATAAAGGGAGCAGGAAAGAGACTTCACGGAAGCTGTCCTTTACTCTACACATGTGCTGTGCTGCGTGCCCCACCTCCATACAGAGAATCATCACAAAATACTTAAAAAATGAGTCGTATATGGACTGCATCATAGTAAAATTTTGGCTTTAGTTGACACAGACTGCTTCTTTTTAGCAGTGGGGTTTTTTATCCAGTGAAGAGGGTTAATATCAATCTCATTAGGAAGAGTCCATAAACCGTGGAATCCTCTTCCATCAGAGAGGCGGTGATCAAAGAAAATTTAGAAGCCTGAAAGTTCTCTGTCTCTTTCTCTCCGTCTCTCTGTCTCTGTCTCTTTCTCTCTCTCTCTCTGTACTCATGAGTGTGTGTTTCCACCCTCAACATGAATGTGCTGAATGAGAGAGAAGAGGACCAGCAAGGGCCACTGTGTCCAGAAGGAACCTGCAGATACCGCATTTTAGACAGTCAAGAGATTGTTATTTCATTGTCTCCAAATAACTTTACTATTAAAAATAACCGATGATGTAGCAACGTTGAATTTTATAAAGAACACCGGTATTCCCAGCACTGAGTGTCCCACTGACGTTTTCACTTTGCTTGCTTCACACCTGTCAATCAACCATCACCCTAGCCGCCTGTAGCATATCATAGATTTCAAAGAAGAGGCTGTCAATAGGTAACAGTGTATCTTGAAGGATAGAATCAAAGAATATTCCTGCTCCTGTAAGAATACCTGGGCAAACTTACAGGGTTTAAAAAAAGAAACAAGCAACAAGATTGTTTTGAATCATGCACAGCAATGGATACACAATGGAGACACACACCACATCCTTTACTTTCCAAGATGTCAAGAGAATATGCAGACTACTTCTGTGTTTCATCGATCTACCTGGGGCAGGCCTGGAGTCACTGTCATCACCAATTCAAATGCTTCAATTATGAAGCTGTGGGCTGTTGATTAGAGAGAAATATGCTCTCTGCTACAGATGGAACTCTGGCAGTAATGCATTGTTTCCTCTTTGCTCTGTACCCTTTGCCTCCCCTACTCCAGCTCTTTCTTACTGGTAGGAGCACAGGGCTTTCTACACCCGGACTCCTCTCACTCAGTGCTTTGTGAAGATCAAATGTGAAAGTCTGAGAGCACCGTGGAAGTGACACAGTGAAGCAGTATTACCAGGAGGAGCTGTAACACTTCTCCGTGAGAGAGTATGGCTGGAGCTGTGGTCCACACAGCTGCTAGGCTTAAATCAGAGAGAGTTAAAGGTTAAAGGGTCAGAATACTGAAGTTGCTCCACTTTCTCCCATCAGTGAGTCCTCTGGTCAAGGATCAAGGGGAACATTGGCTTGTTTTCATTAGTGGGATGTTTGTTTTGGAAACCATCCCAGCTTTAAAACAATGTTTCCATTAGCTGGGCACAGTTCCTATAATTATCCATCTCATCTGACCAGCGCCCAGCTTCTCTGTTCTGCATGCTATTCACCTGGGCAGTGCTAAAAGATCAAAGACACCCACCCAGTGTTTAGGAAGGTGTAGGTGGATTTCTTCTTTGAATAAACATTTACTGCTGAACTTTGGATAGAAATTCTTGTCAGCAAGACAGCTGACGGGGCTGCCTTGAGGAGCCAGAAACTGTCCATGTGGGCTGGTTTTGCAGCACAGATATTTAGAGCTTAAACATGTAAGGTTGCATTTTTCCTATTTGGGGGAGGGGTCAGGGCAAAGTCAAGGTTCAGTGTGAAGTGATGGATGATAACATAACTAGGAGGCAGGTTCAATGTCCACAACCATGAAGGAGAAGGCGCCAGGACTCAGGCACTTTGTTTTGTGTATGAAAAGAACTGAGGAGAAAAATTTGGAATATCCACTGCTCTCAAAAACACTCCTTCTATTAAGAGTTGACCGGAAAAGACAATAAGTGTATTACAAAGATAATTTGGGGGAGATGGAGATTATAACATGTATACAGAGACACGAACATGTCTTGTGATCTGACTCCTGATTACACTCACACCATCCAAACCCCAAGACCATACTTACAATCAGCTCTCAAATCACAAAATGCTTTCAGGTAGGAACAGGGATCACTCTGTTTATCCTTGGGATAGAGCATGCCTAGCGTATCAACTCCACTTGTCTGGAGGCGAGAGGGAGACTATATCCAGCTACTGTTTCCAGCTGCCACCCAGTCTCCTAAACACACCGCTCCCCTGGACTGGTTCCACATCCATGAAACAGATTTCTCATCATAGTCATAATTATCATAAGCCACACATACTAGGAAAACAGAAGCTGTCCACAGGCATCAAGGAGTTCTTTCCACCATGTTATGGTGAGTGTTCTTCCAACAAGCAGATAAGTTACAAAGAACTATAACAAACACACATACATTCAGTAAGTGTCTATAAGGAAAACACTCGTAAATGCCAACGTATAGAATATACATATACGTGAGACAGTTTGTATGCTAATAAGATTTCACTGCCGTGTTCTGAATTAGATCTTGTAAGGGTCCTGTCAGAGAGTTTAGTGCAACTCTTTCTTCCCCTTGTTCCAAAGTTTGCTTACCACTGTTGGATCATGCCTCCTACCTGACTGCCCAGGGGGTGGGGCGCCTGAAGATCCTCTTGGTAGACAGAGAAACACGGTCAGGACAGCAGCTCTGTTCCCAGCGCAGGGTTCGATGGCTATTGGCTTAGGGGCACCCTGGAAAAGAAAACCCACTGTGAGTTTGCATAGGTGACAACATGGTGGCATGGCTACTTCCTTTGCATTTCCTCTGTCCTTCAGTGAGCATAACTGCGTCCCTACTTGGCAGAGATCCCCTGAGGCGGCAGGTGTGTGACTAGGCCCTCATGTGACTACAGCAGCACATTTCACTGTGATAGCCCAGCTGGCACATCACAGAGCTATACATCCTGGTTACTTTTCCTCCGTTGTTGCCTTTCAAAATAGTGATGAGTTACATAACCCCATTTACCATAATGGTAAAGGTAAGGGAATCACAATTGCAAATGCCCCACTGACACATCTTTTGAAAATTTATTTCTATGTGTGCATGTTTAATACAGCAGTGGCATTATTGCTAAAGTCAAGTGGGCTACCATCTCCCCACAGTCTATACTTTTAGCATCATTTTAGTATACAATACAGTATTATCAAATCCAGCCTTCCTGCTGTACAACACATCTCCAGACTCACTCACCTTAGCAAGCTAGGTTTATGGTCACTGCCCTGCATCTTCTTCTCTATCCCTCCCTGACTTGGTGACCACGTCTCTGCTCTTTGATTCTGTGCATTTGTCTAAAGAAAATTCAATTTTTAAGTGAGAGCTCTCACATGGGCATATCTTTAAAGTTACCTAAGTGACAGACACATGTAATAACTGTCCATTATACACTTGCATAAATAAAAGGGCAGACATAAAGTTAACATGTAAAAACTGCCAGAGTATCGCACTGATGTTTTACTAGGGATTAAATGTGTCACGGCTTTGCATATATTGCCTGATTTAGTCTTTTATGAACCCTATAGGATGAGAATATTGGAGAGGGTTCCTCTGTAGCCACTTCCTCCAAATTAAAACATGTTCTCCCAGCAGGAGAGCATTAAGTCTCAGAAAGTAAAGGAGACTTACAAGTCTCAGGAAGCTCCTGAAACAGACAATTTTCACAAAGGTCTTCCCCAAGGATACAAGCAGTAACAGATGCTGAGGAGGACACAGGTCAGCTCGGCTGTCTGCACTCCAGTAAGTAACCCCGATAAACAAAACTAGGTCAACAAAACTAGGCTTGGGTGGAATGGCTTTGGGGGCAGTTGTTGATTCTCTCTCTGGGATGAAAAGATACTTGTTCACATCTCCCAGGAAGTCAAGGAATGAGTGCAAACTCTCCACAGCTGGGAAGAAGTGAGAGGGATTGCATGTGGACCCAGGGAACTGCCTCCTGAGTCTATGTTCTCAACAGTACCCTGTGGCCCATGTACAGACAAACATGTACTCCACACGCATGCACACAGATACACACAGACACACACGCACACACACACACATACACACACACAACTACATGTACAATCTGTACACTCACCCCTCCCTACCTACACACAAATATATACAGGTTTTGGGCTTAAATATAGGGTGACTTTTTGAGAGACCACAGGTCATCACCTTAGCCTAGACTGGCAGCTTGTGTTCCATTATTTGAAGAATCAGAGGTTGGAGATGGCTGTCAAAAAAGTATCTCTATATGGAGGCAAAATTAAACAGAAGACTAATAATAACAGAAAAATGCCTTAATTATCAGAACAAATGATTTATTCAGATGATTTTTCTACTGAAGATATTTGAACTTTTGAAAAAATATAGACATATGTAGCCATTCACCTAGAATATTCTAGAATATTGCCATTTCCAGAAAGCTTAATGAGGCATTAAAGATAAAATATGTTCTCTTTTATGTAAAACTTAGACTGAGTTCCTGGTTACAACGGTTTTATGTGGTTATAAAGGATTTCTCCTTTATAGCAACATAAATCTCATGTTTAAAATTATCCTCATATAGATATATTTTGGAACTTTTCTACATGAGGGTGGAAGTGGCCAAGGTAGGAAGCAAAGGGCATTAAAATGTTCCATGATAATGTGATTGGTCACACTGTCTGACTTGTACCAAGTTACATGATCTATGGTCTGATACTTTAAAAGCTTACATTTAATTTAACAGATTAAGTTTTGAAAATGTTAAGTCAGAATTAGCATAAATACATAGATATTATCCAATGATGTAAATATTTTGAGAATAGCCTTGTCATATTGCAAGACTAACAGAAAAAAATACTATGAATTTTCCAACCATATTTCTAGGCAACTGAAGTGTATTTTAATTTAATAGATGCAAAATATATGTAAAGGTCAACTTGCTAAAATATACCAAGAGATTGCCAAATGAATTCCAGGTTTAAATGGCAGTAATTTATTAGAAATATCAAAATTCCTATCACTGTTGCTAAGAAATAACTTAGTATTGGCAGCTCAGATAACGATATCTTGGCTATTTTGTTTTGTATCTCTAAGTATAACAACCAACAGACTTAGTTTATTCAAATTCATTTAAATAGCTTGGTTGGTTATGGAAACCAGAACAGTGGAATTTGAATATGACTAAAGATTTTTGGGAAACCGTGTTTTTGGTGGGGGGAATTCAGGGAAATGATACGTGTGGTCTGGGAGGCCATCACTTGGTGCTGATGCTAGGCTACCTTCCTACCAATTTTTTTTAACACCACAGGAAAGACCTTAAACACTGAAAGCATCAACTGAAGGGAAAAATTAGTGAAAAATAGCTGTACACTTCTGGTGGAACACAGGCTAATTAATGAACACTTTAAACTCAGAGTCGCAGCAATGGAAAAGGACAAAGGGCCTGAAAAACTGGACCACGGGGTAGGAATTATGGCTCCCAGGGAGTGAGTTCAGTAAAATTATTCATATAATAATTCTCTCACTCTCACTTCTGCTGTGATTATATAGAAAAATATATTTTTAAAAACCTCTTTGTGTTGGTAAACTATGTAGAAGGAGATTATAATTCTACTTTTCAACCAAATTGGCTTGCAACTTGGTTGCAATTTTTAGCTCCAAGAACTTTCATTGAAGGGTATTATTGACAAAGCATGAATCATTCATTATGTTTAAAATATTAGTAACTAGCCAGTTCTTCCACACTTCTGAAAGGAGTTAACATAATTAAAAATTATTGCAACAGAACTTGTGATATATCACTTTAAATATGGGATTTTAGGTTTTAAAAAGGGAAAGAAGCACTCTAACACCCTTGACTTACAAAAACAATAGCAACATGCTACACATGATAATATTTTGGCTACCCTGAAGTTTGTCAGTTGTTTTGTGATAACCATGTAACTGTGAATCACAAATACTTCACAATGACATAACATGCTCACAGAAACTTGTAATAATGTATCATGCATTTTCCATGGCTGCCTTAAGAAGTGATAAGGCTCAGCTCTGTTGCCTGCAGCACTCAGCAGCTGGGATTTACTTCAAGGCAGGCTCCTGTTGTGCTGCAGAGAACCAGTGGGAGAAAACACGGCTGATAGTTTTGAAATAAGCGGCCCTAGTCTAGGAAGCACAAGACACACAACACAGAACACACAACACTCACAACACACAATGCTCACATGACACACAATGCTCATTCAACATATAACACTCATACAACACTCACAGGACACACACTGCTCATACAACACACAATGCTCACACAACACACACTGCTCACAGAACACAGAACGCACAACATACAACCCTCACACAACACACAATGTGCACACAGAACTGTTGGCTTCACTAGAGTTTTTTTCAAACTATAGAACTTGGTTTCACGTCATCATTATGATGGGTCATATATTTTACAGTAAACTCTTTCCAGTCTTTTAGCTACTAAAAGCAAAATACCAGAGAAGCTTTGGGAATCACAAATAATTGCAAGATATTTCTTAAAACATAGTATGTCCTGAAAGTGTGGCTGTCATTTGAGGCAGGGACCTGTTTTGGGAAACTGCTGTGACATGAATCTCAGCAGGCTCAGAACATGCTCAGCTCCCAGTGGGGCCCATCTCTGGAAGCCCTACATGGTGGCTGGGGACTTAATGGAATGTCTGATTTTCTTAGACTAGCTATTCACCTCATATCTAGGGTCATGACTCATATAGATAAGGAGTGAAGGTTTAGAGTAAGATCATAACATGGTGGTCAGAGCTAGATGTATGGAGTCTTTAAGTACATTAAAGAATTGTTGGCAACCAACAGAAAATGTCTGTGGATCAAAATGGGCATGGAGGCTGCCACAAGGGGTCTGTAGCACCAAATAGCATTCCTGGGAATCTAGGCATGACGCCTATCCATCTTAGAGCAGCTTCACCTCTGTTGATGTGAGAGCTCGCTCTTCAACTCTTCTCACTCACTCCAGAATCGGTCTTCCTCCTCTGCCATCTTTCTGTGATCTAGAACTTTGTCCCTACAGTGGCTACTTTCATGATCCACATCCCTCAAAGCCATATCAAGTGTTACCAACCATGAAGCTGTTCCTGGTCGGAGACACCTGCCCACTTCCTTTTTATGTCTTTACAGATGATGATCCTCTTGAGTTAGGTAAGTGGTTTTCCATCCCACTTGATCAAGCCCTTGGAGACCTGGTGTTTCCTGTTTCTTTCTTCCCTCTTTCCTTCTTTTATTTTGTTGTGCTTTAGAGCTGTAGATAAAACCATGGTCTTGAACCTATGTAAACTCTCTACCACTGAGTGACACCCCTGGCTGGCCGGCCGGCCTGCCTGCCTTCCTTCCTTCCTTCCTTCCTTCCTTCCTTCCTTCCTTCCTTCCTTCCTTCCTTCCTTCCTTCCCCTCCTCCTTCTTCTCCTTCTTCTTCTTCTTCTTCTCTCTCTCTCTCTCTCTCTCTCTCTCTCTCTCTCTCTCTCTCTCTCTGGACAGTGCCTTGCTATGTAATCTAGGCTGGCCTGTAATTTATGATCCTTCTGCTTAAGCTTCTCCAGTGCTACTGTCAGAGGTGTGTGCTACCACACCAAGCTCCCCATTTGAGTTCCTTATTCCTCATTTAGCTCCCGTAGTTACTTCTTCTCTTTGAAATGCCTGAGTGTTGTGGCAAACTCGGGGAGGTGGGGGTCGTTTATGTCTCTCAATATTTAAGATATTGAAGTCCATGTTGGGTGTCTGTAATGGTGCCAGCAGGTCCTGAGTTAGTCTATGCCTTGCCTATAGTACCTGCTGCAGTGAAGAGGGTAAAACAGGAGAGATGAGCAGGTAAACTTGTCACAAGGGTTGCAGCAAGCCGACAGTGTGATGTCACTTATCTAATACTTCAGAGTATTAGAGAAACAATAAAACACTGAAAATAATAACTACTAACAAGTACTGAGGGATTTCTGACGCCTGTGTGTGCTGCTCAGCATCTAACATACATTGTTATGTATAACTCTGCAACAAGCTTACGAGGAGAAAACAGCAGTTTTCTAATATACAGTTGAAGAAACTGGAATTCGGAAGGGTCAGCTGATATCGCAAGGCAACACAGGCAGTCACAGGCAGATTCGGGATTCGAATATGCGGGTTCTTAACTGAAATTCTAGCTGTAATACTGAAAGGTCACTCTAGGTTTCAAATATACAGTTTTATGAAGAATATATTTGTAGTATCCAAGGCCTCTCTCATCCTGTTAAGATCTTAGTTATAAGGATTACATGTATATACATGCCCATTTCTTTTGAAAATATTTTAATCAATTCTTTGGAAATATCATATACTGTACTTTAATTATTATTATTATTTAAAATTTTAACGGGAAAATTCATACAATAGATTCTAATCATGATTTCCCTTCCCCCAGATGTTCCCAGCTTCCCCAGCCTCCTTACTCATGGAACTCTAAGCCCTTTCTCACTCTCTTTAGAAAAAAAAATGGAAAACAAAAAAATAAGTAAACAAAAAACTAAAAGCAAAGAAACACACACACACACACACACACACACACACACACACACACTTATGCATGCACACACACATTCACAAGCACAACGGGCACACACACTTACACCTGCACTGCATGCATGTATAGAACTGCGACCAGAAAGAGCACTAAGAATCGGTGGGTCCCAGGGTCAGCTTTTCCATTGTCAGGCTGTGTGTCACTATGTCACTTTACCTAGATGTAAAGTGATAAGTGTGCTGAGTGACTTTTAGGGCCCTTTTCCTCCTTAATAATTCGTTATTATGACTTATGGATAGACTCTAGAATATCAGACACTGCAGTACCTAGTACTAAGCCTAAGTACCGTGCAGTTTAAAACCCCAATGCTTGGGTAGTGCTTTCTCCTGCTCAGGCACTTTAAATGGCTGCTATAATTTAAGGAATCATCTTATACCATATGATGAATACATCACATGGGCCTAAGTGGCTACCATCTCATGCCAAGAAAGCAATTAGAAAATTGAATGAAGGAATTGAGGATTAATGTGGCCATGTTACACTTGTCAGCAGCAGTAAGTGTTGTGACAGAGAAAGAATAATGTCTGACAGTATTCACCAGCACTAATCTGATATACGAGTGAATTATTAAAAATGCAAACAACTGCACATTAATCACTCTAGCTTTCACTCCTAAGACGCGTCTAATGGTACTCTTATCAGACCTATCTATAAATATGAACGACTTGGTATTTGCTGTTAAATGACTGCTTAAATTGATAGAAAATTTCATTTTTGGTAATACTAGTAAAACTGAATTAAATTTACTGAGCCTTGAATCAAGTCAGCATAGTAGCTTGATCGTAGCTAATCATATGTTGAATTCCATGGGACCAGCAAATTTCGGAATTCCAGATCCCCAAGTCAGATTCTTGGGCTTCGTGGTTGGTCTTGAAAACGATGAGATTGCAAAGTGTGTTCTTTACTTACTGGCTTCCCTCGCATGAAATGATAAACAGAACGAATTCCCTAGCTGGCTCCATTCAGTAGGAGAACTCACAGTGACAAAATAAATTAAGCTGATGGGGAGCCTCAGAGGCTGGGCTGAACCATCCTGGAAGTCAATTCAGAGACTGCCTGAGGGAACAGGGAAAGGGAGAAGACAGCATTTACAAAGTGGCCCGATGCTCTGAAGGACCGGACTGTCAATCATTTCACACCATAGCATTTCCCTTTGAGGAAACACCTCCATGTATCCCTGTTCTTATTACATATATGCACAGGTACAACACCATTCATGTATGCTGAAGACTCAAATCTGTAGTAGTTTGTGTTGCTTAACTGGGCTCTGTTTTTAACTAAGTGTGCAGCAGGGGCTTGGGAGTGAGGCGGCTCAGTGGTGGTAGCAGCTCCTTTATCAACTGCTTCTCTAAGAGTTTGGAAGCCAGAAGGAAAATGATCACAAGCCCAGTCTCGTGCTTTGTCTAATTGGTTAATAATTATAGATGCTGATTCTTTAAAAATTAATTCATAGTAGTATTTTTCAAGAACTCGACATGGAGTATCTCAGAAATAATTTCTGTAAGTGGAATTTTAATAATCTATATTCTTCTCAGCATCTTGGTTCAAAAGTAATTTAACCACTAGGTTTCATGTATGGATTTGAGAATAGAGACTATTATTCCTGGCTTTGAGAAGCAGTGCTAAATGAGATACAAATGTGTGGACCACGTCAGCCATATTGCTTTCTTGCTCAAGCCCAGGGATGGGGCATTTGTCACTCTGTTCTGCCACCCAGACTGAACACCAGCACTGGCACTTGCCAATACCAGACGACCCTGCTCACCCCTTTCAACCTTCAGGCCCTTCTCACGTTATCACGGCAGAATAGTTCACCTTTCTTTCAGGGACCAATGAGTCATGCTGGGGCTGAGCAGCAGCCAGTGCTCTGGCTTCAGGCTGCTCTCTGAGCAAAGCGTGAGCTTGGTCAAACCCTTCCTCTTGTCTCCCATGTCTGATGGGTAGGCTGGAGCTGAACGTGGCTTACTCAGGGTGGTGCTGCAAGGACTACAGGAAGTTTTACAGTTATCCCCAGACATACAGGAAGTACCTGGTAAGTCAGCTCTCCTGAAAACACCACCCCACCCAGCTCTCATCTAGCCTTGGAGTTAACTCAAAGGAAGCCATTTGAGGGCAGGGTGGCAGTTTAGAATCTCTGTTAATGGCTTGAGGTAAGAATAAATTGAGACAACCAGCTTTCAGGAGGGATTCTGCTGTGGGAAGACAGGTAGCTGATGCCACACACCCGCTGGGCTGGACGCCAGTGCTGCTACAGATGTCCTGTCGATCTACACTGGGCACTGCTTTTATTGGGTCCTTATCACATGCTGCACGATTAGACTTTCTAGCCCCGAAGACCACAGAGGTGTTTGACAGACACCTCCCAAATAAGTGGATATTCATGAATGCATGCACATTGACTTTTTTTTTCTTTTCCAAATTGTGCAAGGCAAATCTCTGAATCTTGTAGGAAGCCATTATGAACAGAACCTCAATCTGGAGCAGATCAATAGACAGCAATAAAGAAGTTAAAGTACGCCTGTGCTATGATTTTTCAGACTTGTCTATTCCAAAGCATATTGTGTCATTGATGCAAAATGGGACCTTAGGAACAGAGCTGCCAGGTCAACTCTGTTTAAAAGGCAAACAGTAGACGTTGGGTGCTGAGGAGGGGGCAGCTAGGCACTTACAGAGGAGTATTCTGTAAACATGGAAGGAACCCTGAAAGTCAGATGGAGGGGACATAGGAGGGTGGTCAGTAGTTTGTAAGAAAAATAAGGAAGGGTGGAGGTTTCTGGAAGAAGGGAGAATCTGAATGAAGGAACAGTCATGGTGCAGATGGCTTATCTGGGAAATTGCTACAAGTTCCAGGGATACATTCTAGGAATTGCCATGTAGAGAGGGGTACAAGCAGCCAGAGAAGAAGACAGGGCTCTTCAAGAAACCCTCAGCAGTCCCCTTACACTCCTTGGCCAGAGCTGAGGTCACAACCCTCTGCTTAAAGTCGAGGAGGCGAGGTGCTGATGTGCCTAGCCCATGTAGGGCAGCGTATGCAGAGACCCCAGATGGACACTACACATCCCTCTCGGGAAAGCACTGGGTTCTGGTGAAATGTTAGGCTTAGTGCGCATTAAATTAAAACATTTACTTCTGAAACTTCCATCATAAAAGTAAATCAAGAGGCCCTGTGAAAACTACGCGTCAGCAGAAAGACAGAAAGTGCAGATTTGGCAATATTCTTAATGAGGAATCAAATGTTAATAGATCCAGCATAATAAATGACTTTCTGCTATGATTATTACACCAATCACAACCTATTATAAGTAAGAAGAACGTGGTCAAAACTCGGAATGGAAGAGCTTACTTAACACACACAGAAGCACGTGTCAGCACTGTAGAGTAAGACTTGCCTGCACACAGAGAAATGAGTCACTCTGGATGACAGTGTTCCTAGAAAGCCCAACATTAACCCTATGAAGGCCAAAGCTTAACTATTTGAAGCATTAAAAAAAAAATAGTCTTGGGCTAGAGAGATGGCTCAGTGGTTAAGAGCACTGACTATTCTTCCAAAGGTCCTGAGTTCAATTCCCAGCAACTACATGACAGCTCAGGACCATGTGTAATTATGATCCAATGCCTTCTTCGGATGTGTCTGAAGACAGTGACAGTGTACTCATTTACATAAAATAAATAAATCTTTAAGAAAATAGTGTTAAATAAAAAATGGTTTCTCTGCTTCTCAACCAGACAGTAAAATATTAAGTACAATTTAATACTTATGCATGCTGCTGATACAGGGGGTGCAAATATGACTATAAGGGGTGTCATGGTGGAAGCTGTTTCCTTCCTCCCCGTTATCCTGCCTAGGAGCCACCAATAGTATCTTGCCTGCTGCTTATTTGCTCTTTATATACAGGCAAGTGAGGATTCTGCACCCTCCAGAGAGGAGCATGGATGGTTTTCTACAGGATGCATGGTGATGCACAGGCTGAGATGATCTCGAGGCTTCTTCTTTTCCATGTTCCTCTTTGCTATGGATATGGCTATTCCCTGTCCACACCAGTCCCAAGCCCATGGACCACAAGGCACACTAGCCTTTTCAATTTCAAGACCCCCACAACAATACCATTTTGAAACAATCATACTATAATGTCTAGAAATATTTCATTTGACTCAAATGACATTTGCACAGGAATCAAACTTACGTTTAAAATAAACATGATATTGGGCATATTATTTGGCCATATTGATTTGGTGAGAGGGGAGGCAGCAAGGGGGCTCTATATGTTAAGATCTTTTCTTGTTTTTCTGGATCCTTTTATCCTCTCAGACATGGTCTCAATGGATGAGACCAATGTTCTAGTGTCTTAAAGCAGGAAGGGAGTTCCAATCAGACATCATGCAACAGTAGGGAAGATGGTCAGTCGTCAATGCAAATGTTACAAAGCCCTGAGGTGAAGCCTCCTACACATACATATAGCACAGGGACCTTCCTGCTTGCACAGCTGAGAGGGAAGGTTTCTACGGGTAGACATGCTTAGCAATTGCTTCTTAGGTGTGTTCTCAATACCCCTGACTGGTCCAGGAAGCCTCCCCTTGCCTGCCCGCTCTCTATTATTAGTTAAATTAAAATGTCCTTGATTTATAGGGAAGTGGGTTTAGATAGAAACAGATGATGGAAGATGACAGAGGGTTCTTCTGTCTCTAAAAGGTCATGTGATTCTCCTGTGGGCATATACGTCATTTCTGGGCTCAATTGGATCCTGCAAGGTGGCATTTGTCACACTTGCTCATGGCCTGAAGTATAGAATCCTTATATGTCAAGACTAAATATATTGAAGCAGCCTCCTTTGTAGCTTTTCCTCACATGATCTCACTATGCATTCAGCTACCTCATCACAACTTGTATTAGAGAGTGAATAAAACCTCTCCCCGAGGCTGGTTTGTATCGATCCTAAAGCTCTGCCTCAGTATGACTAAAAATTAATGGTCAGAGTCTGTGTAATGATCCCTACCCTAGTTTCACTAAGGCCGCTTTACAAACTCTCTCTTGGTGAGAGTAATTATCTAATTGTTTAAGCCACAAGGAGCCTTCTGTCATTGGGCGTGGCCCGCTGCACACATCTGGATTAGTGTGCTTTCTTTAAAGACCAGAAGAGGACAATTAAGATATCAACAGCATAAATATAGGTATCAAGAAGGAAGCAAATAAATCTTGGATACTTTTCCTTGGGTCTGTGGTAAATTGGGTATTTTCCCCAAATTCCCAACCAGCAGAATCTAAGACTGAATCTAAGATTGGCCTCTTGTTTAAAAATACAGTTTTAACACTTTGGGTTTGAAAACTTCCCCAAACACAGTCTCAGTGTTGAAGCACTGATTCCCAGAGGTGAGGCTTTCAGAAGGTAATTAAAACATAAGGCTTTAAGCTCAGTGGTATAACTCACTGTAATTCATGGCTTAATGGGCTACTAGGAGGTGGCGGAACTTCTTCGTAGGCCTTCATAAAGTGGCCTAGCTGGAAGAAGAAGGCCACTAGGAGTGTCTTTTAAAGGGCATATTTTCTTGTCCTACATTCTTGCCTCCATGGCACCCAGCTTGGCTGTACCACATGCTCCTGGTTGTGACCTCTGTTTCACCGCAGGTCACAGCAATGGGACTGGCAACATCGGTGGAGGCATCCGAAATCATGAGCCAAGTACATGGACTGAGACATCTGAAACTGTGAGCCAAGGACATGGACTGAGACACCTAAAACTGTGAGCCAAGTACATGGACTTGTGAGACCCCGACTTAGAGCGTTTCTCCCTGGAAGGTAAAGCCCCTGAATGTTCCCCAAGCTTGTTTTCCCTGATCTTTAAAAATACAGCTAGAAAGAAGCTCTTTGTTCTCTATAGCCAGCAAAAGATCTTTTTGTTTCTATACTGAACAACTGAAGATGCCTGTCTTCCTGTGCCAAGGACAACTGGAGATGCCTGTCTTCCTGTGCCAAGGACATGGAGATAGACGCTGGAGAGGAGGCTGCAGCTCACTCCCCCCCTCACCTAAAAGGAGCTGTAGCCAACTCTCCTCCCAACTCCTCCCAACTCTCCTCCCATCTCCTCCCAATTCCTCAGCTAACTGTTATAAACCCCCTACTGTCACCACTCGGGGTCGAACTCCCCTGCCCTGCACGGTGGAGGGACTTCGTCCTCAGCTAGCTGATAATAAAACCTCTTGCAGTTTGCATCAGGTGTGGTTTTCTCTCGGGACACTGGGGTGCTGGCCAGCTCATCCCGGGACTTGAGCAGAGGCCCAGCATCCGGGGCCTTACAGACTGAGACACCTGAAACTGCGAGCCAATACACTTTCTTTCTATAACTTTCCTCAGCTATTTTGTCACAGCAACCAAAAGCTGATGGATGCAAGGGCCTTTCAGAAGCAATTAAATAGGATAATGAAAGAAATCATAGCAGAGTAGATCCGACATTCTCTAAAGAGGGTAGGCCGTGCAAAGATAATACAAAGGAAACATAGCTGGTGGGAAAAGGCTGGACCTGGAAAGATGAGGACTCAGGGAATGAATGCTTCTAGTTTGCAGGCAGCCAACTACCAGAGTCAGGAAAGAGACCAGATCTCCATTCTCCTTCAGGACCTCTGTCAACATCTTAATTTCATACCTCTGACCCAGAGAACTGCTGTTTTAAGATGCAAATTTGTGGTAACTTTTTATGGAACCCTTGGGGAACCAATACAGTGTCTTCAGTCCCAAGCCAACCTCTGTTAGAGAAGTTGGGAAACACTGCTTGCGTGCTATCTCCTCCCATTGTTTAGGAAATGACCATGTTGGTACAATCGGAAACAGTGACCAATACAGCACTGAGGTCATTCAGCTACCTTCATTTGAGAAATAAGCAAATTATTAGACAAAAGGGCAAAGGTCATCAGGGAAACTTATATAACTATGAGAGTTTTGTGTTCAGCCTACAATTAATGACATTAATAAACTTGGAAGCCATCACAATTGCTTCTAAGAATGTAGGTACAGGCTATGTTGGATGTGAGGTTCCCTAGGAAACAGATTCTGAGACTTTGAGATGTGTGAAGCTGGGCAAACAGCCTCAGGATTAGTATCTGTGTAGGGTGAAGGCTACAGCTGGGACAGAGTGAGCAGGCCACCTGTGGTGTGAAGCCTGCTCGGAGTAAATGCATCTTTCTAAAGGCATTCGAGCTTCCCTATGGAATAAGACATTCCCCAGGATGGGACTGCACACCATGGGAGGAGCAGGTTCCCTGCAGAACGATGGTGCTCTGAGCTGGGAGGATGAAAAGCTCAGTTCCAAAGGGCTTTGCACACCCTAATCCTCTTACAGTATTTGAAATCATAAAGAAAACATCTCATTAGCTGAGAAGGGACTTTAGCCAGGCTCAAGCAAACGGACCTAAGAAGCAAGGTGTAACCACTTTAATAACTGACAAAATGGACTTCACATCAAAATTAATCAGAGAGGGAGGGAAGAACACTACATACTCATCAAAGGAAAATATCCACCAAGAGTATATTACACTTATAACCATTTATATACTAAACACTAGGGCACCAAATAAATAAAAAGAAACATCAGTCCATCTAACATCACACGTTGACTCTCACACACGGACAAGGGGAGATTCTGATACCTTCACAGATAGGCAGGTCATCCAGACAAAAACTAAACAGAGACATGCCAGAGTTAAATAATGCCACAAATAAAACAGACCTAGCAGACATCTACCGAACATCTCTCTCTCTCTCTCTCTCTCTCTCTCTCTCTCTCTCTCTCTCTCTCTCTCTCTCACACACACACACACACACACACACAATGTACTTTCTTCTTCTTATCAGCCCATGGAAATGTCTCCAAAATTGACCAAATACTTGGACACAAAGTAAATCTTAGCAGATATAAGAAAATTAAAAAACACCACTCATCCTATCTGACCACCATGTATTAAAGCTGGATACCAACAACTACAAAACAAAAGAAAGTATATAAATACAAGCTGAATAACCCACTATGGAATGAAAAAATGAGTCAAGACAAGTCAAGAAGGAAATCTCCAATTTTTTAGAATCGAATATAAATAAAAAGATAACCTGCCAAACCAATGGGACACACTGAACGTAGTTCTTAGAGGTAAGTTTATAGCACTAAGTGCCTACGCAAACAATTTAGAGAGATCTCATATTAGAAACTTAACAGCATACCTACATAGTCAAACTTGAGGATGAAGCCAACAACAAAGAAACAACAATAAATAGTGCTACACATCCATGAAATAACAAGTTAGTTCTTTGAGGAAATCAATAACATTAATACATCCTTAGTCAAATTAACTAAAAGAGAGAGAGAGAGAGAGAGAGAGAGAGAGAGAGAGAGAGAGAGAGGATCCAAACAGATAAAATTTGAGAGATCACAACATGCCTCAAGAAAATCAGGAGAATCATAAAGATATAGTTTAAAAATCTGCACATTATCATATTGGAAAACTGAAAGAAAATGGATAAAAGTTTGTTAATAGATATGACCCACTGACATTAAATTAATATCAGATAAGCAATTTAAAGAGACCCATGACCCCTAGTGTAATACAATCAGTAATTACAATTTGCCTAGCTTCCTTCCCCCGCTCCCTCCAAAAAAGCCCAGGGCCAGAGTGATTCTGCATAGAATTCTACCAGGCCATCATAGAAGAATTAATGCCAATACTCTTCAAATCATTTTCCAAAAGAGAAACTGATGGAACATTGCCTAATTCATTGTATGGGACCACAATGACCCTGATACATAAACCATACAAAGACCCAACAAAGAAAGAAAATTACAGACCATTTTCCCTTATGAGCAAAGATGCAAACATTCTCAATGAAAAACTCATAGACCAAATATCGGAACATATCTAAAAGATTATCCACTCTCATTTTGGATTCCATGTGCATGCATCTGACTGAATATTTTTGTATCTATACACATAAGGGGAATTGGTCTGTGATTTCCTTTCTTTGTTGAGTCTTTATGTGATTTGGGTATCAGCATCGGGGTGACCATGGCCTCATAAAATGTTTGGCAATGTTACTTCTGTATGGATTTTGTGCAATAATTTGAGGAGTATTGGTGTGAAGTTTTTTTGAAAGTTTGGTAAAATTCTGTGCTAAAACCATCTGGCCCCTGAGAATCTTTTTTTTTTTTTTTTGGTTGGGAGAATTTAATGACTGCTTCTCTTTCACTAGGTATTATAGGTCTATTTAAATGATTTATCTGATATTGATTTAACTTTGGCAAGTGGTACCTAATAAGAAAATTATCCATTTCTTTTAGATTTTCAAATTTTGGTTGAGCATATTTTTTAAAGTATGATTCCCTAAATTTCCTCAGTGCCTGTTGTTATATCCCTCAGCCCCTTTTTCCAATTTTATTTTTGGTTGGGAGCCTAGCCTTTAACAGATGAGCCATCTTTCCAGACCACTGCTTCTGAATTTATTAATTTAGACATCCTTTCTCCATCTTATAGGGGTTTGTCTACCTTGATGATTTTCTTTTTGCTTCATTGATTCTTTGTATAGTCCAGTCACCATCAAAGAGGCTTCCTCCCACAGCAGATGGGAGCAAGCACAGAGCCCCACCACCAGACATTACACAGAGAGAGTCTAAATGGGAGGCCTCTAGGGGCCTCTTCCATCAGAGATTGGTGAACACCATGGAAGAGAAGAAGGAAAGATTATAGGAGTCACAGAGGATAAGGAACATCTGGAGAACATGGCTTACTGCATCAACTAAGCAGGGCTCACACGGGCTCACAGAGACTGAAGTCGCAAGCATGGGGCCTACATGGGTCTGCACCAGGTCTTCTGCATATGTTACCTTGGTGTTTTCTGTGGGACTCCTAACAATGGGAGAGAGCATATCTCTGACTCTTTGCCTGCTCTTGGGACTCTTTATACCTTAATGGGTTGCCTTGTCCAGTCTCGATGAGGGCTTTTGCCTTGCTTGGTTGTCATCTCTTGGAGGCCTGCTCTTTTCTGAAGAGGAAATGGAGGGGGGGGTGGATCTGTGGTAGTGGGGAGGTGAGTGTGTGAGGGATCTGAGAGGAGTCTGGGAGGTGGAAACTGTAGTTGGGATGTATTGTATGAATCTATTTTCAATTAAAAAAAAAAAAGATTATCCACCACGATCAAATAGGCTTCATCCCAGAGATATTGGGGTGGTTCAACATATGTAAGTCAATAAATGTAATCTACCACATAAGCAGACTGAAAGACAGAAACCACACAGTCATCTCATTAGACACAGAATAGGACTCTGACAAAATCTAATACCCCTTCATGATAAAATCGTGGAGAGATTAGGGACGCAAACGTAATAAAGGCAATATACTGCACATCCACATCCAATCTCAATATAAATGGTGTGAAACTCAAAGCAGTTCCACTAAAATCAGGAACAAGACAAGGCTCCACTCTTCCTCAGATCTACGTAACACAGTGCTTGCTGTCTTAGCTAGAGCAGTAAGACAACAGACGATGACGGGGAAGAGGAGGAGGAAGAGAAGGAGGAGAACGAGGACCTCTATGTGAGTTTGTCCAAGGCTGTAAAGTGAGTTCTAGAAAATCCAGGGTTAACAGAGAAATCCTATCTCAACAAACAAACAAACAAACAAATGAAAACCAAACAATCAAAAATCGTACTACTTTATACTACTTTCAGCCTGACCATGGTAGCACACGTCTTTAACCCCAACACTTGGGAGGCAGAGGAAGGGAGATCTCTGAGTTCCAGGACAACCTGGTCTACAAAGCGAGTACCAGCACTGCCAAGGATACCCAGAGAAACCTTGTCTCAGAAAACAAAACAAAACACAAACAAAACAAAACAAAATGATGGAATAATTCTAGCCAAGCAAATGAAAAACTTGTTATGAAATCTTTAAGACAAAAGAAAAAAGAAACTGGAGTCATCAGAAGATGGACATTAATTAATCTGTGCACCAATTAATGCAGTGGTGCATCTGTACATTCATTTCTCATGGAGTTTGGTGAGGGCGCTTGCTATGGAGCTGCCATCACCAACATCTGGGAAGAGAGATCGCTCTCTAGGACCATAGCTCACCTCTATAATTTTTCTCCTTGAACTAGCAACTCTGATGGTGATTTTTCTCCTTAAGAAAAAACAAAAACCACTTACTGCTAAATCTACAGCCAGATCAGCAGTCTAAAGAACAGAGTAAGCAGTGCCTGGGATTTTCTTCACACTTGTTATCCACATAATTCACTGCTCCACCTTACTTTACAGGTCACAGAGCTTCCAGAGAAGGCCATTCTTATGTGGCATGCGGAACAGTGGAGGCTGAGCTCACTGGATGACCTCAGGGTTCTAGGAGGCATCAACTTTCCTTTCTCTTTGCCTTTGAGGTCACATTATTTCCAGAAACTGAAATTTTGTGTCTTTTCTTTTATAAAAACAATAGTGTCAACTACTGTTTATTGGCATATATCACCTGCTGGCTGGCTGTTCCTTTGGGAAGACTGAATAGTAGGTGGGGTGGGGGAATGTTTCCATCAATGTTTTAAAAGTAACAATTGGTTCCTGTCACCGCAAGGAAAGAGGATGCACATTGAGGTTGGATTCCAAATTTCAGAGATGGAAACATGATAGGAGGCAGGGGAGTGCCATATGAGGTGACAGATTGTTCTACAATGTATACAGCCTATCAGAGAAGAAACAAGGCTGGTGTGTTGCTTAATTCAGATGCCAGATTTGGAACCAGTCTCATATCTGCTGGGACTCTCCTTTATTCAAAATGTATAGAGGCTGAGCACGCTGCTTAACCAGATGAGCCTATACAGGAATAGGCCTAGAGAATGAGCCTATAGAGGAAGAAGCCTATAGAATGAGCCTATAGAGACAGATACTTGAGTCTGGTGCTCACCAGCAGCACAGTGGTAAGCACCTCACGAGTGGCCACACTGTTTTAGCATCTATAATCGTGGACACATGTAATCCATTCATTTTGCAGATTCTTAAGTTCAAACCTTGGACACATTACTTTACCGTTAGGCACAGTCACGGACTTGACAGACAGGATCTTTCACAGAAGGGAAAAGAATGACTAAGAAACAATGGAGATGTGAGGGCAGCATACTAGGGGAATCTTGGATGACGGGAGGGCTACACTATAAGCAATGACTAGGAAACACCCTGCAGAAGTCGGACTGAACATGTCTTAAATGAGGGTGCAAAGTCAGATGACATCCTAGAAGCTACAGAGGCAAAGCTCCCAGGGAGAGGTAGCAATAGTGTATAGCAAGGACATTAATGGATTGACTTGGGGAATGGTGTGTGTGTGTGTGTGTGTGTGTGTGTGTGTGTGTGTGGTGTGGTGTGAGAGGGTGTGGTAATATGTATATGTGTGTATGGTGTGGTGTATATCTATGCATGTTTGCATTTTTGTGTGGTGTATGTGTGTGTGTGATATGTGTGTGTGTGTGTGTGTCTGTGTGAGTGCCTGTATTATTTCTCCAGCTTCATTGTGCTATTTGGTATGCAGGCAGGAGGCAGAGAGGGAGAAAGAGAGCTAGACTCACGGCTGGAGGACTTCTGAGAGGTAAAAGAAAGGAGAGAAAGTCTCTGATGGGTATGACAGGGAATCAGACGAAGGTGCAGCAAGACCAGAGTCAGCACTAAGACAGTGATAATGCCTGTAGGGCCAAGCTCAGGAGGGGGAAATGATCTGAGAAAGCAGGGTAGAGTCGGGCCAGAACTCATGGAACCCAGCAAATGGGTCCCACTCCCTTCTGTCCAGGGTTCTAGGGATACCAACCATGGTAATGAACAGTGGCTTCTGCAGGGACCTGTCAGACTATGGGTAGACCAAAGAGGTTGAGAATATAAGGCTTTCTCTAATGTCAGACTCTGTGATCTGAATGCAAGGCAGAGGAGTCTTAGAGCACAGGGCTGGCCCCGATTGCTACAGTCTTGAACAAGGATGCGTGCACCAGGAACGTGAGCACTAAGGGGTCAGAAAAGAGTTATAGCCAGATCTGGTCACTATAGAATCTAAAATAACATGGCTCAGGGACAAGATGCTTGGAGATATGTGATAGAAAGAGTGATAAACAGGAAGGAAAAGTGCAGTGGCTGGGAGCTGTCTCCAGTGGGATTGGCAGGGCACTGAGCATAGGCCGAGTGTAAAGGTAGAGACATGGAGACGCTGCCAGCCCTAGGTGACATAGGCACGCTACATCCGGTTATAGGCAGGCATCCACTGGGTACAGGCGTGACGAGATCAAGCAGTAACGACAGAGGTGAACTGGAGGGAGAGGTCAAAGGAACAGGCTCAGAGACTGTGGTGGTTTGAATAGGAATGCCTCTCCCGCCGCCCGCCCCCCCCCCCCCATGGACTCACGTGTTTGAATGTTTGTTCACCAGGGAGGAGCACTATTAGGAGGTGTGGTGTATCACAGAGGGGCAGGCTCTGAGGTTTCAAAGCTCAAGTCAAGCCCAGTGCCACAGTCATCCTGCTGCCTACGGATCCAGATGCAGAACTCTCAGCTGCCTCTCCTGCACCACGCCTTCCTGCATGCTGCCATGCTTCCTGCCACGATGACAACAGACTAAAACCTCTCAACCAAAGCTAGCCTCAGTTGAATGCTGTCCCTTATAAGAGTTTCTGTGGTCATGGTGTTTCTTCATAGCCATAAAACCTTAAGACAGGCACCACCACCATCCCTAATCACTCCCTGACTCGGCCACTGGGATCCTGACGCAGGCCCTAGCTGTTTGGTGTCTTCATCTATGAACTGACAAAATGGTTCCTGCCTACTTCACAGGATTGCTGTGAAGAATAAATAAGCAGATGAAATAAACAGTGAATTCGGGATCCTGCCTGGTGTAGGGAATGCTGAATGTCATGCAACTCTTTACCTTTCTGTGGTGTTTTATGACCCACTGGCAAATGTGCACTTGCACAGCAACACCAGCATGGGGGAAGCTCTTGCAGGCAGGCTCTCAATTCAAGGCAATAATGAGCCTGACTCCTGGCTCTGTCACCTAACAGAAAGTGGGATTTCAGGCAAATGGTCAACTATTTCTACTCCCAAGAAATTTTACACACAAAAAATAGAACAATAAAAGTGCCAGTGACTCATGGGGCTTTGCAGAGGCAAGCTACATACATTACACAAATCACCTTCCCCCGCCCCCCCCCCCCCACACACATACACACTGTGGCACAGAGCAGGCATTCAGTCAACTCCTGTCTTATTATTTTCCCTTTAACCTTCCTGCTTATTATAACTGAACACCATAGTCTTTGCTTTGCTACTCTGACTTCCTTTTCCATACATGTGAGGGAATTAAAAAATAAACCTCAATGACATATTGTACTGGCTAGTTTTGTGTCAACTTGACACAAGTTGAAGTTATCACAGGGAAAGGAGCTTCAGTTGAGGAGATGCCTCCATGAGATCCAGCTGTAAGGCATTTTCTCAATTAGTGATCAAGGGGGAAAGGCTCCTTGTGGGTGGGACCATTCCTGGACTGGTAGTCTTGGTTCTATAAGAGAGCAGGGAAGCAAGCCAGTAAAAAACATCCCTCCATGGCCTCTGCATCAGCTCCTGCTTCCTGTGAAGTAGGCAGGAACCTGCTTGAGTTCCAGTCCTGCATCCTTTGGTGATCAACAGCAATGTGGAAAGTGTAAGCTGAATAAACCCTTACCTCCCCAACTGCTTCTTGGTCATGATGTTTGTGCAGGAATAGAAACCCTGTCTAAGACACATATGTTGGCACAGAAACACTCAGAACACTCCCTGTCCCTCTGGAAGGGAATTCTCTTGTTGCCTAATGGCCTCTCTTGATTGTTGACTTTTGCATGTGGAAACTCTGGGTCCTGCTCTGGTTAGGGTCGGGGTTAGCCTGTGCAGGGTAGAGTGGATGAGAGTGAAGACAGTGCAGGGTAGAGTAGGTGAGAGTTAGCCTGTGCAGGGTAGAGTGGATGAGGGTTAGCCTGTGCAGGGTAGAGTGGATGAGGGTTAGCCTGTGCAGGGTAGAGTGGATGAGGGTTAGTCTGTGCAGGGTAGAGTGGGTGAGGGTGAGGGCTAACCTGTGCAGGGTAGAATGGGCGAGGGTGAGCCTGTGCAGGGTAGAGTGGATGAGGGGCTGAGGAACATTCAGCATCAGGAAGGAGTGGGTGTGGAACCAGAAAGCACAGCACAAGTGAAGACCACAGGAGTGAGTTACTGTGTGCGGAGAAATAAAGTGCACGGTAAGGACCAGCATAATGCCTAAGGTTTTCTCTGCCTGCGAATGGAGTAGCCACGTTAGGACCAAACCCAGGCCCACAGGAGATGCGAGACACCCTAGCGGCCAAGACCTGAAACTTGGGAGCCTGAGTGTCTTTCAGACTTGAAGAAATGAAGCAAGGCGAGGAGAATATCCCAAGCCCCTCCTCTCCATCCTCAGCACTGCCCTCTGGTTCTGGTGGTCAAGTGGGCAGGGATGACTGCCAGCCCCTGCCTAGCATTACACCTCCAGCCAGGATGTCCTGCCTCTTGGCATCATAGTAAGAGGGTCATAGCTCACCCACAGAGTCTAAACCAGGCTAAGACAGAACACAGACCACAGAAAGACACACCAATTTCTTCAGTTGTAGCAACTCCCAGCTCTCGAGGGTTCTGGGGCCTCAGCTTTTCCCCTTTTATTTACTTCATAAAAGGGGAGTTTGCACCCACTAATCTCTGTAAGTAGGTCCATATTTTCCGAGATCACCTCAAAAGATGACTATTTGAATAAGGTGAAATTATTATTTGTCAGAGAATTTAATCATATTTATTTTTCTTGATATTTTGTGTAAAGTTTCACAGTGCCTTTGGTTAGCAGCACGTAGCGAAGGAAACTTTAGTGTCTCTTTCAGTATTGGTACAGTTGACTGTTCTTTCTCTAACAACTAAATCTCCTGTGACCCCGAAAGCTACTGTGTGAAGTAATAAGAGGAACAAGAGAATATGGCGTATTCTCCGACTTCACAGAGTTAAGACTTATTTGCAGGCACCGTGTAGCTAAGCACCCTCCTTCTCTAAGGGTGGGCACACTACACCCTACTCTATCTCACCCCCAAATCCTTCCAACTGGAAGAACACTTATATGCATTTACGTGGATGCTGGGTTTTATCATGATGATCATTCATTCTATACTCACGTACTTTTATTCTCGTTAATTAAAGTTAGAAAACACATTGGGCTGACAAGATGCGTGCCTAGCAGCATGAGACCGTGGGTTCAGTCCACAGTAAAAGTGTGTGCACACACACACATACAAAGAGAGAGAGCGAGAGAGACAGAGAGACACACAGAGAGACAGAGAGGCAGAGAGATACAGAGAGAAAGAGAGAGAGGCTTTAGCATGGTGGCATAGTCTCTTGATCCCAGCATGGCAGGGGCAGGAGGGGCAGAGGCAAAGGGGACAGGTGGATCCCTGTGAGCTCGAGGCCACCTTGTCTATAGTTCCAGGTCAGCCATAGCTGCACAGTGAGGCTGTGTAGCTGAATAGTGAGACTCTCAGAAACAGGGGAAGGGCTAGACAATGCGTTGACAACCCCGGGTCCCTTAGTCTCCCTTCTTTAGCGGTTCAGAGTCCATAGCTATGTATGAGTCCTCACACAGAAGAGGTACAATGAAGATGATGAAGGGAAACACATACAAGGAAAGGAAGGACAGATGGTGCCACACTAGGGTGCTGTGTGGCGGGCACACCACTGGGAGGTACTGAGCCACAGCAAGACAAGGGAGTGACCAGCAACCCCACAAGGCGTGGTTTTTTTTTTTTTTTTTTTTTTTTTTTGCTGAGCAGTAGAAAGTAGAGGAACATATTCAGAGACACGTACTCTTCTTGGGTTTTAATTTTTTTCTGGAAAACACAACATGGCTGACCTGTGAGGAGAGGGGTGGGGGAAGGAGCAGTGGGCAGACTGCTCGTAGCTGTGGAGCAGAAGCAGCTCTTGAACTGTGTTTTCTGACTTCCTGCCTGTACCTTCTCATGTGAGCTGCGGAAAAGTCACTCGGCAGTGAGAACTGATGGGCAGAAATTAGGTGACGAGAGATGGACTATGGAGTAGCCATCTTGTCACAACTTGCTATAGAAGGACATCAGTTTCGACTAAGGCTTCTCCAGGGGAAGAGTCCAGTCGTGACAGCATCGTCCATACATTTCTGAGTGTCCCTGGTGTCAGGGCAAAAATAGCCACCTCTCCGCACCTCAATTTGACATGCAGTTGCCTTGCAGGCACGGCTTCATATTCTGATGGAGGGTGTGTGTTGATCTCTCTTGAATTTTGGGCACTGGAGAACATGCACCCAGTATGAACCATTATTGTCACAGGCATCCCACTCAAGCAGATGGTCGGACTAAAGC
This sequence comes from Mus caroli, assembly GCF_978045245.1. Lineage (NCBI taxonomy): Eukaryota > Metazoa > Chordata > Mammalia > Rodentia > Muridae > Mus > Mus caroli. Next base: position 3,250,315 of record NW_028227275.1, read on the forward strand.
CGCTATGCTGCAGAGTCTTGGTAACAAGACAGTCATTCAATAAATGTTTATTGACCATGGCCGTTGTGCACGATACTGTAGCCAAGCCAGATTTCCTATTACTCAGTGTGCTGCCCCACGTAATGAGAAAGTTGGTCTTGTTGAATTCCTAATGAAGAGATGGCTCAAATCATACCTCAGAGGTTGCCAAGGATGTAAGGAGCAAAAAGAATTTATCCTGGTTATAGCTGTCTCTATGTATTCATAATTCAGGGAATGAATTCAGTTTCACTAAAACCCCTTCGTCTGTTCCCTTGTACATCCACGGCTAAATATCTATCAGGGTCCTATGACATACTAGCCATTGCTTATGTGCTGCTGGAGACGTCGGCTTTGGGCAGCATGAAGGTGGCAGGTTTTGCAGTAAAATGAAGGCTTGTCTTGTAGATTCAGTTGGTTACATAGTAATTAGCACTTACTGAAGTTATGGTAGAATAAACCCAGACAGGCTGCGATGAAAAGGAGTTGCTACAATGTAGCTGAGATTACAAAGCATTCATTTCATTAAATCCAGAGTGTGGGATTAAGGAAGCCTTGGCCCAGAAGCTACCCCAGAACAAGCAGAGAAGAGGCTGAGCCATTGAGAGAGCTCCTTCAAGGCCCTAGGTTCACTCTTTTCTATCTTACCTCTCTGAAGTCCACAGTACCACGCAGAGAGAGCAGAGCTCACCTGGCCCAGCACCTTCTGAGGCAGAGTTCCTAGCAGCATAAGACAGAGGGCCACTGGGGCTTGTGTTTGTCTTACAGGAAATGCTCACTGAGGAGCGAAGGAGCTGCAGAGACCCAGGCTCCTGCTGCTCAGCTGCAAACCCTCAGTGCTCTGCTTCCTAAATTATTTTTAAACTTTAAAAAAGAAAGTCTACAAGAAATCTCCTGAAGAAATCACAAAATGGAAAGCAAGATAAACTTGATCTCAACAGAAACCAAACAAATCTAACTACAAAATCTTGGTCATCTAACAGAGATGACTTTCCTGAAGTCATCTTTACCCATCCTGCTGTTTCGTTTTTTCTTAGCTTTATTCCCATGGCTGGTCTCTGCTTGCAATCTGTTCCATCCCCACCTTGAAACCTCTGATGCCCTCAGTTCTGGAGTGGCACAGCCCCCCCAGGCTCTTTGAGTAGGGAAACTAACGATGATAAAGGAACATATGTCATGTCATTTCTTGCATCCCCCTTTAAGTGCTATGTGACACACCACTTTCATTTACGAAATACATGTAAATAGTCACTCAGGGGTCCTTACGTGATATCTGTGTGGATAAGAAAAGTGCAGTGAGGAGGACTACGAAATAATGCTCACCTGGAACAGCCTGGCTTTGATACCAAGAAAGCAGCATTGTACATACGCATGCATTGAAGTCTCTAGTTACAGCTGGAATGTGGAGAGGGCTAACAATGTATTGCTTTTTTTTTTTTTAAACAGAAATTTAGTGATGCTCTTGTGAATCTTGGAAAACAGATGCATCACTCATGGGCTGACACACTTGCCTGTGTCTCACTACCCACAGGGGCTACATGGAGTCTGGGTGGTGTTGGTGGGCGGTTGCTGCTGTTCATACACTCCTGTGAAGGTTGGACTCACAGAAAATCCCCCCAAACTGCTCAAATAGTAATAAAATGTAGTAAGATGAATGTAATGATGGACTTGAGATTAAGAATACTCAAATATGAAACATTTAAAAGAAACATCAAGATATTAGAAAGCCAGCACAACAGAAATCAGTAGAGAGCTGGTGGCAGCCCATGTGGTGGGTGAGAAGGATGGGCCATGTGTAGCCACGGGTGTAGTCAAACCTTCCACTGGAATTGAAATGTCCTTTTGAGTAAAACATTGACAGGCTGGGAAAAATCTCCACCTTATATTCCTGATTTCCACTCTCCACAGCGCATTTCCACAGAGCCTTAACAGCTGTGTGCAGGCCTGTTCCAGCCTGGCTCCCTGCGTCTCCATGAGTTGGGCCTTTGTCCTTGTTGCTGTCCCACCTGCTGTGCTGCTGCAGTTCCCACTAGCTGACTTCTGGGTGCTGAGTAAGAACCATTTCTGGGATCCTCTACTCAGAGGCAGCCCTCCTGCTTCCACAGTCTTCGGCCATGATTTCCTTGTGATGGCTGCTTTAGCCTCAGTAAAGGGTCTTCTCTGATGGCCTGCATGCTCACCGAATGGAATTTTCCTCGTGTCAGGACTTGACAACTGTCTCTGTTCTTATGTCATCTCCCATCTATGCCAACAAGTGGTACACAGAAGCCCTCATGCTGTCAAGGGGACTCTCATTCCTCCCTGATGTAATATGTATCCCAGGCGGCAGGCTGGTACAGCTGTTAGGATGTTGTTAGGATTCTTTTGTTCATAAGTGGAGTGAAACCCATACCACATTGCGCAATAGACTCCTGATGTGGTCATTCCCTTGGATGATCATCAACGTTAACACCAACCAGTGCTCTGCCTCTGACCAAGGGCCTTCAGACTGATGCAATAAAATACAGGAAATATAATCCTGGAGACATCTCGAGGCCTGCCAGCATTCTCTGCTAAGTTGGCATATGTATCCTTGGATAACACACTAGCTGTAGTCATCAATAATGCATATTTAAGCTGTGAAACCTCAGAGCACAGGCCAGCATTAGGATGCTTCTGTCTAGAACCAGTGAGCAGGGTGTGGCCTGTGCAGCTGTAGCCTCTGCTCTGATTATTTGGCTCTTGCCTCGGAAGTTTACCTTAGACTTTCTGTAGAATATGAAGTGTAGGTCATGATGTCAAATTTGCAGACTAGGACACTCTTCCAGGACTCTGACTTTGGCTATGACCTGTCATAGGACACTGGAGAACAGCCAGGATGCTTACCACATCCAGTGCTGCAGAGGAATCTGTGGGGAGGTTTGCATAGCTCCCTGCTGCTCTTTGAACACAGAGTCCCAATGTCTAACAACCCAAGGAATTCAGAGACAAACTAATTTTATAAAGATGAGATAGCACATTGTTTGATGCCTTTCTGGAAGTACTCAAGGGATGGCCACACACACACACACACACACACACACACACACACACACACACACGAACATTATTCAGTCCTAAAAATAGAATCAGATCTTCTCATTTGTGGCACATGCCAAAACAGAACTCCGAGGGAGCTATGGTAAATGAAGTGAGCCAGAATGAATACCACATGTTCTCCTCTTTCATATGAGGGTTAAAAAGTTGATCACTTTATTCTGCAATAACAAACCGCACTAATTACAGTAGAGTGAATTATCTGCATGGAGATGACATCTATTTAAACCCAACACTGAAACGGTGAAGGAGAACATAAACCTCATGTTCCAGTAGCTAACTAAATTCTGTCAGGGCTACATGGTAGCTTCCATATTGGCAGGGTAAAGGTCTTAGGACCAGAGAGTCAACTGAACAAGTGACATCATGGTAAGGAAGGCAAGAGAGTCAAAAACGCTTTGCAACTCCAAGTGTGTGCAGTACTTAAGCTGACTAAGGACAAGGGGAACCGAAGTGGTCGGGAAGGTTCTCTGCTTTCTGTAGTAGACACTAGTGGATGGCATGGTGTGAGAGTTACCAGTGGTATAAACTACTACAGCCAAGACAAGTAAGACACAGAGAGGGAAGATCAGTCTACTGCCAACTGGGACATGAGGAACATCAAGTGGCTTTAATAAACCACTCCCAGACACTGCAGCGTGAGAGCCATCAGACTGGGGGCAGCAAAGCTAAATGAAGTGCAGTCGCCTTGTGTTAACTACTTCAAATTGCTAGACTTTCCTGAAAACACAAAGCAGACTAACATACGGTTGATAGAATAGAACATTAAAGCCTTCATGAAATGAGGGCACTTCACCACATCCAGAAGCAAACAGGCTCCACCTGTCATTGAGCTGAGCCAGGTTTAAGGAAGGTAACAGACAAGACACGAGGCAGATTGTGGCATCTCAGTCCAAACAAAAGCCTGATACCCTCCCACCGCCCCCCCCCCCCCCAATTTCAGCCTTATGGTTTGGGCATTTATTCACAGAACCTGAGGTAAAGGACTGGCACATGGTCAAAAAAATTTTTTTTAAATCAAATAAATCTTGCACTTTAGCTTGGATTTAAAATTTGTTTCTAAACAAGCACTTAGAAGCCTTGGGCAGCAATAAGATGGAAGGCAATTTCCAGAGACTAATGGAGCAGCTACGGGGGAGTGAGTGGAGATGGGGGCTGTGTAATGAACAGAGCGTTTTCTTTCAGAACTAGTTATAAAATAGCCCCTCTCTGCAGGAGTTTCCTTAGAGCCCAGATAAGCTCACGTTTGTGTTACCACAGATTCAGAGGGAGAAGACACAGAGAGTGGAAACCAAAGCTAAAATCTGAAGGACTGAAGGAAAGAGCCCGTCACAGGCTGTCATGGGTGTGTGCCTGGGAATCTAACTCCTAAATAAGATAAACGGCAGCAGAGTTTGTGGACTAGTGAGCTTAATGCCAAGTCTTAACTTGGTCCATGGAAAATCTTCATAGAATTTTTTCTTTTTGTCTCTTATGTTAGAAGGGATTTAATTTTTCTAGGTAAACATAAAAGGTAGAAAAATGAAGACTCTGATTAAAAAGCCTACTTCAACACTCTCACCCTCAAATCATTTTCAGTGGGCCCATATAAAATGATTAAGGGAGCCGGGCGTGGTGGCGCACGCCTTTAATCCCAGCACTTGGGAGGCAGAGGTGGATTTCTTAGTTTGAGGCCAGCCTGGTCTACAGAGTGAGTTCCAGGACAGCCAGGGCTATACAGAGAAACCCTGTCTCAAAAAACAAAAAACAAACAAACAAAAAAGATTAAGGGACTAACACTCTGATTTTAGACAATGACAATTTTTGAGAAATGTCTTTGATTAAAACCATATTTGAAGAAAAAGGAAAATTGCCATTGCCGATCATGTAACCATGGTATCCTCTCCTGTATGGATAATTAGGATAACTTATTCGGGATTCTGAAATATTAACTGATTTTCAAATTTTGCTTTCATGTTTGCTCCTTAGAATTTTAGAAGGCTTAATAATTAAATCATTCAGTTATTTGATCTGATGTTTATATAATGCCAGAAAGTGATCTAGATTTTTACCTAATTTTTCACTTTTAAACAAGACAATTTTATTCTTCTTCTATAAAACATACTGGTATGTTGCTATCACTAACATAAAGCAAACACAGTAGAGTGATTATGTCAAATGAATAAATAAATCTGAGGCTCACAAGGTTTCCCTTAGTTGTCAAGGAATATTCTTTTGTGTGTACAATTCTACGAATTCTATGAATATCTGGATAAAGCTCATTAAAGACAATATTTTAAATGATTGCTATAATTATGTTGTCTATAGAGAAAAGACATGGTTTTGTTGATATCTATTTGCTTGAAACATTTTGTGAAAACTGTATACGGTTCCTCAGGCATCTGCATGTTGTAAACTTAAATAATCAAATATAGAAGGTGTTTTGTAAGGGCCCAAGCAAGGGTAGCCTATTGCAACAGAGCAAAGTCAGATGAGCAGTCAGCCAGAGATTCTGTGCAGGCGGCCACTGGAGGAAACCAGACTTTTTCACTAACTCACTTTCCGTTGTGGCAACCCAATACACAGGTGTGCTGAGTTTGATAATTATCTGTTCAAAATCCAGTCTTCCTTTAGGATTTTGTTTCCAAAACACTAGGAAACAAAGCATAAACTTATAATTTGACAGGTTATATGTAAGATCTGGAAGATTAACCGAGATAATGCTAGTTGGAATAAAGGTTACAGCAGTGCGGAGTGGGGGTGGGGAACTGGCTGCAACAGTGTAGCAGAGTGTCCTTTCGCTGGCTGCAACAGTGTAGCAGAGTTGGGGGGGAGGGAGGGCAGACTGCCCTGGCAACCTCTCTAGGAATTCTACCATAATATCTATCTTGATTTCTCCCTCTCCCTCTCCCTCCCCCTCCCTTTCCTTACAGGGTTTAAAGCAGAAGATACACAATAAGATCACCAGCCTTAGAAGGTGAAGTTAGGGTACAAAAGGTGCCCATCCTAGACGTAAAATACAATGAACAGTTCATGGGGGAGTGTGATCTCACTGCAAGCAGAAAGGCCATCAGTTTGGTGTAAACACTAGAAATTTAAGGTGGAAGCAGACAGCATAGAAATGGTAGAATGCTGTGACAATTTGACCTGCTGATGAAATTGAATAGACTTAGTGTACACAGTGATGGAGAAAGAAATGTTGAGTAAAATAAGAGACTGAAGACATAGAGAAGGAACCCTGAACCACTTTATAAATAAATAATAGCATAGTAGATTGTAACCATATTAATTACATTGAAAACGAATGATCTCAATGTATAAATCAAAAGATAAAGACAGTTCTCTTGGATAAAAACGCAAAAGACAATCCACAGTAAATACACATGCATAGTCATATGAGAAAGAAAAAAGCGAAAAAAGCAAGCCCATGAAAATGGGAATGAAAGAAGCAGCCTGGGCTTGTATCCACTGATCTTTACTCTTGGAAACAAGAGGATGTGTTTCAAGTCATGGAGATTTAACCACAGTAAAGATGCATGTAGGCAACACACATACAGTCCCACTCCTATGCTGACTCTTAGAAGTTATGCACCAAGATCTTAACAATGACTGGTTGTTTCTTCTTAAAGACTTCATTAAATGAGGGCATTTTGCTACTGGTCCAATGCTAAGTACTAAGCAGACAGGTTCCACCTGTTACTGAGCTGAGCGGGTTAGAAAGGTGACAAGTAACTGAATTTATGACTGACTTATCTCCCTATTTTTGCTTTTGCATGTGTGCTTACCTGTTCCTGTAGGTACATGTGTGTGGGGTCTGCATGCAGATGTGGTCATGTACATAAAGATCCCAGAGGTCTACACTGACATTTATCTCAACTGCTTTCCACCCTACTTTTTGAGACAGATGTTTCACTGGACCTGGAATTCACTCATTCTAAGAGACTGTCCAGCAAGTCTGAGGGATGCTCCTGCCTTGGCCTTTCCAGCATGAGAAATACAGGAGCATGTCCATACCCATCTTTTTATATTGGTCTGGGGATCTGAATGTAGGTCCTTGTGCTACGGAGTCTTATGTCAACACAGCTGAAGTCATCTGAGAGAAGGGAACCTCACTTAAGAAAACGGCTCCATGCATGCCCTAGGCAAGCCTACAGAACATTTTCTTAATTGGTGATTGATGTGGAAAGACCCATCCCACTGTGGGCAGTGCCACCTCTGGGCTGAAGGTCTTGGGTTTTATTAGAAGCAAGCAGAGCAAGCCACAGGGAGCAAGCCAGTAAGCAGCACTCCTCCATGGCTTTTGTATCCAATCCCGCCTCTGGGTTCTTGTCCTGTTTGAGTTCCTGTCCCTGACTTCCTCAGGGATGAACAGTGATGTGAAAGCATAAGCCAAATAAACTGTTTCCTCCTCAAGTCGCTTTGGTCAAGACAGTATCCCAAGACTCCATCTTCCTAGTTTTGACTATCTGCAGTTACTCTTTATCTAGATATGGTTTTGTGGTTGGGCAAATCAAAAGTACATAAGAAAGAAAACAGTTGTAATGGTTACATAAATAGCAACAGCAGTAAGCAGATGTTAGATCAATGATTATTAATAACAAGAGAGCAATAATATGACAAGGAAGTAATCGTGAAAATATAACAGCATCAAATGTCTACACACTTCACAATTGAGCTGTATATAAGATGAAACCACCCTTGATAGAATCCAAAGGGGAAAAGATAAGTGCACTGACATCCCCAAGGATGTCAACCTCTCACACCAAGACTCATGAGAATACAGAACTATGGATACAAGACAGTTTAGTGACATACATGAGTTGACTTAATTGACAACTATAAATCTGCACATAAGCATGAGATTCATTGGATTCAAGGGTAAAAGGATTATGAACAACATAGACAATATTTTCTGCCAAAAAGCAGGCTTAAGACATTTAAAGAAATGGAAATCATAGAAATATTCTCTTACTATAAAAGAAACAAGATAGTAAAAATAACATGAAGGTTCTTTTAAAAAAACAAAACAAAACAATAACAACACTAAATGTATAGAAATGTAAGAAACCCACACTTCTTAGTAACTTAAGGATCAAGTAGCTATTTATAAAAAGTCAAAAAATGATTGAATTCAATAAATACATCTAGAATTAAAATGTGAGTAATATGGGTAGCAAGTGCACAAAGGGAAAGTTAGAGTATCCAAGGCTTATACTAAGCAAGAAAACTCTTGAATCAACACTTACGTTTCCTTAAGGCAACAGTAAATAAATAGTTCATTAGACCAACTAGAGAGGACACAGCATTGAAGACACAAACATGAATTTATACAAAATTTAAAAAGCAGAGCCCACATAACTTGTTTCTTAGAAAATATCACACTTGATAAGCTGGTCAAGGTGTTAAAGACAGATGGCATGTAGCAGGAATGGAATAACAGACATCACCCTCGAGGTGTAGAGCACAGTAGTTGTAATAATTTGAACAGTAAATAGCTGTGAAGGAATGACAATGATGCTCGACAACTTGGATAAAATGCCGCTTCCAAAATGTACACACTACCAAAGTGACTCAGGGGAGGGAGAGAGCCAAAAAGCACATAAATGCTAAGAGTGCAAGAGTTAGCTGATCTATTTATATGTCTGTGTCCTCTCTCTCTCTCTCTCTCTCTCTCTCTCTCTCTCTCTCTCTCTCTCTCTCTCTCCTATATCTATCTGTCATCTACCTATCATCTGTTTTCTTTCTCTATCTCTCATCTATATTTCTTTCTCTATTTACCTATTTTCTATCAATCATCTATTTTCGGACTATCTATCATTAATCTATCTATCTATCTATCTATCTATCTATCTATCATCTATCTATCTATCTATCTATCTATCATCTATCTATCTATCTATCTATCTATCTATCTATCTATCATATATTATCTCTCAATCTCTATCTATCTATCTATCTATCTATCTATCTATCTATCTATCTATCTACCTATCTAAATCATCCATCTATTAATCATATATTATCTCTCTATCTCATCTATCCATCTATCCATCTATCCATCTATCTATCTATCTGTTCCTATCTACCTATCTATGCATCTACCTACCTACCTACTATCTTTTATCTATCATAAACATCTATCATTTAATACCAAGAACTAATGTACATGTTTCTATTCATGTTAAGGATTTTTTAAATAATATATTACTTTCATAACTGCCATTTTGTTGCTTTATGGGGACTGCAAAGATTATCATGGTTAAAAGACAATACATAAGAATACATAAGGCATCCAAGTTCTTTTTTTTTTTTTCTTTTTTGTAAAACTACAAAACAGAAAAGGGCTTTATTTAAATATATTCCACTAAGAAGTTCAAGAACTGGATGGTTTTGCTGGGATTCCTGCAGCATCTGAAGGTGAGACAACACTAATATTCTGCACAAACTCTTCAGGAAACACATGAGCAGGTAACATGTTTCTATCGTTTTATGAAGCCATTATTAGTCTGATGCTGGAATGTCACCAAGACATGACATAATAACTCCAAGACACCATACTGTATAAACACAATTGCAAACAAAAATTATCAAACTGAATTTGGCCATAAATATAAAACAGTATGTTGTGGTCACATGATTTTAACCCTAGAAAGGCAATTCCAGTTTGAATCTGCAAAACCATCCACTTTAATTCGCCATTGTGGCAAATTAGAAACTTAAGCTACAAGGTAATCTCAAATGTGTTGACAAAATTTAATATTTATTCCTGGTAAAAATTCTTAGCAGTGTTCTTTTTTAAATTTTATTTTAATTAGGTATTTTCTTCATTTACATTTCTAATGCTATCCTAAAAGTCCCCCATACCCAACCCCCTCACTCCCCTACCCCCCCACTCCCACATTTTGGTCCTGACATTCCCCTGTACTGAGGCATGTAAAGTTTGCAAGACCAATGGGCCTCTTTTTCCACTGATGGCTGACTAGGCCATCTTCTGATACATATGCAGCTAGAGACACGAGCTCCGGGGGGTACCGGTTAGTTCATATTGTTGTTCCACCTATAGGGTTGCAGACCCCTTTAGCTCCTTGGGTATTTTCTCTAGCTTCTTCATTAGGGGCCCTGTGATCCTTCCAATAGCTGACTGAGAGCATCCACTTCTGTGTTTGCTAGGCCCCACCATAGCCTCACAAGAGACAGCTATATCAGGGTCCTTTCAGCAAAATCTTGCTAGTGTATGCAATGGTGTCGGCGTTTGGAGGCTGATTATGGGATGGACCCCCAGGTATGGCAGTATCTAGATGGTGCATCCTTTCGTCTCAGCTCCAAACTTTGTCTCTGTAACTCCTTCCATGGGTGTTTTGTTCCCAATTCTAAGAAGGGGCAAAGTGTCCACACTTTGGTCTTCGTTCTTCTTGAGTTTCATGTGTTTTGCAAATTGTATCTTATATCTTGGGTATCCTAAGTTTCTAGGCTAATATCCACTTATCAGTGAGTGCATATTGTGTGAGTTCCTTTGTGATTGGGTTACCTCACTCAGGATGATGCCTTTCAGGTCCATCCATTTGCCTAGGAATTTCATAAATTCATTCTTTTTAATAGCTGAGTAGTACTCCATTGTGTAAATGTACCACATTTTCTGTATCCATTCCTCTGTTGAGGGGCATCTGGGTTCTTTCCAGCTTCTGGCTATTATAAATAAGGCTGCTATGAACATAGTGGAGCATGTGTCCTTCTTATCGGTTGGAACATCTTCTGGATATATGCCCAGGAGAGGTATTGTGGGATCCTTCGGTAGTACTATGTCCAATTTTCTGAGTAACTGCTAGACTGATTTCCAGAGTGGTTGTACAAGCTTGCAATCCCACCAACAATGGAGGAGTGTTCCTCTTTCTCCACATCCTCGCCAGCATCTGCCTTAGGAAAATTTGTTTAACCCGATAAGAACAGACTAAACATTTCTCTCTCTGATCTGAAATGAGAGGAGGGTTTTGGCTCAAACCACTTCGAACTAACAATGCACTGTCCATGGATGGAAGAAGAACCAATGAAGTAGCTTAAGTCCAGCTACAGAAGTTTCCATCAACTCCCTCCCTAGGCTTGGGGAACCCTACAAAAGAGGAGGTGGAAAGAGTGTAGAGCCAGAGGTTTGGAGACAGCATGAAAACAAGAACTTCTAGGCCTGCACAGGTCTGCATCAGAGGGGGGTTCCTCCAACTAACTGATGGGAGAAACCTCTAATCCAGAAGCCATGTCCAGCCAGTGACTATTTGCAAACAAAAATTTAGTTTCCTTCAAGGGAATCTTTATGGAGAAACAAACTACTCAAGGGTAGACTGCATACACAGCAGTAGATGCCAGCAGAAACCAAACTCAATGGCACCTTTGAAGGTTCCTGGTCTCATATGTCATGTCAGGGCCTTTTCTCCCTCCCTCCCTCCCTCCCTCCCTCCCTCCCTCCCTCCCTCCCTCCCTCCCTCACGTTCCTTCTGAATCTCACTGTTTCATTTTATTATATACATACATGCATATATATTATATTCTCTCTTCTTATCCTACTGACCCTTTGCATATATGCTATGGCTTCCAGTTCAGGGCTATTATGGGATTCCTGAGTGTGGGAATGTATGAGTCTCCCCCCCTCCCCCATTCTCTTGGGCTCTTTTCCAAACTGTTTGTTTTGTCCAATTTTGATGAAATAGTATCTAATATTACTCTATCTTACCTTATCATCATCATCCCTGAGAAGCCTGTTGCTAAGTGGAGACAGAAAGGGGGTGGATCCAGACTGGAGAGGAGGAGATTGGGGTGGGGGTGGGGGTGAGTGGAGGAAGGGGAAATGGTAATTAGAATATATTATGTAAGAAAAATGTATTTTCAATAAAAGGAGAAAAGATTTGAGAAACTTTAACAGAGCCTTCTCTTACTCTGTTGGGTTTCTTCTTAACAAACGCCGTGCGGTATATTCTACTCTGAGGAGCCTGCGTGGCCTGCGACTGTAGCATTATTTATTCTTGCTGCCCACCCCCTTTTATTTTATTAATTTCCTACAGGAAACTGCAGCTAATAGGAAGGCAGAAGTGGAACTGCCCCGTCCTGTGGTTATTAATTAGAGCGAAGCTGCTTCAGTAGCTCAGGATGCTAAAAATGCAGAACTAAACAAAGCTGACTGACTCTTGAAATGGAATTTCAAGCTCAATAGTCTGCCGGAAAAAAAAGAACAAACAAAACAAAAACAAAACCCAAAACCAAAAAAACCCCCCCAAAAACAAAAAACCAAACCAACAGGCACTAAAAACCTCATCTTCACTTAAGAAAATTCTCCATGAAATGTTTAGTAAAGAGAGCAACTTGGTGTCTGACTGTTCCTCCTAAGACTCCAGAAGTTAGAGGAATACAAAAAACAGCTCACTACACTACTGAAGTTCGAGTAAGTTTTTCTTAAAAGCTATTACCCACATTCTACCCATCCACAGGTTACTACCCGCAGTCAGTAAAGCAAGAAGCTGTATAAACTATCTTATTAATTTTATATAATGGTTAGTAAACTTTAAAATACTGCGCAATAAAACTTTTAAATGTGTCTGATGGCTCGGGATCACACTGGATAATTTATCGTTTTCTGCGACATGAAGTGTTAGGTAAGTGGATATCAAGCTGGGAAAATGCACATAATTTCTGAACATGAAAACGTAGTCTACTGTGGTTCTCTCATATGATGTAAGGTTATTATTGTAACGATTTCACAATTAGTTATTAAAAGTTCTTGACAGGCATGTCTGCAAGTTGCTGAGGATGCCTGAGTGTACCTGTATCATAAGGCTCCCCTCCCCAGACACACCTTAGGACCCTGTCAAAGGAAAGCTGTTTGGGGTCTGTCTGATTACAAACTGCCTGACACTCTCCTGTCAAACTGGAGGCACAACAGAGTCAAGCAGGTGACTCTGAAATGGAGTGGAACAGATGGTGAGAAATACAGAAGGGCAGAAGCCTGACCTAAGAGGGCTAAAACGTGAGCAATTCTCTGAGGCACCTAGCTGTTGTTTCATATGCTTATGAGGTCTTATCTCACAGAAATGAAGGGGCAAGGGTGGGAGGGAAGGAGTGGGAGGGAGGAAAGGAGAGGAAGGGAGGGAGAGAGGGAGGGAGAGGAGGGAGGGAAGAGAAAGGACTTAGATTCTCGGATGTGGACCACGCCATGGCCTAGAAGAAAGATTCGTGGTCCTCTCTAATACGTGTATCACATTAAAACTGGCTCAGTTCACTTCCTAGGTGATGGAACCATTGAAGGACAGCACCAGAGCATGCTCTGTTGGGACCAGCAAAGCTTTTACAGACTAGACAATGGGGTGATGATGTGACTGTAGTTGAGGCCGCCCTGCACAGCTGCTAAAGCAAATGAGGCGCATCTGTTCTTGCCATTCACAAGAACACCTAGGTTTGGAACAGGTCTCCTTGAAAAGGATTTCCTATATTTTCCATATTCCTAGGAAGCCAGCGAAATCCATCTTTATAATTATGCTCTGGACTTACACTTTTTATAGACTAACTTTTAAACCAACATAAAACCAATGGGGGTCTAGTCTCAAGGAGTTGTAGAGAACACATTCATTGTATATTAAAGACTATTTTAAGATCGATATCCTTACAAGTTTTATATATTTTACGTGTGAAGGAAATAGGGATGTAGTGGCTGGTTTTGTGTGTCAACTTGACACAAGCTGGAGCTATCACAGAAAAAGGAGCCTCCCTTGAGGAAATGTCTCCATGAGATCCAGCTGTAAGACATTTTCTCAATTAGTGATCAAGAGGGGAGGGCCCAGTCCATTGTGGGTGGTGCCATCCTGGGCTGATGGTTCTGGGTTCTATAAGAGAGCAGGTTGAGCAAGCCAGGGGAAGCAAGCCAGCAAGCAGCACCTCCCCCCCCCCCCCACAATGGCCTCTTCATCAGCTCCTGCCTCCAGATTCCTGCCCTGTGTGAGTTCCAGTCCTGACTTCCTTTGGTGATGAACAGCAATGTGGAAGTGTAAGCTGAATAAACCCTTTCCTCCCCAACTTGCTCCTTGGTCGTGATGTTTGTGCAGGAATAGAAACCCTAAGACAATGGAGCAAGGAAGACTGACCACCCCTATTACACAATAGTTCCATCCAATAGAAAGCCCAGCTTTTGTTTTGAGGTTCCCGTGCCTTGTTGCTGTTTGTGGTATGCATGAGGTTCAGTCGTTTTGGGTCACAGAAATGGTAAATAAAAGCAAATATTTATTTCTTACAGCTGGGGAGATTATGTCCTGGGTGCAGTAGATTTGTGTGTGGTGAGAGGATTCTTCCTGGTTTGCAGGTGGCCTTCTGCTCATTGTGTGTTCTTTTGAGAAGAACCAACCCTTCCGTGGGGCATCCTCCTCCTGACCACTCACCTCACAGACTCCCCAGACCTGGATGCTCTTTAGCATTGAGGATTAGGAGTCCAGCATAAGATGACTAGGGTGTAAACAAACATTGAGGCCACACCAGTATAGATAGATTCAGATACTTTGTATTCTAGTGTTTTTGTCCCGGGAAGGTGTTAGTTAAATAAACAATGGAGACAACTAAGTTTAAAAGGCAGAGCAGTTACCACATTACCCAGAGTTGTGGGTCAGCCCACCAGCTAAAGCCATGCATTTAGTTTAAAGGCTGCTCTTATGATCTTTATCGCTATTGTTCAGGCCACGCCCCTAAGTACCAAGGACATCTTCACACCTGCACCTGATGTGGAACAGAATACATAATGTGTTCTGATAGGCTTTCCAGTTGGAAAATAAATTTATATGTTTGTAACTATAGTTAATGTTTCTCCCCCCGCCCCCCCCCGTGATCTGAATGTCTAATATATGTAAAAATACTACACATTCTACATACATTTACATATAAAGAAATAAAGAGACTGAAGTTTTGAGGATGGACAGAATGTTAATATTTGGCTAGAAATTGAAAAAATATCTCAATTTAAGCTTTTAAATTTTAAATATGTTAGTGCTAGTAAAATTATTAAAATGTAATATGCTCATAATATTAATTTTTCTAATATTTACAATGAGAACTTCCAATTAAAGAAAATCACAGCAGCAGAATAAAACGCCTCTCCAGATGATTATGTTAAAAGACACAGAGTTAAAATCAAAGAGAAATGTAGAGTAAATCTGTCAGATTCTTTCTAATAAGATTTTAACAGGGGCTGGAGAGATGGCTCAGAGGTGAAGAGCACTGACTGCTCTTCCAAAGGTTCTGAGTTCAAATCCCAGCAACCACATGGTGGTTCACAACCATCTGTAATGAAATCTGATGCCCTCTTCTGGTGTGTCTGAAGACAGCTACAGTGTACTTACATATGATAAATAAATAAATCTGTAAAAAAAAAAAAAAGATTTTAACAAACTGTGGTCAGAGGGTCAGGAAAATGTCATATGTAAGAAAATATATTACATCCCAAAGTTAATATAAGAGATGGAGTTTCTGAGATTTAGCACAATTCTGCACCTTGGTATGTTACTTTTAATATGACTTTGCTTCTTTTTTTTTTTTTATGTTTTCTTTTTACGTTAAAACAAGCCCCAAAGATTGTTTAATACAATTGTACAGTTGCTTATATATCCTACCGATGAGGTTATTTTGCAAGTGATTTGAATTTTTTATTGTATTTTTAGTGAGGTCTTAATAGAATGACGTCATTTCCCACTTCCTTCCTTCTTTCTCATATAATTATGTCATATCACCCCTTCCTTCCCTCCTTCTCATACACCCCTCCTGGCTTTATTTTACATTTATGACCTCTGTTCTCATTCATTATGGCTACCTGCATATCCCTGCATTTAGAACACCTTTTTAAACACAGCACTATGGAAGGGTTTCATTTGGAATACAAACCTAACTCCTACAAAAATAATTTCATTAACATCCAATCCATAGTAAAGAATATGACAAATCAGAAAGACTTCTAAAAATCATTTGTTAAAAATATGCAAAAGTACTAAGACAAGATTATGCAAAAACCAAACCCTCCTACTGTATTTCTTCAGAGATTCTTGTCAAGAGGAACTAATAATGGGCTGGTGTTTGTCTCATTAGTGGTCACCTAGTGACATATTTTTCTGTAAGGTCACATAAAACCACAAATGCAGTCTATGTAAAAATGAAGCCTTTATTCATATCTAAGTGATGGGTCAATTCACCTCTTTCTCAAATGACTGCTGGTAGATTTGAGTCATTGCAATATATTATATCCATCAGGAAAAATGATGCATCATTTAAAAATATTAACATATAAATTTTATTGTATGAGGATCAGGACCAAAGTAATCCTGCCAAATTAATTTAGGTAAGTGTACCAGCCAAATAAATCAGCGCCCCTTTTACTTTTAAAAGCACTCTAAGCAATTTCAAGTCATTAAAAATACTTTTAGCTGCAACATTTTGCTTTTCCGTATGGCCTTAATGGTGGCGTGGCAGCATCGCTGCTGTGGTTTTATGATCTCCCGATGGCAGCAACATTTTAGTAAACTACAAAGAAAATGAAAATCAGGGGCAATTTTTTGAACAAGTCTTTTAAATTGTTAAATCAAAAATGGCATAAATGTCGCAGGCTCTTACAAATTCTAATTTCCCATAATCTTTTTGCCAAACATTCAATAGGAGATGAACCTTCTCTAAAAGGATACACAGAATTGGTAACAAATTGCAAAGGAGTTTCGGAATCCCTGGGTAGTGTTCTGAGAAAGTTTTACCCAGTTATCTGATTTGCTGATTTATGAACTGGCCTTAGAGTCTTGTGACTTAATTTCTCTTAAGTCTACAAATGTCTCATATAGAAAAATGTCATTATGTTTCATATCTATTTAGATTAAAAGCCGGGTCCCACGCGGCAAGAGACAGTCAATTATTTTCATTTTGTTCTTATGAAGTATTGCAGTTTTTAAAAGGTACTTCTAGAGAATGAGAACTGCTCACCAACATATTCTAATGTGAATTTCAGGAGCCTGGATGCCAGAGAGAAAATAATGTAATTTTAAAATATAACTTCAGATAAATTATATTTATAATGATTTTATAATTTTTCCACTAAGTTTTCTCTGATAAAAATGACTAATTCTTTTTTTTTTCCCCATTCCTGCGATTCTGTTGTAAGATTTGGATAGCATGCTTTCTTTCTAAAGGAAAATCATGATGAACTCATAGATCACAGAAGATAAAAGCTCCCAGGTTCTATTTCCCATACAAAATCAGACCTTTAGGTTATCCCTCGTGTCATGAAACAGAGAGAAAATGGCTTCAGTCATTTCCATGTGGAAGGGTGACTCTTTCCAAACTGAATCAAATCAGCTTTGGGTTTTGTATTTTAAAAAGGAAACTCAAGGAAAAGTCCCAGTCTGTTCTCTGTGTACCATTCCACCACAAGAGGCTGCTTTCTTGACACACACCCTATACTGTCTCTGAAGACAGCAGTCAACGGTGTGATCTGAGAGGCAAGGATGTTGGCTGCTATCTCAGTCGAGATGGATCTGATTGGAGTTAGCGAAGTTAACATGTTAATTTGGTTGGTGGGCACAGAAGGTGTGGGCTTTGATATAAATGCTAGACACCAGAGGGTCCCCAGCCAACTCAGACTATTGAATGGCAGACCGCTCAGTGCCATCTCTGGATGCATTTCCAGAAAGTTCCTGAAGGGAGTGAGGAAGTATTGGTCAACATCTAAATCTGACTGCTATTGCCGTGACCGAAAGCAACTTTCAGAGACAAGAATTTATCTCGTCTTGCAGCTTACAGCCTATCAGAAATGTAAGTCAAAGTAGGGACTTAAGACAGGGATCTGGAGACAAGATCCAAAGCAGAGGCTGTGGAAAGATGCTACTTACTGGTCTGCTCATCCTGGCTTCTTAGACAGCTCAGGACAACCTGCTCAGGGCTGGCAGTGCCCATAATGGACTGGGCTCTTCCACATCAACTCATAATAATAATAATAATAATAATAATAATAATAAAATGTCCCACAGAGAAGCCACGCTAATGGAGGGAATCCCTCCATGCGCCTCTTTTTTTTGGTCTGGCTTTGTTGATAAGAACTAACCAGCCTGGTGATTTCATCTTTGTGGTATTAGAGTTTCCTAGAACAGTAAGATCCTGCCCACAAGACAGTCAAATAATAAAGTTGTGTTCCTGTAGACAGGAGGCTGTGTGGATGTGGGTGATTCTGGTTCTTAACCAATATCATCTACGAACAAGATCCTTTATCCACAAATTAAAGAGTTTAGAAAATTAAGGAGTTTAGAAATGCAAAACCTGGTTAGAATGTGATCTGCAGTTCACCCATAGTCATATAGTGGTGTTCCGGTATCCGTGTGGCAAATGAGGGCAGAATGGCTTATTACACGCGGGCGAAGCGGGACAAGCGGCTGGCGTTCCACAACCTTCAGCTCTAGGGCTTTATGTCTGTCTTCCTTAGACTTGTCTCCACCGTCCTTCCTCATCTCTTCCCTCCCTGTCTAGTCACTCTGCCCCACCTCAAGGTTTTTCAAGTGGGTAGAACTGCAGTACGGAAAACCGTAGTTTCTAGAGAACTCAGATTTCATCAATGGTCACAACAGGGCATCATCAAACTTATAAAGGACAAAGCTATCAGAGGCCAGAGCCACAAACCAGTCAAGAAATCCAAATATTAAAGCAAGAGAGGGGCTACACTTACCAGGGAGAAGGGACTGCCTAGTACTGGAAAATGTTCATGTGAGCCTACCGCTGGGTACAGGTCTTACTGAGCTAAAGACTTTTTGGTTGCTCCTCTACAGAGAAAAAAAAAATAATGCCAGAGACTCGGTCACTTGAACAAGAAACACTGGTTCATTTGTTTGTTTTTCGACGCAGGGTTTTTCTAGAAACACCGGTTCTTAAGAGTTCTGGTTGCTGGCACTCTGAGACATCGTGTTAGCCTGGCCTCCTGGTGAGGGCCTCTTCCTATCAGGGTGATGGCCAGCTTCTGTTCAATCTTTGTAGGGGTCAACGAGGAAGGAGAACCCACAAGGCCTAATCTTAACCTAGCTGCTTCCTTACCTTACCTCTTAATATCACAGTGAGGGATGGCTTCCATGTGTGAATTCTGGGAGACACAGACACTCAGTCCATAATGGTATTTGCCAAGGCTCTAGTGTGGGGACAGTCAGGGATGGAAGGGCAATGGCAGCAGAAGCTTGAAGCATTTCTATCCCAAGCAGAGCGGCAACTATGGGGCAGAGGGAAGGGCTCGCTATCGCAGTTACAGTCCCCTCCTGTCCCTCTCCACTCTTTAACTCCTCCTTTGACTGACTACTCAGAAGTGCATGGATTTGTGAAAGAGGCATGGGTATTATGAGACAGGAGGACTGGATTCAGCCCTAAGGTCTGGAACTCTGTGCAATCCCGGGGAAGAGATGATTCTCTCAACATCACATTCTGGAAAACCAGGGACTAACGTGGTCAGGTCCTGTTGCCTTCCAGGATACTGTGAGTATCAGAGACAAAGCTAGCAATTGGCACCTGATCCATCTACAGTGGGATCTTAGAAAATGGCATAATGAGTCTCTGCCATAACAGTTCTTCCCCCCATCCCCTGCCCAAAGTTCAGCTGTGTAGAATGTAGGGTTCCGCTACTCTAAGTCAATAATGACCAAGCTAAGCCTAGCAGCTTCCATCTGGGTCCAGGGGCTTTTGGATGCATTTCTGCCCGTCCTGGGATGAAGTCTGGCGCCACCTACTGGTGGTTGACCTAACTTAAAAACTGATGGGGGCGATTCTAAGACCTCAAATTGATTCCAACTTCTGGGACAGTGGCACTGATTTCAGGGACACTTGAAGAATTGGTGCATAGTTTATAGGCCTGATCCAGAAGGACCAGGCTGGGAAACTATGAGGATGTACACGAACCCCAATGCTGAGTTAGCGTTACCTGGTACTTCCACCTGGCAGTACCACAGCCCCTGTGCCATTCTGCTTCCTCATGAAAAACTTGGAGCAAAAGGAGAAAACAAGAACACTTTTCTTTGATGATCACTATTGTTCATTAAAAATAATTTTAATTTAATAATTTCATTATTTCCAAGTGCATTATTTCAAATGTTGATACCACTTCAATTAAAATGTTAATTTTATTACTACTGAGTTCAACAAATGAGCTTTTGGTGTTTATTAGGTACACAATGAATGTAAAGATTAGTAAGAAGGCATCTCTGACTCCTTGCTTTTTATTCCATGTGGCCTTATATAAACTGAGACCAGGTAAGAAATCCTAGTAAGATGGAGTAAGAAACACTTCAAAGAGAAGACCTGCTGGCTGAGGCTCAAGAGTAAGTATTCAAGAGTAAAGACCCTTTATTCCCATCTCATGTGCCCTCTCCATTGTTGATAATCTCTCTCCATCCTTTGTCCAGTCAGTCTTGTCTCTTCCATCGTGACAATATCTGCATACCATGAATGACTTATAAAAATGATTTAATGTATACATAAATTCTATAATCGACATAACAGAGAAATCACGATATTTCTTCCTGAGTCTAGCATACATCACTTAACAAACATATTCTGTCCATTTCTGGCAAACAGCACAATCTCACTGTGCTTCGTGGCTCAGTATAGAGCATTGTGCATACACTCCGTCATTCATCCACCTGCTGATAGATACCTAGGTAAATTTATACACGGCTACTGCAGTTGGTACTGTAATAAACGTTGAAGTGCAGGTATCTCTGTCATATATGGAATATATTTGGTGAAAAGCTGGACTGAACAGCAGTTCTGTTTTTAGCATACTGATTCCCACACTGGCTGTATGAATTTATATTCCTATTAGCAGTGTGTAAGAGCCCCCTTTTCCTCATATCCCCCCACCCCAGCATTTGTGTTCCTAGTGGTAGCTATTCATAAGGTGAATGAAATATAATCTCATCTGTCCATGACACTGAATACACCAAACCTAGATTTCCTCTGCCACAGGGTTTGTCAGTACCTGATGGATACCAGCTCTCCCCTTCCCATACGAGAGAGAGAGAGAGAGAGAGAGAGAGAGAGAGAGAGAGAGAGAGAGAGAGAGAGAGAGAGAGAGAATATAAGAATAGATGTAGGGACTCTCCCCTTTTTGGTTTATCAAACAGGATTTTACTATGCAGTTTCTGCTGGCGGGGAACTCAGTCCAGATTCTAGGCCCCTCTCAAATTTATGTCAATCCCCTTGCCTTCACCCCCCTCCTCCCATGCTAGGAGGAGAAGCATCACAGGTAGGAGGCCGTGTGTGTTCCTATTCCTGTCCTCCCAGCCATAGGTGCTCTTCTAGATACAAAGATTCACAACGCTGGGTATGTTTACCTGTCCAAGGAAAGGCAAAACCCCACAGAAAATAAAAATGCCATAAGGCTAAAGAGAGAGTAAAGAAAGATAAGAAATGCTACAGTGCACAGGTATTAAAGGACAACATCTTCTTCTTTCCCTCCCTCCCTCGCTCCCTTCCTTCATTTATCTTTCCTTTTTAAAAACTGTTTGGGTAAGTAGCTGTACATTTTCATTTTCACCATGCCCCATAAACTATATAGGTGATCTTGAGTAGTTGTTAATCTTGGAGAGATGAACAAAATTCTCAGGAAGGAGACGAGCAGATGAAAGTTAGCCCCTGCCAATAGCAGGAACTAAGAGCAGGAGCCTCAAGAATTAGGGGACTCTTTACTTTGACTGGTTCTATTGATATAATCCCTGCTCCTGATTGGCTATTGTGATATAATACTTCTTGAGGCATTGTTTTCTGTAATCACTTTTGGGAATGGCTATAAGACTGAGCATATATAGAAGCTAATGTACTCAACTGCGCTTCTCAAATAGGGCGTATTTCTGATCTATGATACTAAGAGGTAAGCACTGTGTATTTTATGTTGCTATTCTCAAACTTATGACTTGAAAATAAATCCACAGCTCTGTTCCCATGATCAGTACGCTGTCTGTAGAAGGCTCCATCTGGGCTGTACGGTGAAAGGTCCCTTTGTTGGATTCCTTTACAAGTGCATCCTCCTTGGGGGGCCAGCTGGCTACTCTGCCGTTGATACCTATCCTCTATGGCAATGAAGCGCAAAAGATTTCACCTGTGAAGTCTGGGACTCTGTTAAGTTCTTACTTTCTGCCTGGCTGATGCTAGGTTAGTAAGCATTTACTGAGTTCCTCCTTTGTGTCAGACACTCTTAGGAGATGACAAAGGGTGGAGGGAAAATGTGGTCTCTTCACTCACAAGTCTCAGCCAAGTAGGTGACAAAGACAAGGCAAGCTAAGACAACGTGTTTGCTCTCCTTTCTCTTTCTCTTTTACTTGCTTCCCTTTCCAAAAAGAGCACTAAAGCTCTTTTGATACATGTGTAACTTTTTGTAACTCTGAGTTAGAGAAGGGTGAGTATCACAGGGCTTGAGCATTGTTGCAGGTTCAGGAGCAGGAATGCTAATTCCAGGTCCTAGAGGCCCCGTGTTCTCAGGACTCTCTTCTCTTTTTTTGACTCCTTAAGGGGAGTCAAAATGTGCCTAAACGGGTCATCTAAGATGCAGTGGAGTCCGAATCCACCCATATTCAGCAGGAGTGTAGAGGTATCCAGGAAGGGGACAGACATGTTGGCTCAGTATAGGGCAGTCCCAAGCATGGTAGGGAAGACATATACAGAGAGGCTGCATGGCCTGGTGTTTCAGATGTGGCAGGTGTGGGGACCCCGCCTGAGCCCGAGTGGGAAAAGCAAGTGCACACAGTGGTGGTAACCCCGCCTAGAGGGTCCGGTGCCCAGGCAGAGTGTGTGTGTGTGTGTGGGGGGGGGGCTCAGGTGTGGAAACGGCATAGCACACAGTGAGGCAGCATCAGCAGGGTGAGCAGTCCATGGCCAGGAGCCAGCCCAGCTATGGCACTGAGGACCAAGTTGGGAGGGGAGAAAGGAATCCTCACTAGGAATGCGGAGCAGGTGAGGCAGGAGACTTGTTGTATAAAAGAAACAAAACAAAATCCATAGAGTAACCCTATTAAGGATGGTGGGAAGTAGGTGCCTCATCTACGTAGAGAAGAGTCATAAACTTGGAAGGGAAGAAAGGAGCATGGAAACTCAGACTTGAAGCTTTTAGTGGACACTTGCAATCTTCAATATACAGAAAAATAAAGATCACACGCACGTCCTGAGAAGCCTGGGAAAAGTCACACTGTGACAGCCACAAACAGGCCCAAAGAGACTGCAGCCTCTACATGTAACTCTACATGAAAGGAACCACAACTCTGAGGGAAAAAACGGTGAGAGCAGAAAAATACAAACAAGACTGCAACTCCTCATGCCACACCACAAGGCCACGCCCACAGACCCCGGATGCCTGTAGAAAAGACTCTCAAATCTGAGAGAGGATGCAGTGAGAAGAACAAGGCCTAAGACCGATTGCAAAGTAGATATTGCCATTGATAATGACAATAAATAGCTGGTGTTGATCAGGAAGAGACACTGGATAGAACCAAATGGAGGGAGACTCCAAAATGCACTATAAAATGATCTCCACCGAGGGTCAAGCATAGTCAAGGAAAGATTGAGAAACTGTTTTAAGAAAACTGAAAGAGCCCGGGATTCTACACTAGACATAGGCCGTGTCTTTGGTCAGTGCTCCACTGCTGTGAAGAAGAGATATCATGATAAAATAAAGTATTTAATTGGGGTCTTGCTTACAGTTTTGGGGGTTTAGTCCTTTATCCCCATGGCAGGGGGCATGGCTGCATGCTGGCAGGTGATAGAATGTTAGCTGGGAGCTACATCTTCATCCATAGGCAGAGGGGGAAGCAAGTCTGGGCCTAGCATGGGATTTTGAAACCTCAAAGCCCACCACAGGCGACACACTTCCTCCAACAAGGCCACACCTCCTATTCCTTCTAGTCCTTTTGAAGAGTTCCACTCCCTGGTGGCTAAGAATTCAAAGACTACTAGAGGGGTCATTCTTACTCATACCACCACAGGCTACCAGTGACCGAAGCACTGGTGACTCCTGGATGGGACCTGAGGAGTGGACAGTAGCAATACTGACATTTTCTCAATGCTGATAGCTGTACTGTGGTTAGACAGAAAAATGTTCCCGGGTTTAGGAAAGATACATTTAACTAGTAGGTGACACATTATTATAACAAAGAGCACTAAAGCTCTTTTGATACATGTGTAACTTTTTGTAACTCTGAGTTAGAGAAGGATGAGTATCACAGGGCTTGAGCATTGTTGCAGGTTCAGGAGCAGGAATGCTAATTCCAGGTCCTAGAGGCCCTGTGTTCTCAGGACTCTCTCATGAACTGATGCTGACAACTTCAGTACTGCCCATCACGGGTGATTAGCAGTGATACTATGGTCAATATCATTATAATATTGTAATCTTCTCCCACCAATAGCCCTCCATTAAATCCTCATACCGTAAAGCTCACCTATGTAAAATATGCATGCAAAACTCATTCATTTGTTCAGCACACACACACAGAGCTGTACAACTGTCATTAGAACATTTTTATTTTTCCCCCTTTAAGAATTTCTACCCCATGAGATCTTCCTCTTCATCTTCACCCATGCTGATTTTATTCTAAAGCTTATTCTGTTTCCTACAGGAGCAGGAGGTCGCACCTCTTAAAGACAGTGAGCAGCCGCTGTCCAGTCGATGGTCTGATGAACGAGCGGGTGGGCCGTTGCGGGAGTGTACTGACAACTGGCCTGTGGTGCACCTTTGGATGACTCTGAGGTTATGGCTGCTCTTCATCGGCTGTTTTCTACATGCTCGTTAAAACCAAACGGTCCTCAAGCTTCTAGTTACCAAACCAAACGGGGCTCTCAGTGTCTTAAAAGTCATTTTGCAAAGTGCAAAGTAGCCATGTCTTGTTCACTGTGGGTAATAGCATAAGGGTGATGAGGTCACTCTAACACAGATTAATAATAATAATCATCATGGCTGAGCTCCCAACCTCTGCCATAGCAGTAACCTGCAGTTGATTTCCACAATGGTACGAAAGTCTTCAAATACAGGATAACTTTATTACACAATTGTGTTGAAGACAAATATATAAAAGATGACATTTCTTTTGGCATAACCTATGACCAAAAACCAGTCAGTGGGGGCACAGATAATGAATAGCCATCAGTTACAGTCTCTGTACACTGTATTTTTGTTTCAGACTACCACAGAGACCGCTTTACAATCAGCTTAGTGCAGAACACTCAAAATGGTCAATGATTTTGTGGTAATGGTGAAAAATTGTCTAAGCCTCTTCTTTAGAGCACTTCTTAAAAGTTCTCCTATATACTGAACATAATTGTTTACATAATAATTTTCTTCCAGGTAAAGTTTGTTCTAAGTGGTTAATTTATTAAGAATAAGTAAGAATTCTTTTAGAGAATTGTATTAACTCACCACTAAAATAACCACTTTCTCAAACTGAAAATAGATATCTCCGCTATAACGTGTGAAGGGTTAGATGTTCGTATTTATCCTCTTTAAACCTAAAAAATAGATGCAATACACAAGTTCAAGGCTGAACAGCAGCAGAAACAACAGAATCTCTTTTAAACATGTAACAGAAACATCTTTTTTTTTTAAATTAGTTTTTGGAATAATGGAAAAATGTAGAGTGCTAAATATGAGACGAATCCAAACAAAAAATAATTCTATTTTAACTTATAACGCCTTCTTCTTTCTCGGAAGGGCTCTGACGATATGTGGGATCCATCTGCACTCCTGCTGGTCCTGAGTAAAATGCAGCCAATGTAGTGAGGAGGCAGCAATGGGACAGGGCGCTGCACGGGAAGTTAATTTAGACATCCATGATCCCACTCAGCACTCACTCACCAGGCTGCTCTAGGAGGAAAACCGGCAATATTCTCAACAGAGAGAAGACTTGGATACTACACCTAATATATGTTGATAGTGCAGTGATTGCTGAATCTAAGAACTCATTTCAGGGGCCAGTGACACGGTGATTGCAGCTATTGTGGAGCTCAGATTATAGATGAATGATGCATCTAATCCTAACAACAGAGAAGGAAAATGAGTGCAGTTCTGGACTCTACAGTGTACGAAAGAAAGACCGACATTGTTCCACTGCACCCTCGGGAGACGGGGATAATAGCTAGCCTCAACTCAATGAGAATGAAGGACCCTTACGGATGCCAGAGGTCCCGAGGATGATAAAGTCTCATTTGCATAACCCCTGATTACTCATTTGGATTGTATATGGGATGATTGGGGACATTATTGAAGCAAGATGAGATCATCTGCAAAGCAATGTTCTCAGAGGGATCTTTGGAATAAATCTGAAGGGAAGCTGTGGCTTGTCCACATGATAGCCCTCAGCAAAGCAATGCTATTCTGAGGACTGGGCCACAGAACAAAGGGTCACTGCTAGGACAGGCCTTACTTTTCCTGTATAGGGATGGGCAAACAACATCGGAAACACAGGCACCACACACTCCTGCCCCGGGAACCACAGCAAGTGCCTGACTTTGCTCGGAGGGTGCGTTGGTTCCCGAGGGTGAATTATTTTCAGCAAATATGGAATATGTGGTCAGTTGATCAAGACTATGTCTAAAGTAAAGATTGTCTCATATGGAGAATTGGGGATGAATCTAAAAACTATCTAGAAAGGGTAATTCCAGAGACTCAAATAAATACAATCTAGGCAGGAAAGTCAGAGAGAAGGATTTTATGGTTGTGTGCAACACAGCACAAAGATTGCTAGTGAAAGAAAAAAAGTTAATTTTGTTAAGAATGGATTAAGAGCCAGAACTGGTGGTCCAATTTATAATCTTACCTACTGCAGAAGCCTAAGTAGAAGGGTCATAAACTCAAGGTTAGGTTAGGCTTCACAGCGTGTTCAAAACCAGTCTGTGCAAATTAGCTAGATCCTGCCTTAAAACAACAAATAAACTAAACAGGTGTGGCTGTTGAACAGTGGTGGGGCACATGTCCATCCCATGCAAGCCCCTAGTTTCAATATCCAGTACTGTTTAAAAAAAAAAGTCTGTGGGTGCTGGAGAGCATGGCTAGAAAGCCATCTGCACAAAGAATGCAGGCTATCTTGGCTGGATGTTTTAATTGCTCTAAGTGAGTAAGTATGTGATATAATTAATGTATATGTAAAGAAATGATGAAACAATAGAGGATTGTAAAGGGAAGACTTCCCAGAAGCTCAGAGAGCAAGGACACACAGAGCTTATTTCTCAAGCTCAGTGTGGTTATACATGTCTCCACTGGACCAGCTCTTGGTTCTAAACTACAGAGCTGGCTTTCCCTCTGGAGATGGGGTCTCCTTGTATAGTCCTGCCTGTCCTAGAACTTGCTATTTAGAGCAGGCTGACCTCAACCTAGAGATCCACCTGTCTCTGTCCTCTGAGTGCTGGGATTAAGGCCTTCACTACCTTGCCCAGCTGTGCACGTCATTTCGCATGCTTCTACGCATGTTATGTTCCACACATGTGGGAGAAGGCACAGGCAGATAACCACAGGTCCTGGAGGAAAGAGCAGGGAAGGGGAGGTGGTGGCCTGAGTTGGGTCATGGGAAATGCCTGTCTTAGCCAGGACTAACCAGGCAGATGGTGTCTGAGCAGGCTCCGGCTAGTCAGGGAGCATGCGTTGAGATTCCCACCAAAAGAAACAGGAAGCTAAAGGCTCTGAGATGAAAACTCTCATGCTTTTCTGTGTGTTACCGTGTCACTTGGTCAACACTTGGAAGACTCCTGGGTTTGCTTGATGTCTGACTTCGTGGAGTGAGTGGCTTCATGGGGAGCTATGGCAAGCATACTGTGTGGTGGAGAGGTTACTCAGTGAGAGGAGCTGTGTCCGCGCACACATTAAATTCCTTCCTCAGCGCTGAGGGAAGGAAGCCCCAGGTGGAGCGTGATGCACATAGAGTGAGACTGGAGAGTAAAGAAGACAGGTACCTGTCAGAACCCCCCAAATTAAGCCATAAAATAAAGGGAGGGGCTGGAGAGATGGGTCTGTGGTTAAGACCGCTGGCTGCTCCTCCAGAGGACCCAGGCTCAGTTCCGAGCAGCCACAACTCTCTGAAACCCCAGTTCAAGTAGGGGATCTAATGCCCCCTACTGGCCTTGGTGGGTACCAGGCATATTTCTGATGCACAGATATACATGCAGCCAAACACATAAAATAAAAAGAAATAAAATCTTGAAAAGATAAGAAGACAAGAGCAAAACTGGAAAGGGGAAGGAAACGTAAAGTTAAAGACGGTGATTCTAAAAACATTCACACCAAGCTTGTGGTATCAAGACAGTCAGCTTGAAGACATTAAGTTACAGTGTTTTACAGCTAGCATAGCTGAGTAGTCTCCCGTTGTTTCCCAACTCTACTCCCACCCCGCTTTTAATAACGTCCTTCCCTATGGTTGGATACCAGCCTAATTAAACTCTTATTTGCCCACTTTTCAAGAATATAGAAGAACAAGGAAAATTCTGCCCCAGGGGGGATTGCATTATGGGTGTGCAGGGAAGATTTATCACACGGGATTTTCAATGGCCTAGAGGTTGCTGCTCTACCAGTAGCAAGACAATTATGGAGAATTGGGGATGACTACAGTGCTCACAGGTTATCAACAAGCCAGTAAATTCTACTCTAGGAGGTACTTACAGTATAGGCGGGACGTGATTTGTCATGGCACACTACTCCAGAGAAACAGATAGGACGGCGGAAATAAGTAACATCTTAGATCACATATTCAATGATTGCCCAAATCCACACGGGAAACATGTGAACATACACAGACATACTAGAAACATGTTTTTTGGAAAAAAAAAATGAAACCACAAAATGTTCAATGGCATAAAATGCCATTTACTAGAATAAAAATACTTGCAATTCTCCAGGTAAGAGGACTGTATTAAACTCATCTGAAGCAAATTCTGTTTATTCTCTAGCTTTTGTGTAATTAATGCCTTTAAGCCTTCAATATTATCCTCCAGTAATTGGTAATTTCAAAAGCCAGCTCTTGGTTGCATCTTTCTGTTGGATATCCTTCCCTGGGTTTTAATCTTCTATTGGGAGGCAGCTCTTAAATCACTGCCATTACAGCAGATTTGCATGCCTTTTCTTTCTACTTCAAGGGAGATTTTCCCCTAGTCCTAGACTTTTACCCCCTGACACGGGTTTACAGAGCAGGAGGTCCTGATTAAACCAAGTGACAGACTGGGCAAGAAGAACGTTGGGTAAGGGCAAAGAAATGTAAAACCCAAGAGAGAAACAACAAAGGCGTCTCCTCTCTTCAGTCCACGCTACATCATTAGCTCTTCTGGTGTGCTTGCTCTGTTTTTAGAAACTTGACCTCCAGCTTCTTAGCTCTTGCAGGCAACTGTCAGTGCACAGCCCACGCAGCCAAACCCTTTTAGCAGTGGGGCTTGGGCTCTGGGAGGAGCAGTGAATGCCATTACCACCAGCGCCGTCAAGCACTCTGTAATTTGTGCTGCATGTACCCATTCCGAAATGTGTCAGGTGATGTGGGGATTCGGGCATTTCCATCTGGCCTGACAGCAGGCTTAATATTTTCAGGTATTCAGGGCACCAATGTTCTCAGTAAACTTCATTTTCTTGTGACTTGAGAGTTAATTTCACTGACTTGCTGTCAGATAAAACAAGTTTTCTTGCTTCAGCCCCTCCCCATTTACATGGAATAACTTCTTGGATAACAAGGAACCCTTAGAAACATCGCAAGAGAAGAAACCTGCAGGGATTTTAGCAATGAAACCTGCTAGCCACAGGAAGCTTGATGCTACAGGCAAGCTCACTAAAGCATTTCAGAGAAGTTCTGACACCCAGTTGCTTGGTGAGATGCAGCTGAAAACCAAACCCAATCAGGTGATGCTCCCAAAGAGCTGCTAGTTTTGTAACACGTGAAAACCGGATGCTCCTGACAAGCATATCACTACCCTAGAATGTTCTTTCCAGGATAAGACGACCCTGAAGATCACAGTGCCATAGATGGCCGTGCAAGGTCACAGCCATGGGCAGGTTAGTATTGACAACATGGGAGCCCCAGTTGCAGTCCCTTTTGATGGACATAAAGTTCCCAACAGACCCAGAAGACTTCTGGGTTGCCAGGTCTGCAATTTGCTTTACCATTCCAATATTGCCAGACACATTAAGTCTCCCGAGTCTCATCTGCCTCTCCAGAGACTGGCTTTTCTTCCCAGTAGACATTGGTACCATTTTGGTGGGGACAATTCTCATTCTTGCAATCAGTCATGGGCAATACTAATTGCTTTTCTAATTACCTGCTCTAGAATGCCAATTATCTCCTCATCCCCACAAAAGCATATGCAATTGGCTAATTAGACCTCTGAGCAGGCAACTAGAAAAATAATTAGCCGGCGAGAGAACAATTAGTTGTTCCATCAGTTTTGCACCCATAAAGTAGGGAAGCTTTGGTTTAATC
Organism: Mus caroli; assembly: GCF_978045245.1. Taxonomy (NCBI): domain Eukaryota; kingdom Metazoa; phylum Chordata; class Mammalia; order Rodentia; family Muridae; genus Mus; species Mus caroli. The sequence goes on from NW_028227275.1 coordinate 3,280,836, forward strand.
TGCTGTAATTTATAATGTGAAATGAAAACTGAACAGACCCAGAGGCTGAAGAAGGGTTGAGGCCTGGGAATTCGGGGTCTGGGACGTATGTTCAGGTATGGGCAGATGTGGCATATTTGAAAGGACTTTCCTGAAATGCTCTGCTATTTTCTTAATCTGTTTAGTGGGGGAGTTCGGAGTTAATTTAGAGAGCAAGGTTGGGTTTTATGCATAAGATCAAAGACAGGGACATGACCCAAAACCCAGATTAGCAGGGATGGTGTGCTAACAGCACAGAACTACTGTTAGAACACTTCTGTTAGGAACAGGGCATGTCTCACATCTTCCGAGGAAAAAAGCTGCACTAGTTTCTTGAGGCTGTGGTAAATAACCTCAACTTGGTGGTTTAAAATGATGGACATTATTTGCCTCACAGTTCTGGGATTCTGAACTTAGTGACACTCAGCTGGGGGGGGGGGGAAGGGATGGTTAGGTAGGTAGCATTTCTCCAGAGACTCCCAAAGGAAGCCCAGCTCTTGCCTATGGAGGCTCTCTCTAAGGCCACGTGGCCTTTCTTCTGCATGCATCCCAATACTCCTTGCCTTTGTCTCTTGACACTGGTGATCACTTCTGAAGTCGCCTCAGAGCACCCACAAGCTTCTCCATGTCATGGCCCCTAGTATAATCCTGTGTGTAAATGCACTTTTACCACAGAGGGTAAACTTCATAGATTCCAAGGGTTTAGGATATGGTATTTTTTGGGGAGGAGGAAGGAGTGTGAAAATTGCTGCCCCAGTAAGAAAACCAATGAAACAGGAGCTTGGAGCATTTTTTTTCATCAAGACCTTCAAGAAACAAAATGTCTGCAGTTTATAAGATTCTGAGGTGGAATCTCTAGTAATGTCTGCAGTATATGCATGGCTGTGAAGATCATTAGACCCACAAAAACACTGATAAGAGACAGATGGGAAAGCCAACAAGATGTTCTTTCATTGGTGGCAAATGAGAACACAGCTGAATTCTCTAAGGGCAAGAAAGGAAGGGCTACCACTCTGAGAATTAGCCGCATCCAGTGAGAACGACTAAGGCTATGAGCATCCATCTTAGTAGTCTGACTGGGAAGTCTGTGGACTGATGTTGCAAACCTCTGTTCTCCAGAGCTGAGTGAGCACAATGGGTTCACAGTCTTCCTTATCGCCCTTTCCTTATAGCATGACCCTCGCTTACAATTGAGGCACAAGCCTGGTGATTACAAAGGCACCCCCAACTTATTAGCATCTGACACACTGGCTTTGCCAGGCTGGCAACAGTGGCAGGCCACGTATTAAATATTAGTTCACAGAATCAGTTAACAAAACTCGATATTATTGACTTGACTAAGTACTAGCTTGAACAAAACCAAAGAAGGTTATTTAACCACAGCCACTGTCGGGCAGACATGTTACTCTTAAGAACAAAAAAAAACCAGTGTTTTTCTGTTTCTGACCTCATCTTGGCAATGTTCCCATCTCCAGAGGGACATAGTGTCCAGATTTCCCAAGATGTAGCCATCAGTCTATCTGTTAGTGTTAAGGGTTTTGCATTTTAGAAACACAGCTGGAAGAGAAGAAGAGGATTAGAAGGAGCACAGTGGGTCGAATGAATAAACTATCACCATAGCAACTCAACATTAGCGTTCTCAACGAAGCTGAGGGAAAGTGGAAAAACAAAGGCCCACGGCGATGGACTGATGGACCAACGCTCTGCCCTCTCCAGAATTAATGTGTACTAGAACTTAGGACCACACTTTACCTGGGAAGAGGGGCACTGCAGAAGTACTTGATTAAAGTGATGTTATACTGGATTAGGATGGGCCTGGGAGCTCATGGTTTATGATTTAATTCCTTCTGGTGAGCGTATATGAAGCCAGTCACAGAGGGAGCCTCTCAGAGTCTTCCCCAGAGCCGTCCAGGAAACATGGCTGACGTCTTGATTTCAGTCTCTGTCTTCCGGAATGTTAGAGACAAGTGTCTGACTTTTGGTTGCACAGCCTGTGGTGGTACGGCAGGTATGAGAAACTTGATATTGATTTCTGGAGCCAAGAAGGGAATGGTGCTGTGACAAATATCAAAACATTTGCAAATGGCTTTGGAACAGGGACATGCAAGGCTGGGAGAGTCCTGTGGGGCTTGCTGTGGAAGTACAGGCCTCGGAAGGACTCTTAGTGGAAACCTGGGTGCTTCTATGGACGTGCTGGTGGAAGGAGCGAGAACTTTAGAGTGGTTCTGTCATCTAAGGGACACATGCTGTCATGAACAGAGTGGACGTTCTTTATAAGCATGCCATGTGCAGACACACAGGTAACCTCAGGTGAAGACGAAGTCAGAGGCTGGAGTGACACCACCCAGAAACCAGGAAGGAAGGGTCCAAGAGTTTCTCTAAGGAAGCTGATGACTTAATTTTGGATTTCTGCCTTTCAGAACCAGAAGAGAAAATAAAGTTCTATTATTTTATGTGATTTGTAGCAGCATTAGCAGAAAACGAATACTGAACCAGCTTGTAAATGACATCTTACCAGCCAGATCTCAGTGCAGACCCACCATGGTAAGAGGTCTCAGATGACTTCATCACTCACTGGACATACCTTCATCACGACACTTCACATTCTGTATTGATGTTATCTTAAGTTATTTCCCCCCAACAAACAGTCTGAAGAGTTGAGAGCAGAGCTCGTCTCTCCCTGAGATATCCATAGCATCTACTACTATGTGTTGAATAAAAATGAATTCAGTGTATACTCATGTGACTGATGGTCATGTGAAGGTGTCCTCACACAACACAGACATGTATAACAATGAAAACTTGATTGTATATTCTCAGGTTTGCTAACGACTTAGGAGGTAACAAGCCCCTGTGTATCCTGATACAGAAAAGCGTTTTGTTTATGTCTTAGTCGGGGTTTCTATTCCTGCACAAACATCATGACCAAGAAGCAAGCTGGGGAGGAAAGGGTTTATTCGGCTTACACTTCCATACTGCTGTTCATCACCAAGGAAGTCAGAACTGGAACTTAAACAGGTCAGGAAGCAGGAGCTGATGCAGAGGCCGTGGAGGGATGTTACTTACTGGCTTGCTCAGCCTGCTCTCTTATAGAACCCAAGACTACCAGCCCAGAGATGGTCCCACCCACAAGGGGCCTTTCCCCCTTGATCACTAATTGAGAAAATGCCTTTCAGTTGGATCTCATGGAGGCATTTCCTCAACCGAAACTCCTGTCTCTGTGATAACTCCAGCTTGTGTCAAGTTGACACACAAAACCAGCCAGTACAGTTTACAGTTCTGTTATACTGCTATACAAGGTGCATTATTCTAACTTACAGAAAAAGAACTGATATCGAGGAAAGTCAACGTCTTGCTTTCCTTAACAGAAGCATGGTGACAAAGCTAGGTCTTCCAACAGGTGACCTTAAATTATGTCATCCCTTGCTCTAACCCCTGAGCTGGGAGTTCCCATTTGCGTCTTGTAAGGGATTCTCTGACAAGAGCAGGAAGAGGAGCTGCGCTATGAGCTTAGAGAACGTTGCCTTGGAATGCTAAGACCCAAAGGTTATCTCAATAAGATCTTATACTTATACTTCGAAATTTATACATATTTTAACATTTATTATCATACTTAATATTCACAACAAACTCTTAGGAATTATTGTTCTATTTTTTAAAACAAGCCTGCTGAGACAAATGGAGGTTAAATGAAACAGTCATGGTTATTTAGATAACAATTCTGAGGGGCTTGAACCTATCCCTCTCCAAACCCACACATTTGATTGGATTGTATCTGAGTTATAAACCCCTATAGAATTTTATCAGTCTCACTTTAAGAGGGTGTGTTGTTCCCTTTATTGCATGACCTTCATACACACTTAAGTGTGTGTGCCTGAGGGCGTGACTACTGTTTTACAGGTTACAGAAATTAGTAGCTTCTAGTTTTTTTTTTTTTTAATTTCTGTTTACAAGCTACCAAGATTCCCATCACCCCTTCAGAGCTACCAAGTTTCCCATCACCTCCTCAGGGTTACCAAGTTTCCCATCACCTCCTCAGGGCTACCAAGTTCCCCATCACCTCCTCGGGGCTACCAAGTTTCCCATCACCTCCTCAGGGCTACCAAGTTTCCCATCACCTCCTCAGGGCCATTAGCCTCCAGATGCACCTGGTTCTAACAACATTGGATCCATTAGGACAACAGCGCTCTTCAGGATCTTTTATGAGTACCCCACTTTGAAAACACTGTGTAGCAAAAGGGTTTGTCCTGAGAGTGGCTCCGTGAAACCTGATTATTAGTTATCATCTTACATTTTTACAACAGCTGCTATCTTAAAAGTCACCGTTCAAGGCATTCATCCAGTGTTTGTCATTAGCTTACAGAGTGAAAATCTGAAGGGCGTAGGGGTAAAAATATGTTCCCTGGAAGTCTTAACAGACTGAGCAGTGGAAGCAGGAAAGTGTCTGATACCCAACTCCATCTTCTTTGCCCTTTGTCTTTCCCGAACCCAGACAGGTCATTCCTTACGATAAATAAACGCAGTCATTTCTACAGTTGGTCCACCATAGTCAGGCAGGTGGGATCAGAGACGTGAAGAGGTCCCTCAACAATGAAGCAAAGAACGTCTGTGAATGGACAGACAGACAGACATTTCCCCACTTCCCATTATTTACTTTAACTGGAGTAGCTGTGGACAGTAAAGACAGACTGAACTTACAGAAGAGGTTATTTTCCATTGTTTATTATTTTGTTGATTTAAAGTGACCTTGGAAGTCCATCTTATAAGCTCTAAGGGAGCTTTGTCAAAGAAAGCATCAAGGTCAGTGGTGGAGGTTGGAAGACAGTGAGATAACCTGCAGATTTATTTGATAAATATTTCCTGGCTAAAGAAGATCCAGGCCCTGTGGCCTATGACTTCTTCACCTACCACTCTCTGCATGTGTTAAATTATTATGAAGATAGTTAAGCACAGAGACCTGCAGTCCTTCCACCTTCAAAAGCCAAGTAACACTATCTGTATATTTTATATATCTTTAATATATGTAAAGATATAATAGTATATATATAAATTATGTAAATATATAATATATAAAGATAAAATAGTATCTTTAATTCTTTTTTTTAATTAGATATTTTCTTCATTTACATTTCAAATGCTATCCCAAAAGTCCCCTATCCACTCACTCCTACTTCTTGGCCCTGGCTTTCCCCTGTACTGGGGCATATAAATTTTGCTAGACCAAGGGGCCTCTCTTTCCAATGATGGCCAACTAGGCCATTGTCTGATACATATGCAGCTAGATACACGAGCTCTGGGGGTACTGGTTAGTTCATATTGTTGTTCCACCTATAGGGTTGCAGACCCCTTCAGCTCCTTGGGTACTTTATGGCCCTGAATCATCATCTGTCATAGGTATGTTATCAAATATGTTCATACATTAAGAGGGATTATGCTGTGCGGTAGAAAGGGCCTGGAATGAAAACCATTGTGGCTGTTTTAATAATTATGTGTTGGTTTTAGTTAACTATAACCAGTTCACCTAGATTTGAGCCACAAGGAGAAAAATTACTCCCTTCTGTTTGGGTGTGGTGTGACTCTTAAGAACACTTATACAATGAAAGCAAGCATCTGGCATCTGCAGAAAGCTACGAAATATCTTTCATGTTCAGTGTGATGCACTTTCAGAAACTGAACACAGCTACATGATATAACCATCATCCAAATGAAGAGGGAGAAAGATAGCCAAGAAGCCTCCATATTTACTCTTCCAGTCTCTGCCTTGTCCTCCAAGGGCACTGCTGCGGATCTGAGTAACACACAGGTTTTGTGGATGGTGACTTGGTAAATATGGGTCACTCCTAATGAATCATCTCCTTGACATGATGCTCCTGAGGGCCACCTATATATGCTTGCATCTCCTTCAGCATGTTCTCCCTAGTGTCTCCCTGTGTGAGCACACTACAGTTTATCTACCCTACGCACTGGTGTAGACCCTCATATAGTGCCATCCCAATAACACAATCGCTTTGATGGACATTTTATTATTATTTTTTATTACTTATGTCTGGAAGGGGAAAGTGCTTGGGAGATAGGAGTGTGTATGTTTGCATCTAGCACTCTGAGGCAAGACAAGGTATCAAATTGTACCGACTAGTACTCTCAAAGTGATGCAGGAGTGCGGCAGCTGGGTGGCGTCCTAGTTCATCTCTGGTGATGTCTGTATTTACCTTAACATTCTTGTAGGTATGCAATGGTTACACTGTGGATTTGATTTTTCTTGAAGACTAATGGATCTTAGTATATTCTTCCTGATGATCACGGAATCCTCTCATGGAACACCCTTGTTCCCATCCTCACACCAACTGAGTCTTACTTAATCCAGCTTGAGACAGTCAAGGCATGGAGGGACACATGGCTTTCTTCTTTGATTATGCCTGATCTTTGCCTTTCTATACATACTTTCCAATCAGTTAGGTTTGCAAATATCCACAAAAATATTCTAGGATTTTGACTTGGGTTTTAATGGATCTGATTTCAGTTCGAGAATTATTATTATGATCCACTGTAGTAGGATCATCTCCTTCTTGAACCTGGAATAACACTCCATTTCCTAGGACTCCTTCCTTTGAGTCTCGTAATAGTGACTTTTGCCTTCAGTGTGCAGCCTCACACGTTTTACGCTGTATTAATTTCCCAGTTTTAAGTGATTCTGATGTCATATAAATGCTAAGAATTTAAATTGTGTGCATCTGAAAGTTATATCTGATTATGGGTCTGCTCATGCATTAGAGATCCAAAGAAAGTACGTAATAAGCAGTAAGAACGTTTTGGGTATGTTCTAAGGACGGGCCCTAGTGGGTAGATGAAATGTGCTCTGGGAGTGAATGAGACATTTGTTTAGTTTTGTTGCTACTATTAAAAGTCACTTGCTCTGTGCACATTAATTACCTTCTATAGTATGAGAATATGGTGATTATGAAGCTATAACCATGTTTATGAGTATTTGTCATTAATGTGTAATAAGCAACAATTAGTTTCTAGATAGTGCTTCCCAATATGCTGTACTATTAATTACGATATTTCTTTTTAGGGCCTCCTCAATCAGACCTTTAAAAAATACCATCATGTGCCATACTTTCAACTCTTGATCAGCCCATTTAAGTTATACCCTGACTAAACCCCTAAAGTCCACAGGGGCAGCTAACAACAAAACGCATACCACGGCAATTAAAAATAAAGTCTGAAAAAGAAGTCCATATCTGCATGGACAAAATGGAGAGGACAAGACATCAGAGGACCATATCCAGCCACCAGAGACATAGATCATGACATCAGAAGACCATGTCTGTCCACCATAGGCACAGCAGGACACCTAGTCACCAGGACTCACTTGTAACATGCACAAACCTGAACTCATTCCTACATCTGCTTCTACCTTCCTGATTTCAATTCCTATTATAATAAAACCACAAGCCAGCAGGTGCTAAGCTGGATCCTGAAAGACTCCTTTCATTGCTGCAGTGGCAGGGCACAGTGAGAAGGGTGGCTCTCGGTATAGGGAGAAGCAGAGAAACTGAGTTGTCTGTAGAGAATCGAAAGCTGGCTAAAGCTGCTCCACATCTACAGTTCTACGGTAATTGTTGTTGATTACACATTAAAGTCCATGGCTTTCTTGTGGTTACCATGTGTTGGTAATTACACGTGTTGCCGGTCTCCTCCACGTCCACCCTTACTACAGTCTTTGTCCTTCCCCTTGATATTAAGTTAAATGCAAGGAGATGTCCTGAAACCCGCTGAAATATCAATGCCCTGGCTTAGGCCTCCATTGCCTGTGGTCATTTTCCCTCTGAATTTTCCTTTTTCCAATTTCCCTCCTACTCAAGGCACCATGTGAAACATGAGTAGCAAAGAAGTTCACTGGGAACACTTCATTCTTCTTCTTAGAAGCCTTTAACAGCTTTGTTTTGCCAACAGAAGAGAGGTGAAGACACCAAGCTCAGGACTGACCCTCTGGCCCAAGGAATCTCAGTCATGGTCTTTCCATCCTGAATTCGGTACAGGGGACACACCCACATCGGCCACTCATGCCTGAAGTCCATTCCTTGATTTCTTCTTTTCCTCTCCTATCACTACCTCGCTGTCTACATTCTACTTATAGAACTCCTGCTTATAGAACAACTTAGTGGTGGTCCTGCCTACAGTTAGGCTGTCTTACATCAGCTTTGAGAGGAATCTTTTTGCTCATGACACCTGGCACCTTACCCAGGGTCTCTTTATGGCAATAGGCATACTGTACTTTGTGTGCAACTCATTATTTCCCCCATAATCCTTCTGTTAGACTGTGAGCTTCAGCTAGGCACACACACTTGGCATCCAATACAGAGATTGTGTTAGTATTGATACTTGTGATCAAAGCCTCCTGAAGTTGGAGCTGATTGTATCCATATCTGGTCTCAGCACACATCTGATTGTCTTTACGTAACTAGACCCTGAATGATGCTTGGAATGAGAACGGTTATAACACCCAGCTATAATTCTTAGCTGATTGTTGCTAAATATTGCTCTCAATCTCTGTTTGTGTTCATGATTCACAAAGAGGACACTGTCCCAACCATCGCTCTTTGTGTTTTGCCTTCCGTCCAAATCACATGTTCTTAGTAACTTTTGTTCATGTTCTGAAGGCCTCAAAGATCACGGGATCCCACAAATCATTCCCAAAGCACAAGTTTTCCACTTCTTAACTTTCAGTTCCTCTTCTCTGCATTATTCTTTTGATTCTTAATCATTTCTTCTTTGTTGCATGTTTTATTTTTTTAAACCGTTCATTGTTCTTTTTCCCCCCAAGAGCTGGGAATTTCTTCCTAACCGCACTATAACCCTTCTGTGGGCGAGGGAGGCATGCGACTCCATCTTCTTTCCCGCAGCATCTAGGAAGAAAGGGCTATTTTCGTTGAATGAACCATTTTGTTGAAAACAGCATGTTCAGCAAGATTTTTATGCTGAATATTTCCTTTCTTGCAGTGGACTAGAGTCAAGATTTAAATTTGTTAGAGATACTCCTGTGATGCATCAAATACCATGGGATTTATGGCAACTGGTGACACAGTTGTTATTGAATTTGAAGATATACCATACAAAATGCTCTATCACTTGGCAAGAACTTTTCATTTCTTGATAAAACAATTACATTTTTATAATTTCTGATACTAAAATTAATAATTTTAATTCGGAAGAATTTTAAATGAAATAAAGATGAATTTTATTTCATCTGGCTACTGTTACTGACTGTAATTTTAAAATATGACTTGCACATTTCTGTTTATTAGCTGCCAGACATCTCACATATATATAGTATTTAATATTTACATCTATACTGGTTAATTCTTTTTTTTAAAATTGCTTTATTATTTTATTTTGCGACAATGTGTGGACACAAATGTGTGTATGTGCATCAAATGCATACAGGTGCCTTGGGAGGCCAGGAGAGGGTGGCAGATTCTGGGGAAGTGGAATCACAGGTACTTGTGAGTAGCCTGCTGTTGGAGGTAGGAGCTGAAACAGGGACCTCTGCAAGGGCTGCAAGTGTTCTCAAGGGCTGAGTCACTTCTCCAGCCTGGATGCGAGATATTTCTTAGATCTACACAATGTGGTGTTATTAGAGTCCTTTTTGCAGATGACAACATTTGTGGATTTAGTAAATTAAATGAGATTGGCCAAGATGACAGAGACAGTGTGTGCACAAGAACTTCAGATGCTCTGTTGGGAAATAAATACCATGAGTGTCCAGAGGACGACTGCCTCTCCAACTGAAGAAAAGGGACGCTTCCATTTTTCTACTAATAAATATTTTTTTCTAACGTTCCATTATGAAAATGTTCAAATGTGCAGTACAGTTAAAATTGGGCTCATCCACTACCTGCCTGTCATCTCAAATCAGTGTTTATGTCTTGCTATACTTGCTTTATCACAGCGTTGTGAAAGATCAAACCAATTTAGTCCTCCATTTATCAACCCATGCTGTAAGAACTAATTCAACATATGTTGCAGGTCTTCATGTACTGCATCTGTAACACATACTGAAATTATTATTAGCTGAAATTAGCATTCAGCTAGTCGCTGTTCATCTTTTGTTTGGATGAGGATTTCCTTGACTTGGGTCGGTTGATCGGTTTTCCAATAATCTCTACTTAGCGGTGTTCAGTATGGCAGTCCAGATAACTGCACTTCCTCTGCTGTGGCTGTAAGAGCGTATGTCCATGAGTGACAGAGCTTGATGTCACAGTGCTGGTCCTCACACTGCCTTACACTTAAAGCCACTCATGTTCTTCTTACACAGGTGATGCACATCTGAGTTTATTTCTCCACCATGTTTTAACCAGAAGGATTAAATATGGGCATGTGGGTAGGATGCAGGGTAAAGGAAGGAACAACTAACTAACTAACTAACTACTAACTAACTAACTAAAACTACAGGCCTTTGAAAGGGTATATGGAAACCTACTACTATAGAATCATATATAATATAACACACACTCACACACACAGACAGGTAGGTATATGCAACTTAAATGATGTCACCATGTAAGGGGAGACAATACTTCAAGTAAAACCCCCACTGCCAGAAATGGGTTGCATCTTGTAGAGTCAATGACCAAAGCAGTCCACAGGTACCCACCACCATGGAATCACAGGCCATACTAACCTGATGGTATGGTCCTATTGCTGAAGACACTACTTATTGAAGTCATTGGACATGAGGAAATCAAGCTAGTGCCCAGAAGCTTCGCCTCTCCTAATTGGCATTCATGGTGCTAGAAGGTGCTTTATACACAGCCAGTGTAAACAGAGGTAACCATTAATGTCACTCATGTACAAACCCCTCAACCTGTGACAGACACACTGATTCCAAAGAGACCTGCCTGCAGGACGCACCAGTGCCATAGTGGCATAGATGTTATGGGAGTAACCAACCACTGTAAAAAAAATGGATTTAAGGCCCACTCCATGAGAAAGAATCCATACCTGACTATGCTAAATGGGCCAAGAACTTTACACTAGATACGTCATAGGCCTTTGGGGAAAAATCTACAAAAATTATTCTCCTTCTTGCGTTAGATGGTAATTAAAGCAGAGACAGATGATTTGAAAATATAGAGTGAGAGATGACTGTGGAGCCACTTGGCTCTAAATGAGATGTCTTTATCAAAGCCTTCCTCTTTAGGCTTGGGGGTCTTTGAGAGAAGTGAGTTGGACAGACTGTGAGAGGGACAGGTAGTGGATAACTCCAAGGAAATGTCTTGTAGACATACTGGTATGATACATATAGAGGCTCACACAGATTGTGACATCATCCAGAAAGCTTATGCAAGTTCAAACCAGAAAAACATCCCAGCACAGAGTAGAGGAGACAGATATAAAATACCACAGCCACCAAGAAGCAATTTGCAACTAATTCCCACTGGTAAAGGGAAAAATCATTTTTCCCCAGTGAAGTGAGTATCCTTGGGTTTCTGTCAACCACACTGCAGGGCAGATACCCTGCCTCCAAGCAACTAGCTGACCAACACAAAAAAGACTACATGTTTGATTTATGTTGTTTGCTTCTGGGTTGTATAGTTATCTTTTTGTCTTATTCATTTTTGCTCATTTTGATCTTTGTTTTTAGGTTTTATAGTTTTTCATTTCATTTTGTTTTTGATTGTTTTTTGGGGAGAGAAATAAAGCAAGAAAGAGCATGAAGATGGGAGGGTAGGGAGGTTGCAAGTATCTGGCAGGAGCTATGGGTGGGAAAAGAATATTGTTAAAATGTATGGAAAACAATTTTTTAAAAAATGAAACATACATATACAGGTTAAAAAGAGTCAGTGATGTCATGACAACCCAATGGCCACGACTTATGAGCTTGAGAGAAACAATAGAAACCCACCTTCGTGAACACCCTCCCACGTCTCTGACAGGTACACATGTACACACTGCTTCTTGTGTTCATCCCATACACTGGCATGTTCTGAAACAAAGCCACAGTTATACTGACACTCGTCTGCCAAAGCCAGAGCCTGGTCTTAGAGCCAAATGCTGAGAGAGGACAAGAACATTTCGAATTGTTCTTGGACCTGTCTGCTGAGCAGGCTGTGCGAGAAGCACCTTCCTAGGGTGCTCACACTGGTTTTATTTATCAGAACTTCTGCTCTGACCACAGGGCTTGCCCAGAAGGTGTGTGTTCCAGCCCAGATGGTCACACAGTGCATCCTGAGGGCCATGTTCCAGCCACAGTGCTCACAGTGGCTATTTAGAGGGCCATCTAGCTGCAATGCTCACTGGGGGATCCTGGGGAGTGTGTTCCAGCCAAGATGCTCACAGTGGGCATCCAGAGGGCCATGTGTTCCAGCAGTGATAACCACATAGGGTAACCACACATGCAGCCACGTAGTGGAGTGGCTCAGATCGCAGCATCCTGGGTCTCATGCACCCCATCTGCACGTGCTGCTTTCTTCAGCAAGGCTCAGGAAAGGCTGCATCCTCACCTTTGGTGTGAGTTCTTAGTGGAGGGTGGGGCCTAGCACACTCTGCAGAGATTAGCTGAGTGAAACTTTTAGAAGAGCCTGTGCTTCAAAATCTTCATTGTCAAAGTATTTCCCTGGAGCTTCTGAGACTTATTACGATGTAAAAGCCACTGATTCTCAGTAGCTACGGGCTCCTTCCAAAGACAAAACAAAACAAAACAAAACACAAACACACACACACACACACAAACTAAACCCCAGTCACAACTGAAGAAAAATACCATGATGATGACTCTCTAGTCAAAATGCCAAGCATAGGTAAGTTATTTGAAAATGTTTAAAGTTTTTCTTAATTAGGAAGTGACTCTAATGCTAGAATATACTATTTCTCTCATATATTAAAAGTGCTTTCAATTATTCTCTGAAAAAAATATGCCAGATTTCAAATATACCTAATTCTAAAACTTCCATAATAGCTGGCTTATTATATTTCTTTTAGCCTCGATCTTGTTTTTCTTTGGTGTATGGTTAAGAGGTTTTCATGAACCTTTTTGATAAAAATGTTTATGAGCAGAAAAAGAGTAAAGTTCTGTGTAGTATTTCTGTTTGGTGATAAGAGAAGCCGGTCCTGCCTGCAATATAGGTGGGAATCTCCTTTGACGTGTTCATTAAAAGTGAATTCATAGTCAATAGACAAATTATTAAGCACATACCCCATTAACACACCGATAAGACCACAGAGACAAGTGCAGAGGAACGAGACCGTTCACTCGCCTTTCGGGAAGACGTGTAAATAAAGAAGGTGGTGTTTTGAATGTAGAGAAGCAAGAGAAGAGCAGAAATCAAAACCAGCTGGGACTTACTGATGATCCCACTAAAGATCTGAACTCTATGTTGGGTACTAAGTAGTTTTCAGGAGAATAAAGACTAAAAAAGACAGGCCATTCGTCGATAGGTGATTAGTAGGGGCACAGCACAAAGGCACAGTCAGCTCAAAGGGTTGAGAACAGAGGTTTGGCCTGGAGTTGCGCGGGGGGAAAAGGATGAGAGCCAGATGGACTGACGGGTGTTTGACAGAGGCATTGAAATGCCAGGCTGAGGGAGTGAACTTTGGTAGATTCTGGGAAGCCCTTTGAGAAGTCCGGATTAAGAGGATGATTGAGCAGCGTGATCAAATGGTGTTTCAGAGCCCTGGGAAAACACAGCTAGATGAAGGGAACCTGTATCCAGAGGAGCTGTTCTACCTAGGTCCACACAACTGTGCTCTAATCACCCCTGCTGTCCATAAGCTTACTCCAGTTCAGCATGCTTGTCTCCTAACTACGGGATCAGCCCTGTGCCCAGCAGGGCAAAGCCTGACCCACATTCACTTGCAGAGAGTACTCTCACCATCTTGAGGAGCGAGCATGCAGCATTTATCTTGTCTATGTAAAGGGGGTATTACTCCACATACCATCCACAGAGCTGTAGGAGGAGTGTCTAAAATAAAGGCTGGGGATGCACTCAGATCCATCCTTTTCCTTTCTTGGCTCCTATCTCTCTCCCTCTGTAATTCTTAGGATGCTAGCCACTGCCTTAAATTTCGCTTACAATTGAACCTGTGATTTGGGCAGGCCTGGGAGAAGGGAGGCTCATCTTTGAAGATGACTTCTGGGATGAAGCACGAAGTCATATACCTGGCAAGCTAGTGCGGGCTGTCAGTCTGGTAGGCGATGACTCTCAGCTGCTCCTCAGTTCTTTTTATACGGGTTTCTTCTCACACTGAAATATATGGATTTTCTTATGACTTGACAGTTGGGCTTCAAGAGTAAATGCTTGACGAGGAAAAGGGGGGAGCTGTCAGCGTCTTAAAACTGTAACTTGCAAACTGGCAGGCTTCGCTGCCCTTTCCTTCTGTAAGGTAGCCACGATCCTACCCAGATTCAACAGGAGGGGAACACAGGAATTGTCAAAAGAGTTTGAAGCCTCATTTTTGTTTTCTTTGAGACATGGTCTTCTCATGAAGCCCAGGTTGGTGTCAAACTTACTCTGTAGACCAGGTTGGCCTAGAACTTGACACACTCCTCCTTCCTTTGTTCCCAAGGAATGGTATTACAGATATGCGTCACTGTATCTGGGCTGAAATTATCTTTAATTCAACAAAAGGATAAGATTACATATCAATTGGGCATTATTCTGAATTCATGCATCCATGTCCCCTGTAAAGCCATATGACATTTGGGCACTGACATGTGATATCTCCGTGCACATCAGGAGGAGCAACCAATGCTTTATATCTCAGGTAAAGGTCTCCTTTACAGAGAAACTGATTTACGTGCTGAATTTACGGGCGATTCTTGACCCATCTCAGTTATTTTCAAGATGTATTATCTGGTCCTTACAATTATGATTAACTTGGTAATTGACTAAATTACGGTTGAATTGGATGTTTCAGCAGGAATGACATACCCTAGCATATTTCAGTTCTTTCCATAAAGCCACTTGGAGTTTTTTCTTTCTATCTTAACACTTTGCTTTCGGCAAATTATTGCATGGATTCCTTTAGATTTCCCATATCATTTGAAGAACATGTTGTATGCTTGTCTTTTAAATTTCAAACATTATAACTTTTCATATTGTGTTACAGGGCGTGCGTTTATTTTTCTTAGATTGGACTATAACTGGAAGGTTATAAAACCTTAAAAAGATCCAATTCAAAGGAATAAGCAACATCATAAAAAGGTAGTTACTGCGTAAACATTTCTTATTGAGGAGAAAATATTGTTTCCTCAAGTCAAAATAATCTATTGGTAATAGAAGACTGTGTACAGCAAATTGTGTTTAAGAAATGGATGATATTTTATTTAGGGGTTTTCTGTGAAAACAATAAAAGAATAATACAAGTGTAAGAAAATCCAGCCAAATGTCAAAAGCTGATTCAACATTTTAAAAACTAAACTATTAGATTCACGTGCCAGCTAGCTAAGGCTGTGTGACTGTGGAGGAGGTGCTGGGAAGCAAAGATGTCCCGAGTACACATGTGGAGCTGAACTGGACATAATGCCCTTATTCCAGGCATGGCTTTAAAAATGGGAGTTCACAATGGTCAAACAGGGTTGATCATTTATTGTAAACTATAATATTAAAAACTAAAATATCCAGTCATTCAAAAATCTTAAGGCTATTCATTTCTCAGCGGAAGCTCAATGACCACCGGTCTACAACACTCGACAACAGTCATAAGTCACCATTTCTACTGAAGCCTTTGTGATGGATGATTGCAGTTCCTCCAAACATCAGTGAGTAAAAGACTAGAAAGAGGTGTCAATGATTGGTGATGAGAGAGGAGGGAGGGAGAGGCAGGGCACATATGAACTGTGCAGAATTCTTCCATTTGTGGTGGGGTTATTGCTCTACTAATTACAGTGACCACTTCAACAGAAGATGAAGACAACAGCATCTTCCTGTCTGGCTGCACTGAGGCTGAAATATATGCTGGGAAGGAATTCAGCCCTGTCTTACACAGAAACACATTCAACCTCGAAATGTCAATGCTCTTCTACCCCAAGATGATTTCTACAGTTTAGGTAGCCAAGAACCGAGAGCTCTACTTTCCCTATCACTTGGACCTTTAAAGGAAGCTGCTTTTAGCATCTTGCACTTAATAACTTCTAGCCTTCATCGCACCACTAAACAGGCTGTGCACAGCTGCCTGTCACCCCCCACTCCCATCTTACTGCAAGCCTGGGACTTATCCAGTACTTGATGATTCCAGGCTGATGTTGGCTTGAGGTGTGACAAGCAGCCTCCAGCTATGTGCAGTCTGAGGACTCTTGAGGTAGGGACAGGAAATGGGGAATGAGGTTTTGTACAATAGGTGTGAGGTGAGGATACTGGATCTGGATCTAAAACAATACATAGGAAACCTAGGAATCCAGCACATAGTGGGGATGGCCCAGTGACTACGAGTGCCTGCTGCTCATTCAGAGGGCTGGAGTTCAGTTCCCAACACCTACACCCACTGGCTCACCACCACCTTACTCTCCGCTCCAGGAGATCCAGCGCCCTCTTCTTGACTCTGCAAGCGCTACAATTACTTACACATGTGCGCACACAGACATATATACTTAAAAGCAGAAAAACTAGTCTTAAAAGAGTCCTATCCATCCACGTAACAAGTCAGGCACATGTAGACAGAGAACTTAGTGACTTTTAAGTCACCTACCTTCGAAAAATTTAAATATAAATTAAAATGTTTAGGTGATCTTTAAGGAAACATTTCCGTTACTCAAATCTAGAGCTCACCACCAACACCAACGTCATAAGTAAAATGAGGGTGGACCTCGCAGCAGCAGAAGGTTCCCCGAAGCTTGGAGATGATACTTTCCAATTTAAGTGTTGTTTTTGTTTCTTTTTTAGTGTGTTTTGTGATACTGGGAACTAGGACGCCACAACGCTGCGCAGCTATTAATAGATTTGTAACAGGAAGCGGCACATTTATGTTCTCTCGTATGTTACAAGGCCAGTCCTGAATAAAACTAGTCCTCGCTGGCTTATATCCTATCTTTCTATAATGAGAGAGAATAAAATAAACTTAGAGAGCAAAATAGAGGATTGGTTGTTTTGGGCACATCCTGCCCCCTTTCGGTAGTATTGGGTTCAACCCCCAAGCATCCCCTCCCCCAGAGCTCCATCATTGGCCTGGTTCTTACTCCCTCATTCTGCTTTCCCAGTTTCTCATCTTTCCAAAGCGGGTTCCCTGCGTTGTTACAAGTTGACAGAACATGCCTGGCACTGGGAGATCTTAGCTCCTCTGGACATGTCAAATTTAAAGGTAACAATGAATAAACTCAACGAGGAAATCGATCGCTAGCGGTAGAGATTCCCAGACAGTTAAGGTAGTGGACTGTTCCCCACATTCCCTACTGCACAGGCCTGACCGGCTTACTCTTAATGCCTGAGCTAAAGGATACTTTAAGAAAAATCATTTTTCTTGTTTCTTACCTTAATTTCATTTTTCACAGGAAAGGAAAGCCCCTCTAAGTGCATTTTGCCCATTTTCTTAATAAAACAGTGACAAGAAAATGTCTCCCCGCTCAAATGCCAATTTAAAAACGCCAACTGACGCTGGTTCTTTTCACCTTCGTCACTAGTCACAATTTCCAAGACAATTTCCCTTTATGCTCTTTTACGCCACCCCCAAACCTCTCCTCTTTTTGGCATAATGAATCTTGGTGCAGATGAATCATGCAGGTCTGATTTAGCCTGCAAAAATGTCAGTCAAAGCAAGCAGGGCGCATGCCTCGGCCCAGAGTGCTCAAAGCCTCCATGAATCACAGGTTTAGTTTTTGCCAAATGAAAGGCAATTTCACTTGAAAAAAAAAAAAAAAAAACAACTGGGGAGATATGGCTTTTAGCTCACAGGGAAAATTTTCTAAAAATGTCTAGAGAAGGGACACACACAAACAGAGGAATTTTTTTTAAAGCATTTATAACACATTTCTTTCAATTAAAATATTTCCTCCCTTAACTTCATCGAACCAGTGGTAAAAATTAGACTAATGAGCTGCTGATTCAGTTAGACCATTCATTGGTTAGATAGATAATGAACCCCGAGCCAGCTAGACTTTGTTAGGAAGAATTTGGGAACTCGATGTCAAATAGTGAGGGATATGATAATGTCTTCTAGCTTCCACTTAAGCACCAGACACAGTATAAAAATATTATTGAGACGATTACAGATAATCATTTTGTAATTGCCGTTCTCAGGATAAATTAAAAAAAAAATGCAACCTCCATTTTCATCTTGGATCCAGTTTCCACAAAAGGCAGACTGGGCTGTGTTGCCATGACATTCCATTGCTGGCTCCAGCACACCTGTAAGGTTCAGAGTGCTGCCTTCCTAGGAGGATTGGCCATCCTGACTCACCAAATGCAGCCCAAGACGCTGCTCAGCACAGCCCGCCTACGCCAGCCTTCAGCTAATGTATGGCTGCACTAAATGATGGTTATCGAGATGGCGGCAGTCCCATTAAGCTGTCTGAAACATCTCATCTTTTTCTTTTTTCTTATCCAAGATTGTTCTTATTGTGAACATTGTGTGTGTGTGTGTGTGTGTGTGTGTGTGTGTGTGTGTGTTGTAGAAAAGAGCTGTGAAGGCTTAAGCATTTCAAATAGTGTTTCAGATCAGGTGATTACAGTAAAGTGGAATGTCCCCATCAAGCCGTTCTGCCTCTCAGCTGATTACTACATCTAAGATCGGCTACCTGTCTAACTATTTGGAGAAGCCTCGAATTGCTCTCCTAAAAGTATTTGTAAGGAAAGAGAGCACAGAAATGGGTAGGATTGGAATATCAGTTCCACACCCTGCTGAAAACATGGTGCTCTCTAAGGGAATTTGATAAGCACATTAAGAGGCAACACAATGTACAAGACTCAAAGGTGAGAAGAGGCAAGAATTCTTTGAATGTCCCTTTGAATCACAGGGGCACTGATAACCACGGGCTCTGCCCTGGCCACTCAGATATTTATTTGTGGAAGGGGAATGATGACTCCTACCCAAGGGTAAGGTACATACTTGATAAATCTTTTCAGTTATTAACTAAGTGCTTCAACTTCCTTAACAATTGGCTTCTTAAGAGTTGTAAGATTGAAATGATGTTTCAGAGAAATCATTTTTTTAAATGTATTTATTCTGTGATAGAGTCAAACTATAAACGGGAGGGATATACACTTGAACCGCCCCCTGCTATTAGACATCAAACATATTTTTTCTGGCCAGCTATACATCATATTGTTCAAGCATATAAATGTAATGCAAGAATTCATCAATAATTTTAAAAGACCAAGATGAACTTCTGTAAATTACAATTTATTTCTGGTATTTTACCCTTTTATCCAAGCTTACCAACTGATGCTACTGAGGAGATTTCAAATTGTTTTTATCTAGGCCAGTTTTGAAGCTGGCCATTTTAAATTTGAGCACACTTTTATAGACTACAGCTTACTTCTAAAGTCTAGAGTTTGTTTTATTGATTTCAAATATGTCATTTTCTCAGCTTCAATTATTGCACGTGTGAGTGATGAAAGTTTAATTTTCATTTGTTGGAAGATCTATGCCTCAATATGCTTTTGACACACTCTGATTTACAGAGACTGTTATTAATTTTGAGTAAGTTTCATCAGGGAACTTTCTCCCTCATCTGCTGAACTCCCCCCTTCCCCTTGCTCTGCGCCATGGATTTCAGTTCCCAAGCCTGACTGTGCCACCTCATACTCTTGTTCATTATGTCATGGATAAAAGTAGCATAACTGTGAATTTACACAATGGCCTACAAAAGATATGGTCCTAAAATAGCAACTCCACTTGAATATTTCTCTAATATTTTTTTTGCTAGATAAGACAAATCTCTGTGTTTCCATGATACTAACTTTCCCTGAAAACCTTCAGTTTACAAAAAGAAGCGCGCAGCTACTTTGGGGAGAGTAGAACCTAGCTTTCGCAGATACTAAAAATTACAACTCTGGAAGACTTTCTAAGGAAAAAGAGTGGGGTACTAAACTAAAAACTTCATTTTGAATATTAGTTTTGAAGAGACCTATGCAAATGAGGGGACATTTTAACCTTAATTCACCAATTTCAAGGCCAACCAGATCTTGGAGGTGGCAGTGGTTGGTTAGACTCCTTGATACCATCCAAGAGCACCCATTCCTGGCAAAGGATACTTAGTAAAGGAGTAAAAGCAGTGTTAACTACTGCTCAGTGGATATCTAAGACGTGCACATCCAGAGAGCCCTGAATACGTATGATCTTGTAAAGTACTTGGCACAGGGTTGAAGAGATGGCCCAGTAGTTAAGGCCACTTGCTGCTGAGATGGCCCAGTGGTTAAGAGCACTTGCTGTTATTCCAGAGGACTGGGGTTCAGATCCCAGCACCCACTGGGTCTGAAAATCCCGTCCTACTGGATCTGACACTGTCTTCTGGCCTCTGTGGGCATTGTATACATGCTGTCCACAGATGTATATGGAGGCAAAGTTCTCTGGTATATGAATACATTCACCATTTACAAAAGAAGAAAAATTTGCATAGTAATGAAATGAATTTTGTATTTATTTTTGTACAAAAATTAAATATTGGTTAAATATTACATGTCTCAAGACATAGAACATTTTTCATAGTATGTTAATACTATGATTTTAACTAACACCAAGAATGCTACTTCATATAAATATGTAGTAAAAAACCAGGGAGAGTATGTTTATGACCATTTCAGAATTGTAGAAAACAATTTCCTAACAAACCCTAAGCCAAATTGTGCTTGATCATCTTTATGAAATTCACGTCAGCAACTGAAACAGTCATTTTACAAACCAGCTATTCTAACATAATACAATCCTGGAGTTAGGAGCTAGTGATTTGATAATTCCAAGAGATGATGGGAGGGACACATTAAAGTTACTGTTTTAGTTAAGCTACACATAAAAATAAAAAAATAACTCTAGAAGTCATACGTATATCTTATTTGTCCTTAAGCAGCCAAAATGAGCTATCTCCGATGACAGACAGATCTAGAGCTTGAATCAAGAAACAAGTAACTCCAGAGTCAGCACTACCCTCAGCCATCTTCTCAAGATGCACATCCCATTGCTACAATGTGCTGCCGAGCAGCAGGTGCCAGGATCCACAGACAATGTAACCAATCCCTCCATCAGTCCGTCCTCATCAACATACTCTGTTACAGATGAAAAGAGAACCAAATGTGCATTGGGACACTTAATTGAGATCTTCACCTACTGTAAGAAGGGCAACCCACAGAATTCCTTAGGCACTTCAGTAATTTTTGAATATTTTATTTTACTTATTTTTAAGTGTATGAGTGTTTTGCCTGCATAAATGTCTGTGTACCACATGTGTGTCTGGTATCCTCAGAGATCCAAAGAGGGCATCACATCGCTTGAACTTTAAGCTTAGATCACTTTCAGATGCCACAGGGGTGCTGGGAACTCAACAGAGGCCTCTCCAAGAGGAAAAAGGACTGTTAACTCTGAGACCCCATTCTAGCCTCAGGGACTGTGAGTGTTTAGTTCCAGGTTTCATATAATGCCCACGTTTGTATACATTTCAGCTCTATAGATTACTGTCAATGTGCACTACTTCAGCATACCGCTACGTTAGCATCTTTGGGGATAGGAACGGCAGTGCTGGCATTCCACCTAGGGTGATCCAGTCTCCAGGACCAGTGCATGACGAGGTGGCCTCCATATGCGACGTTTATAATCTGAATGAAATGTCAAAGGAATGTTCCACGTTGAACAGGTTATTTCTTTCCTTTAATTACTCTGCAAACTGACTCTGCCCCATGGTGGACAATGTGCGGACTGGTTTTGACTCCTTTGTGATCTTCAGGTAATTTAATGGCAGCAGGCCATTAACTGATACTTGCTGGTTCATTTGTCCATATATTTGAAAGTACCTTTTCATTAATAAGAGAACCTGACAAAATGACCTATTTAATATTACAGAACTTAATGACCAAAAACATATAAGGTAATTGTCTTTGTGAAAAAAAATTAGTTTGTTTTCTTGCTAATTACTGTAAGAGTTCAATTAAAGAAGATACATTTATTAGAATGTTACCATTCCCTTCATTCTAAATTAAAATGAAATAATTATGAAATGTAAGATTAAGTCATCTAAAATAACACCTAGGAATCTTCCTTTAGAGTACATTTTGGGAGAAGCAACTAGTCACCTGACATCGTCAGATGAAGCAGGTAAGAGGAATATGCAAAATGTTCAGAGCTGCTACCAGGAAAATAAAAACTAAATAAAGGTAAAATGGTGTGTGGTCTCGTTTAGACAAGGGAATTTTTAGTGGAAGAATGAAGAAACAGAAGAGTTCCTAAAATAAGGAACAGGGACAGATAAAAATACGTAACACTTTTGTGATAAGCCTGATTCTCAGGGTTCCATCTTCCCCAAGCATCATCAAGTCACAAACTAAAAAATCCTGAGCACGAGACTAATAACCATTCAGAGACTCTCTAAAGGAGAACAAAGGACGGAGAGACAAATGTTACCTGGCTTGGGGTTTGGGGGCGGGGGGAACGGGTCACAGTCCATGCCCCAGTAAACCAGGTTTAACTACATATCCTTGCTTAGCCAATTAAATGAGCCAAATTAATAATCAAGAGCAAAGAAAGCAGATTTGCTTAATGCGGCCATATTGGGAAAATGGACACAGAGAGTCTTGGACCACTACTCAAGTCTATTGTTGAGGGAGGGAGAGTAAGTAAGGTTTAGATAGAATGCAAGAGGCATGCATAGCTGGAGGGCCCAGTCAAGGTGGGGTACCTGCCTACTCGTAGTGACTTAGCTCCAATTTCCAGTAAGATCCCACCACAAGCTAGAAATTTTTTTCAGGGACACAAGTTCCTCCTCTGGCTTGCCCCAGGACTTCAATAATTTCTAAATTCTTTTGTTGTTCATTATTTCAAAAGTCTAACAGTCAAAGAGCAGGACAGACATGTCTTTAGAATATACCCATCAGGGCCTGGCAGGCTGGTTTTATTAAATGTAGTAAAATCAGCCACTACCCTACTTATTATTGGTGATACACATTAGTCTACTTCTCAAAGCACTCAGAACCATATGCATCATTTCCATTTTACATATAGATACATGTAAAGCTTATATAGATTATATAGCTTATAAAGTCATGGAGACAGAAACTGGAACAGAGATCATGCCTTGAAGATGATATAGGTAAGAAGCACTTTGATATTCAAGCTATAATTCAATTATTGAGTATTTAGCATCTTACCACTAAGAAATTATAAATTCTTGGTTAGAAAAAGTGAAACACTCACGATATCCATGGCACTATTTTAACAATTTATCATCAAAACTATAATGACTAAATCCCACCCTGGATTAGCATCTTCAACTGTGGCCTTGGGATTATATTGACATAATAGCCAACCCCATCAGCGAGTCTCACACGAGCCAGTACTCACACCAGTTAAGAGACGTCTGAGTGAAGACGCCACAGAAAACGATACACACCAGACTGTGAGACCTGAGGGATGATCCTGGCTGGCAGCGCAGGAACAGCTCAAGAGACTTCTCAGCACTGTGGTGGTTCAGTGGGTGGAGCGCTGGCTTTGCAGGTATGAGGGCCTGAGTTTAAATCCCAGAATCCACGACTGAGCGCATGCCTCTAAGTGCTGTCAGTGAGGTGGGAAGCGGAGGCAGGAGAACAGAGAGCCACCCTGGAGAGCAGGTGTTGCAGAGACCAACAAACAACCTCGTGTCAGACAAGATGACGGGTGAGACATAGTAGGAAAGAAGAAGGGTTATGTCCGAATGTAAATCCACACGAACAGATCTCACAGAGCAAGCAGCTAGTGCATGACTATCCATAAGGCTGTGCATGGAAGCTGCCATCATAATTGTTGGTCGGTTGGGGGATACTCATAGCATCTGGTAGTTGGCGGCCAGAGAGACGAGTAAACAGCCTACTACTGTGTGTACTGCTTCACATCAGTGGAGAGCAGGGACAATGAAGCAGCAAGAGCCAAGGCACAGCCACTCCGCTCCACAGAGGTCACCTCTGAAACATCTGTCAGCACCTCAGGGGACATTTGTAAACTAGCATTCCCCATCCACCGCTTTTTCATGAGTTCTACCTGTGTGGAATCGATTCTTTAACATTCACTGACTATCTACTGCAACAGTTCAGATCACATCAGAGAATAAAACAAACAAAATTTTGTTTATTTTTGTGAATCAACAAGTGTGTGTGGGATGGGGGCTATTTACAAGGAAACAAACAAAGGAATGCATGTTTACTTGCATGATAGAGTGGCAGAGCAGAGGGAAAAAAGGTAATGAGAGGAACTGGATGGTGATGCTAACTGCAGGATACTTTAACATAGCCAAAAGTCTGTTAAAAATGTACTGTATATCAAGGATGGTGCACTCTGAGGCATTAAATTGAATTCATGGTGGATTATAGACCTAAGTGGAAAATGTGAGTTTATTAAACTCACCAAGACACTGCAGGAAGAGACCTAGGCAACCTGAGGTGATGACTTTAGACATGACAGCAAAGGCACATTCGCTCCAGGAAAGGACTGGACAAACTGGCCTTCACTCAAGTAAGAAGTCTTCCTTGAAAATGACAACATCAAGAAAAATGAGAGAACCAGGCACACATTGAGAGAAAAACCATACAGGCAACATGCGACACAGAGCTTTCATCTAAACATAAAATACACTTCTAAGACTCAACAAAAAGGAAACAATGGCCAGGAGACCTTAACGGACACTCACAAAGAAATTTAAATGTGGGAGGCCGTATGAAGAGATACCTCATGAGCCAAGGATATGGACTGGTGGTCGAGTGTACCCAGCATGCCCGAGGCCTGTGTTCCTTTCTCAGAAACACCACCGCCACTATCCAAAGCAACAGGAACACAGGAAAGCAAGATCCTCTTGGTGACACAGCTGCATGCCACCAGCCACGCAGTTCCTGTGGGGCCTGTCTTACAGCCAGTGAGTCCCCCAAAAGCTCTGAGGAATGACCACTGACAATAATAGCCTGTTTAGTCCATAGAAAATCTGGGTTTTTCTTTTTCATGAGGCCTAAAAGACAGTGCTGAGCTAGAAAAGGACAAAGGACCCTGTGAACAAGCTGTTGAACCTCCACCTTCTCCAACAAGGGGGACGTTTACTCTTGGCTTCAAATTGGTCGTTGGCACAGCACTAGGTTATTCTGTGGATATCTGTGCACTTGACCCTTTTAACAACCCAGAGCAGTCACTATTGTACCTGCTTTTGTTTAATGGATCAAAGTTCAAAGAACTCACTTCACTGCCCCAAGACAAATGGCACTTTAAAGGAAAAGCTATAATTCTTATCCCAAACTGTCTGACTCCAAGATTTCTTCTAACTACACTCCTGTAAAACTGCACAAAGCAAAACCAAACCACAGTCTCCACCAGCAACAAAGGCATTTCATTTTGTCTGTCAGTTAAGAGCGTTTCAGTGCATTTGAGCTGGTAGACAAGCGTAATGATGAAGAAAATATCCTAGTGCATTAAAGAACACATCAGCGCTCCATGATCGTGTTTTCCCCAATGGGGAATTTAATTGCCAGCCATACTTGCCAGCCACACAAAAGGCCATCTGGAGTTGGGAGCTTATCAACAGGTGCACATAAGTCACCCAGGCGCACAGTCAGGCCACAGGCCCTGGTGGATGTGTTCCAACCTCACTTCTCTTACCTCAGTCCCCATGCACCACCCCCCTCGCCCCGCAGATTGTTCACTGCAAGATGCCTAAAGGGTTGCCGACCAACAGACAAACTCACAGAGTGTAATTACTGTCATCTTTAATATGTGCTTTAATAGTATTTGAGACCAATTTCAAGCACTTCAAACGATGTATTATTATAACAGAAGAAAAGTTTAAAAAAAAAAAAGAAACAGGCCTCTTGCTATCATTTTCAGCTTTCTTTTGATAATGTGAATTGATTTTTATTTTTTTTTAAGAAAAGGAGCTCCAACAGCTAGGGCTTTGAAAGTCTCCCTCAAATAGGTCAGGGTCTTACTTCCCTGGTGGTGTTGTACAGCATGAAAGACTGCCTGGGTTTTCTCAGGACTTTCCTCCTCAGGGGACCTCCTGTGGATCATTTCTCTCAGAAAAAAAAAGGGAATCCATTGACTGAGCCTATCCTAAAGCTAACAAACTGAGCTTTCCATGGGGGAAACTGCAGCAAACTAAGTGCAGCTATTGACAAGCCTTCTGTCGTTAAAAATACAACAAGCGCCAACTTGCCCGATTCACTCTTGAATTACTGGTCATTTTCCTGCTCTGCTGCCAGTGCTTATGGGTTGATAACCTTTCTGGCAAGAAGAACAAAAATATTAACCGCTATTGTCTCTTAGATTTTATCATGTGCCCCCCCACTCCATCCATCCATCCATTCATGTATCCGTCATCATCCATGTAGCTATCTTAGTCATGGGTAATACAAAACTCTCCTGATCATATATTAAATATGTGTATTCCTTTCAAAAGAAAGGTGTTTAAAATTCAATGGCTTAATTATACTAATAATAACTTAACATATTTATCTTTCTTTCAATCCAGGATAATTACTTAACAGGAAAAGATACGCCCTGTTAAATGATATAATTAAACTATAAATTATTTTAAAACCACCTAGACAAGCTATTTAGGAGTATTTAAAAATAGTTATGTCATTTCATTTTTCATTTAAAAGGAAATGCAAGGAAAATGATGAAAAACTAAAATATTCTTCTAACATTTTTTTTATTTTTAAAAATTTGTTTCTGTGTACATGTGTATATGTACCTGTGAGTTCATATTCCTCTGTGTGTGTGTGTCTGGTATATGTGCTTGTGTGCTCTCAGAAGCCAGAAGAGGACATTAGATCCCTGGAGGTGGAGCTAGAGACATTTGTAGTTCATCTGGTGGTCAACAGATAGATGTCAGAGTCCATGTTCTCAAGACTCTGCAGTCACTGCTCTTAATTCCGAGGGAATCTCTGCAAACCCAACACAGAAGGGAACTCTGCAGTCTAAAGGATGATGGGAGACATTTTACTAATGGGGGTTCTCGCTCCTAAAATTTAAGCAGTACTTGTGAAAACAAAGCCAATACAATAAAATTCCCTAATAAAATATATATTTATTGTGATCTTAGCAATTTTCTTTGGTAAGGAGCATAATTTAGGGAAAGTCGTGTGTATGTGTCAATGTGTGCATGTTCGTGTGTTTTGTGTAGCTCTCTGTGTCTACATGTGTGCACACTAGAGGCTGATTTCAGGATCTTCCTCAGTCCCTGCTCACATTCTTTTTGGAAACAAGCTCTCTCACTGAGCCTGGAGTTTTCCAGCAGGGCCCGGAGATCTGCCTGTCTCTTCATCCTTGGTTCTGAAAGTTACAGGTTCAAACCACCATGGCCCATGCTTGTCACAGGTGCTTTGAACTTACATCCTCACGGTTGCTGGCCAAGCACTACCTACCAACTAATTTATCTCAGCAGCTCTTAGTAGGGTATCGGAAGGAACATGAATTGGACAACCCATTGTATATACATTCTTCCTTTAGTTTGTGTAATGATTGTGTTATATATTTTGTGAAATGTGTCTGATATCTGGGAGTGGTTGGTGGTTCTTATCTATAATTTTAGCACTTAGGAAGTAGAGGCAGGGGGATTACTGCAACTTTGGGGCCTAACTGCCCCCCATACAGTGAAGTTCCACAGTGAACTAACAGGAAGGCTTCAGAATGAGACTGTCTCAAAAAAACAAGGCAGAAACCAACAAAGCGAACTGAAAGCTAGGTTTATAGCTGGGTTCCAGAGGAAAGGATCTTAATTTAATATTGAGCCGCTGAATCCAGGGGAACCCTCATGCTTTTGTTTAAAAAAAAAGCATAACATTAATCAGACCCCAATTAAGACTTTGATATACGATGGTTTAAAACTGGCTACAATCTTTTCTTCATTGTTTTATATATCAGACAATTTTTTCAAGAGGCTTTTTAGACTGTGACAACTAGAATAACAGTGTTACTTATATCCCATGGGAAGAGGGTAGGAATATGTTATCAATGCCAAGCTGGTTGGTTTAAAATAAAGGTATACTGGGACAGAAGTGCATTAAAAAAAATACTCGTTTTCTCAAGATACAACATATCCAGTCTAATTACCTGGACCATATTTGCATAAACAATACAATTTAATGAGCACTGATTTTATAATGGAGAGTGAAAGCTTACTTTATTCATCTATGATTGAGGAATAGTATAAATCCTGTTTTAATGTGCTGCTGTAATGACAGAAAGGGACATTTTTAAAGTGTAGCCTTGCATAGATATTGTTAATGATCCTATTCAAATTATGAAACAGTTCTTATAAAGACAGAATTAGTCATTACATACCCTCTCCTTAGTAACATTTTATATATATATATATATATATATATATATATATATATATATATGAATGAACCAATATAAACGTTTACACAAAAACAAAGAGTTGACATGCAAAGACTTGTGTTGCAAAGCACGTTTGTAATAAGCTGTGAACAGGGGAGATCACAGGGCTGTCTCTATCTGTAGACCCCCATCCTTGGCTGACTCACCAGGGCTGTCAGTATCGCCTCGATAAAGTGGCAGATTTGTCCCAGCCCTTCTGGGATGTCTGTGTAGGCAACAATCCCACACATCATGGAGAACGCATATAAATGCAGGCAAATACTCATACACATAAAAAATTAAAATACATAGTAATTTTATGTAAATGACTGGCAATACACTTAATGCTAGTACCCTTCTCTCTTATTTTCATTAATAAAATAAAACTCCTATATTTAAAGAATCAACTTGTAAGTTAATAGTAAAATCTATTGTATGTAGGCTTCATGCTGCACACGACTGGGTAATAATTCAGACATGTCACATATAATTTAATATTATGAATACACTTAAGACATAAATATAATTAATTAATGCTAGAAGGTCTGATTGAAATTATTTTCCGGCTGTAACTTTAAGATGTGTTCTTTGATAAGCAAACATGTTGAAATTTATGAATCATACCTGTAAGTATTCACTTACACACTGACACATTAAATGTTACTAACTTCATGGTGTGCTCTGTGTATGATAATAACAGTGGCACTGGATAGACAACACAAAGGAGTGAAAATTAATTGCCAACTGTGAGGGTTTGTACATGCTTGGCCCAGGGAGTGGCACTGTTAGAAGGTGTGGCCCTGTTGGAGTAGGTGTTTCACTGTGGGTGTGGGCTTTAAGACCCTTATCCTAGCTGCCTGGAGGTCAGTCTGATGTAGAACTCTCAGCTCCTTCTGCACCATCTCTGCCTGGATGCTGCCATGTTCCTGCCTTGATGATAATGGAATGAACCTCTGAACCTGTAAGCCAGCCCCAATTAAATGTTGTCCTTATTAAGAGTTGCCTTGGTCATGGTGTCTCTTCACAGCAGTAAAACCCTAAGACACCAACATTGGTTTGGATAAATATATCATTTCCTTGTCTATGTATTGGAAAAAAATCAACATTGGTTGAGTGCTTGCAATCTGTTACATGCACACAACTGTAAAGTACACAGAAGCTCCTTTAAAAGTAGGTACATCTAACTACTTTCACTCTGCTAATGATGATTTCCGTGTGGGAACCATGGGTGTCTTAGTGACGGCAAATGAACATGTATTGTTCACAGTCTATAATGATCTCCATAATAACAAGTGTAACTGCTCAATTTGGTTTTCATCTTTAATTGGCTTTTTCTTATCACATTATCTAGGCAGGCACATTTAAAGCTAAAACTATATCTGTATCTCTCACCTGAAGAAAATTCATCTCCAGGGGATGCAGAAATGCCTCAGGAGGTAAAGCGCCTACTGAATAAACATGAGGACCAAGCTCAGATACCCTGCACTGTGGGGCTGTGATAGGAAGCCTATTTTGGTTGAATGGGGCTTGTTCCTGTACCTTGAGCATTTGGGCAGGGCTGATATGTAGATCCCTGAGAGCTTACAGTCTAGCCAAAATGAAAGATGTAGCTTCAGTGAGAGACCCTGTCTACAAAACTATGGTGGACTGTGGAAGAAGACATAGAATGTCTACCTCTGGTCTCTGCACATGCTTGCACAGTGATCACAACTACACACACACACACACACACACACACACACACACACACAACTGCCTCAGAATGGATAAGCCTTCTTATAAGATACAAAACTTTGAAACTCTCAGAAGAAAGCATGAGGGGACACCTCAAGAGCTAGGCAGAAGCAGTGCTCTGACCAGAACTCCTGGGCCAGACACACAGGCAGGAAGTATCAAGTGGAATCACAACAAGCTAAAAAGATTATAAAATATCTAAAAAATTAAGATGGGGGTGAAGAGTCAGACCACAGAATGAAGAAAGCACTTACCTGTCTACAGAATGGAATCCAACCCACAAGAAGTAAAAATGTAACCAATGCAAGGCAAGTAACAACCAGCAAGTGAGTCAGGGAAACAAGAGACTGCAGATGCAGAAGCACAAGTTGCAACAAAAACCAAAACAGTGTGATCCCTTTAGTCCTTAGGGAAATGCAAACCATAGCTGTGCTGGAGTTCCATGTCCCCAGGGAGAAAGGCAAGGTCAACATCTACAACAACAAAGCTGCAAGTTCTGGGGATGGTGTAGGGGAAAGGCAGCGCCTTTCACTCTCTTTTGAAAGCAACAGGTCCAGTCACTGTGGAATCTCTGAAACAGATTGATCCTGCCTCCTGAGTTGGGTGTTTGAATAAGATGGTCCTAAGAAGTCTTGGCATTTGAATAGTCCCTCAGGGTGGGACTTGAGTTTTTCAAAGCCTCCTGAATTTCCAGGAATTTTCTCTCTGCTTCCTTTATGTGGGTGGAGACCAGAGCTCTCAGCTGCTCCAAGACCATTCCTCCCTGCCCGCTGTGGTGTTCTGGACCTTGGTAGTGACGGACTCCTATAGATATCTCTGGAACCACAATTCCTGAATAAACCTTCTTCTTCTCTGGCTTATCTCAGTCTCAGAGTGTTCTATCATAGCAACGGAAAATAAGCAATGAGTCTATTCTTTAATCAGTCCTGGTCAGTGTCCCTTCCCAGAGGGACACCTGCATAGCATAGACAGTTTGTTGTGGTTGCTGTTATTGGGCTGTTCAAGTGCCAATTACAGGACAAGGCAGGAATCCATCAGCAGGTGAACATATAAAGAAAACATGGTCTATACACACCAAGGAGAATTATTTGGCCATCAGGGAAATGAAGTCATTTCACTGGAATCAGAAAATGGGTATGGTTGCAAGTGACCCACCTTCAGAAAAGTAAAGCCAGACTCAAAGAGACAAGACTTTGCCTCATTATGTAAACAGAAAGTGGAAATCAACAAAAGAAAGAGTGAAATGTCAGGGACAGAGAAAGCAGAGGGGGAGGGGACAAAGTACAGGGCTGAATAAGATTGAAGTACATTAAATGCAAATGTCATAGTGAAACCAATTTCTAAGTCCTTTGAGCAATTAATATATGATTCTTAAAAGCCAAGCACTTTGTAGATTATAGGCATAAATTTATCATAGAACAGACCATGGGTTTTTCTTTGTTTGCTTAAGAGAAAGATCTACATTGCCTACATAAGGCATATTTCTGGATGCATGTTACAGGGTTTTTAGAGAAAGATCCTGTAGACTGACCACCATCATTATCACCACCACCACCACCACCACCACCACCACCACCACCATCATCATCATCTCTCTACTTTCCGTGTATCAGGAAATCAACACTAGTCCTTGCCATATGCTTCCAATACCTCGATGCTTTCCTTTACAATTGCCAATGAAGGAGACATCTAACACAGTGAGACAACATAGTAATCCCTCTGCAATCTGTGAGGCCTTCTGGCACAGGGAGGAGCACTAACTCTTAGAATACTTCTACACTTGAGTCCTCCCTACAGTTGAGGTCCTAGTGGAGTCTGAACAAACACATCTTAAAGAACTCCATGCTTTATCGATTTGGAGGTCTGCTTTCTATAAATTAGAAACCCATGAGCTCATCCATTCATATTTACATCTCTTCACATATTAATTTTAACTTTTTCATTTAGTATTGGTTTCTCTCAAATCTATGAAACTTTATAGTTTTAATAGATTTAAATAGTCCCAGGCAAGTATCCACAAACAAAGAACACTTAGAGGCAGACTTTCCATCTCTGACAAACATGTTTCCTTCTCAGGCCTACAAACAACCGCAAAAGCCAAGCAAGAAACAGTCTTTTCTCGTTTTTTTAAGAGTAAATATGTGCATATATGTTTATATGTCCGTCTGTTTTAGTCAAACGATATTATACGATATATAATTTTCGTCAACTTGGTCTTTCACCTAGTAATATTACTCAAGATCATTCAAAACATGTTAATATTTATTTCCATAGCTACAAAATAGAACATTTTATCGTATTTTATTAGTTTATTCTCTCATATATTACACCTCAACTGCAGTTTCCTCTACCCCCCCCTCCTCCTCCTCCTCCTCCTCCTCCTCCCAGTTCGACTCCCTACATTTTACCATCTTTACATCGATATTTAACCATGTCGAAATGTTTGGGTTGTTTTCAGTCTTTAATATCTATGATTGGCCCTGCTGCCTTGCCTGCCTTGTGCGTTTAAGACAATGGCTGAGCTGAGTCTGTGGGACTTAAGAGCAACTGCATATATAAACAGTAAAACACGCCTTTGCATTTCCAATGACATCAGAGAACATGTTTTCTTATAACTGTATTATTAGGCTATTGTATCAGTTTCCTATTGCTATGGTAACAAATTGTCAAAAATTTAGTAGGTTGAAACAACAAAACATAGTTCAGGTTTCAGAAATTCAAGATGCGGCTCATTCAGACAAAATGAAAATGCCGGCATGGCTGTTTCTCCCAGAGGCCTGGGTAAAAGCTGGTTTCCTCATCCTCTCCTGTCTCAAGGTCTTTCCCTCGTAGCAGCCAGCAAAATCTCATCAACCTGCCCTCTGCTCTTGTGAATCGACCATCTGTCTCCAATGGCTCTGCCCTCTGCTCCCATGACTCCACCCTCTGCTCCCATGACTCCCCCCCTAGATCCCATGACTTTGCCTTCTGCTTCCATGACTCCGCCTTTTGCTCCCATGACTCCACCCTCTGCTCCCATGACCCCACCCCCTGGATCCCATGACTCCACCCTCTCCTCTGACTCTTCTTTCACTGTTAATATTTGTGATTCTATTGGGCCCATCAATGTAACCCAGGACAACCAGTGGATATCTTAATCTTGTACAATTGATTTTAATTCTAACTGCTGCTTGACCCAGGGAGTGGCAGTATTTGGAAATGTGGCCTTGTTGGAGTAGGTGTGTCACTGTGGGTGTGGGCTTTAAGATCCTCATCCTAACTGCTTGGAAGTCAGCCCTCTCCTAGCAGTCTTCAGATGAAGATGTAGAACTCTCAGCTCCTCCTGTACCATGCCTGCCTGGATAATGCCATGCTCCTAATGGGCTGAACCTCTGAACCTGTAAACCAGCCCCAATTAAATGTCCTTATAAGAGTTGCCTTGGTCATGGTGTCTGTTCACAGCAGTAAAACCCTAAGACAACTGCCAAGTCCCTTTGGCCATGTGAAGTCATGGGTCTAATAACCAGACAATGCTGGATACATTGTTCTGTTTATTGCAAATAGTCGGTGAGATCTAGACTTTAGATAGTTTAATGACAAACAATAATTTCAACTTATTATTTTTTATAATGAGGGGATTTGAGTTATTTTTGCGTTTAAAGGCTTTTTGCACTTATGTGAACTATATATATATAGACCATTTTTAGTTGTTTTTAGATGTTTATTTTAAAGCTCTTTATATTATAAGCTCTGCATCTATTTATAATTTCATTACATAAGACTTGGAAAAGATTCAGTTTTGTCTTCTTTGCTTTTCCACACAGCTCTTTAGCCAATGCAATTTGGGGAAAAAACAAGCTAATCTTTTCCTTACAGATATTGATATGCCTATAGTCTCATTCACTATGTTTCTATATAAAATTTGATCTATATCTAGATTTTTAATTGTGCTTAAATTTAGATATTTATCATAAACTACACTATTACATAAGTGCTTAGACATGGCAAACATTTAACTAACAATCTATCTGTTAATTAAAATCAGTAACTGGAATTAAGGTATTTTAATATCTTGTCCTTACCCATATGAACTTGAGATAGGTACTGTCTTACGCCCTTTTATTCCCCCAGTGTACAGCCCTGTGCACTGATCCATGCACTACGCAGAACATCAAGAGTCAATATTCTAAAAACGTCAATGCAAATGGCTGACAGCATATCCCTGCTCAGATGGTTTGGGATTGAGTGTGACCGTGAAGGATGTAGATTCTGGAATGCTGCCACCTCTGTCTTAAAGCTGAGAGAAGTAGAAACAGAAGTGGAACCAGAACCGGAAGTGGAGCCGGAACCGGAAGTGGAGCCATGGCCTGTGAGAGGACCTGGAGTCAGGGCCTCAGGCTTCGAGTTCATTGCTTTATGCACTACAGATAATGAAGTCACAGTTTTGACCTTGGTTTCCCTTTTCTTTATGCTTTGACTTCCAAAATAATTTTATCTGATGGATGTATACAGTAGTAAGATCTAAATGTGACTGCCAACAAGTAAGTCAATTGTTCAGCACCAAGAGAAGTCAAGAGAACTAAAAGAACTAAGAAAGATCAGTGTTAAACACAATTCTGAAGGCACTGATGACATGGCTGAGGTTAACAAAATACAGTACAATACAGTAATGCTAATTTTTAAAGGTATGATTTATTTTTGCATAGGTGTGTGTCTGCCTGCGAATGTCACATGTGTGCAGATGTCCACGGAGGCCACAAAGGGACATCGCATTGCTTGTAGCTGCTGTTTAAGAGCCCCCTGGTGGGGGGTTAGAAACCAAGCTTGGGTCCTCTGGCAGAGCAGCAAGTGCTCTTAACACCCTCACCCAAGCCATCAGAGTTTAGTATTTGTTCAGTTATCTCAACTATATAAATGCCTTTTACCCATACTCTCATTTTATTATTAACATTATGAAGATAACTTATGAAATAATATATTAAATTCTACCCAAAGAAGTCTGAGAAATGGCAACTCTTTCGAAGTACATTTAACAAAAGAAACAAGATCATTAACAATAATCCCTGAGCTTTCTTCACTTTAGAGTTCTTGGTTTATCGTTTCTAATAATAAAGGAAGAAGAAAAACAAAATGAAATCAATACAGATATCACTGTAACTTGGTGGTTGAAATCTACTGTTTTATCTTCGAAAATATAAAGAATTGGGCTGGAGAGATGGTTCTGTGGGCAAGGTAATTGTGGCAGAAATGTGTTGAAAAACCTGAGTTTGGGTCCCAAGAATGTACCTGAAACCAGATGTGGTAGCACACATCCTTAATTCTTAAATCTTACAGTGAGATGGGAGACAGAGACAGGCAAATCCCCAGAACTCCCCAGGTGAGATAGCCTGGCACACATGGCAGTGAGAATTAAAAACCTTGGCACACATAATATGGAAGGTGGAGACTGAAGCCTGCTTGTCATCGGGCCACATGTGCAATACAGTATATGCCTGTCTGCATTTACACATGTGTGTGCACGCACACACCAAGACACACACACACACACACACACACACGGAGAGGGAGAGGAAGAGAGAGAAACCTACATAAGACACAAAAAGATAAACAGAGATGGATAAAAGGATGAAGATTCTGCTATATAAAGTTACTGTGATAACATGTTATATTTTTGGGGGGGTGTATCAGAAAACATAATAACAATGAACATCAATTTATATTTAAGTTTTATAGCTCATACTGAAGTTTTTCCTTTACTATTTGTAATTTAAAATCAATCTCATTGTGAATATAATTAAAACCACCATAGACTAATAAAATGCCTTATATGGTTTATGGTTATTCTATGGATCTGCTATTTATATATACTTTATATAAGCTAAAAGCATTTGCGCTTTATAAATGAACACTCTGAATCTGGACGGAATGCTCATTCCCAGAATTAGGGCTCCTAAGGGAGAAAAGGAAATTGCTGCTTGTGGAAGCTAAACATAATGCTGCATAATCGATCGGCTCACTTGGGCATCAGCCACGCTCCCGCCGATGATAGATTAAGTAAATATAAGAGCAGACAACACAAACATTATGGGTATTATATTGCACGTTGCAGTAAAGGCTATGAAATTGGTCACGCTCCAGAGCAGGCAATATGGAGAGCATGTCTTATGAGAAATGTACTTATAAAGAAATTAAGGGATAGTGTACATATTAATTATATAAATGCTGAATAAATAATGTTATACAGGGTGGAATGGAACTAAAGTCGTCTTTAGGTTTTCCAGGAGCAGAGATGTCCCTGTCCTGTACAAAAGGAAAACGAGAAAAATTCCTATTTAATGAGAAATAGAAAAACTGTAAGCAAATAGGAAGAAACTAACAGAACAGTGAAAAATAAAAATAGCGTAGCTGCCCATGAACATTAATCAGATAAATTATAGATGAGATGAGCAGGGTGGTTTCTTGGCCTCCTTAACTCCATAACACAATCCGAGAGAGTCAGGATTTGCAAGGAAGGATTCACAGTGACTCTGTGGGGGGTGTGTGGGCATGTACATGTGCATGTGTGTGTGTGTGGGGGGTGGGTATGTTTATATGTGTTCCTATTTGTTTGTGTGATCTGAGTATGTGTATGGGGTGTATGTCTGTATGTGTGCATGTGTGTCTGTGTGGTCTGAGTGTGTGTGTGTGTGTCAGTGTATGAATTCATGTCAGAAAACAGTTGTTAACACTACCTTGTACAGAACTTTCAGGCTTCAAGTGGGGAGTGC
The DNA here is from genome assembly GCF_978045245.1 of Mus caroli. Classification (NCBI taxonomy): domain Eukaryota; kingdom Metazoa; phylum Chordata; class Mammalia; order Rodentia; family Muridae; genus Mus; species Mus caroli. The sequence goes on from NW_028227275.1 coordinate 3,317,810, forward strand.
TGAGCAGGGATCCCACAGGAGTGACTCCATCTCAACAACTAACAGAAAGCTTTGGTGGTGCTATGAAGGCTTTTGTTTCATGAAATTTCCTACTTCAAAACCCTCACTGTCACCAACAACTTAGTTTATTAGTATTAAGAGGTAAGGTCTCAAGAGAATGACTAGTGTCTTTTTTTTTTTTTTTTTTTTTTTTTTTTTTTTTTTTTTGGTTTTTCGAGACAGGGTTTCTCTGTGTAGCCCTGGCTGTCCTGGAACTCACTTTGTAGACCAGGCTGGCCTCGAACTCAGAAATCCGCCTGCCTCTGCCTCCCGAGTGCTGGGATTAACGGCGTGAGCCACCACGCCCGGCGACTAGTGTCTTCACAAAAGCAGACAGAGGGTTGCTCTGCTTGTCACACAAGAGGAAGGAGAACACAGTCAAAGGCATCATTTATGAATCAAGCAGAGGGGCCCTAACCAGACATCACATTACCTTGTTCCAATCTTTACCAGGTTCCAAAAGGGGCAAGAAATAATTTTTCATTCACAAGCCATCCTACCTATGGGATCTTTGTTTCAGCCACCTCAATGAACTAAGACAGCTCTCTCTGTAGCAATCTTTTGTTCCTGTGAAGTCTTGGCCCTAGGAGTTTGGATGTATATGTCTATGTATATGATCTGTAAATAAAAACAAGGCCAGGTATGCTGCAAGCACCAAGAAGGGCCGGATGGCTGGGTCATATTTACCACACTTCTGCCTTAGTTAAAATAAATTCTCAGGACAAACACTAATTGGTCCTTCAACTAATTTCTCTCTGTTCCCATATAAACACCCAAACTCCTGACCCAATTTCTCTTCAAGATGGGTAAACCTGGTGGTCCCCTTTCTTAACAAAGGGGCGAGAAGCAAAGTAGGAAAGTCAGCCTTCAGCTCCTCGCACGAGCGGCTCGCACAGCGATCAAAGGTGTTCTAGCAGCAAAGGAAAGAAGGCAGGACCATCGTCCAGGCAGCGGCCTGGGAGAGTGCACAGAAATGAGCCTGAACCCAAAGCTGTTGTCCGTGGAGGCTGACAAGACACAAGAAAGGCCTGTGGCTGTGCTTTGTCTCCTCTGACTATAACTATGTGCCTTACCATGGGGAGGACCCACTCCGGCTGCTCATTAAGGCTGTCATGTTCTTCCCAGTCTCATCTGCCTTATAATTGAAATTCTTATTTTAACAGCATTATGTTAATGTTATTGCGAGCTATGGAATGTCTTGTGAAGAGTGCAACATTAAAGTTAATTTAGCCCTACATCCTGGGTAATGGATACTGTCTGGAATATAATAAACCAGATAGTCAGAGTTGGACTGAAGTATGTCAAGGTTACTCTCCCAATTAGAAACAACCCCTGATGTGGTCAACGTCTCTTGTATCTCACTGACCACACATTGCTTATGAACTTCCTGCTTGTGGTATAAAAAAATTCAGAATTCCTAATGAAGTTCCTTGTTTTCTTTCTTTGTTTTTTTTTTATTCTTAATTAAAACTGGTTCTGCACTTGAGTTGAGCTTCCTAGTGAGAAAAAATTAGATCAGTATTGTAATAAGAATTAAGAAAGTACTCCTCTATGTACTAGCTAAAAAAATACAGTAAATTACAAACAAAAACAAAAACAAATGTCTTCTATTATGAAATGACAACTTCCATTCATCAAAACCTGCTGTCAGTGTCTACCCAGTGTCTACACAGTATCTACACAGTGTCTACACAGTATCTACCCAGTGTCTACACAGTATCTACACAGTGTCTACACAGTATCTACACAGTGTCTACACAGTATCTACACAGTGTCTACACAGTGCTATTAGTGAAGCTGCAGACGCAGTGTGCTGAGAAGTACAACCATTTCCTTAATGAGCTCTGACGCATGTTTAGGTGTTGGGATTTCCCATTGCACACAGAGAGGATGCTGGGGACAACAAGCATAGCAAATATTTCACTTGCAGATAGGTCAAACCGAGGGGCCACAGGAATCTTAGAGAACAAAACTAGAAATTACATGTCTAACTCTGAATATTTAACAATAATTATTTTCAATACTTTAATATGATAAATCAAGAACTCCGAGATTCAAAAAAATTTAATATTTTGATGATAAAACGAGACTGGCCAAGAGTCTGGAGTTGTGGAAACAGTGATACGTCTCACTTCCCCATTTCAATGTGTGCTAATTTTTAATTTAAAAAACATTAATCTATGATATTAATATTTTATTTCTTAATAAATGGAGTTATTTCATTGAAGAGAGCCCCATAGGCAGCTAGAAAAACTTATGTATTTATTTTATGAAGTTATTTTTTTCGTACATGTTGAGTTTTACAAAAATCGGCACACAAGATACCTGTCACTGTTACTGCTACAGTTTGCACTGAGTGTCCTCAAAGGTCCAAGCTTGCTGCTCAAGATGACACTGTTGGGAAAAGAGGAGTCCTTAACTCTGTAAGTAAGAGCTTGCTCGCCAGCAACCTCTTACAGGCTCCTATGAGATCCTGTGAGTTTTCTAAGGAAGGCTGATTCAGGGCCCGTCCTTTCCTCTCTGTTCCTGTTGTCATGTGGCCACTCGTTAACAGGAAGATGTGCTGTGAAACACTGCAGTCAACAGAGACCTAATTCAGGAGCATCTGCTCAGTCCAAAGACTGACTCTCCAAAACTGTGAGCCAAATCAACATTTGATCTTTGTGGTTATATGCTATGGTGTTTGCTATTATAAGACAAACGTGACAATATTATCTCTCTCTGTCTTACCATAGATATCAGCTAATATTCATGTACTTGTCTAGGGAGAATATAAAACGGTGTGGGCTTGTATTGCTATATGGCTGACTACTGCCTCTTTTAGAAAGGAGTAAAGGTCTCCTCGAACCTGAGAGCAACAGTGAAACTCTCCTCACTGCATTGGAAGAATAAAATTACCAACAATGCCGAGTGCTGGGGAAGCACGCAGGATCATAAGCCCCACTGATAGGGAAACAAATATACTTCGGAAAACACTTTTAACACATGACCCAGGAACACTGAAGGTTTTTTTTTATCGAGATAAAAACTTGTTTCTGTGGAAAGATGTCTATGCAAACACTAGTGGTAGCTTTATTTATAATAGCTACAGACCAGAAAAAAAGATATTGATTTCTATAACCTGGTAATTGGACAAATTCGGGCCACAGAATAGCAGTAAGAGGAGAAGCTCCTGAGGCGAGAAGTTAATTCCATGAGTATAGCGCACTGGAAGCGCTGCACAAGGTGAAAACTGCTATAAACAAAGTGCATACACTTGTTTATACAGAGTAAACTCCAAAGACGCACGTCAGCTGAGTGACTGCCACGGGCCTGGGGCAGGAGGAAGGCAAGGAATGTTTATGGCAATAAGAACATTTTTCTCTGGATTGAACTGATCACTAGGTGGCTGTGCCCATGTGTGCGACTGATAAAATGTAACATGTCTGTGGTTATCTTAGTTTTCTAGTCAGAGGACTAAATTAGCCTTATTTAATAACTAACAAACAACTATATTGTCTCCATAAATCAAGGATATACAGGAAAATAATCAGTGCAAAAATTACCTTATTTTCTCTTCACAGTTGATGAGAACTGTAAATGCAGCGGTGTATGTGTGTGTAACTATGGATCTGTCATATATATTTATGTAAACATAGATACAGACCTTATTCAGTACAGAGGAAGACTAGGTATTCTGCTAATTAAATGTGGTAGAAAGGGCTCATATTTTTCAGAATTTCATATATTCATAATTATTCCAAAATTAAATATTATTTACTGAAACAGAAATTCTTGGGTCTTATGCACTTCCAGTCTCCACCACACGCATCATTATTATAGTGGACAGGAAGTGGCGACGGCTAGTGTGAGAGAAATATATAAGTGGCGGCAGGGTAAGGGAGGGAGGCAGCGCCTGTCACTCTCAGAGCTTCTGCAGGACACCAGCTGTGTCAGAGCCCGCTCTGCGATGTCTGGGATGCCATGGATATGATAGTATACATATTTTTAAATTATCGTCATTGATAAGTAGAGGCATCAAAATGTAACATGCTTTAAATAAAATGTTATTGGAAGCCACTAGGAACTTAGTGTACAAGCAAAATTAGCCTATTTGCAAAGATACTTTCTAAAACTTCTCGATTCTCCAAAAGGCATATAGATGTTACAGTCTTATTTTAAAACAAGATCTGAGAAGTCACCTGTGCAATTACTCTGAAAGTTTGAAAGAGTAGCTGTTATGACGAAGAAATCTCAAGTTCAGTCATACGCAGCTCCACCCACATCTAATAGAGTACACATGGAGACATATAAGGTATATCTTCTATATACTTATGGCTGTATATTTAATGTGCCAAAGAAGACATAAAAGCTGAGCCTCTTAGAACACCAGTATGTCTACTTGATAAGGCATGTTGGTTAGTTTTTTTTTCTCAGCTGAACACAAGATAAATAGAATTATCTGAGACAAGGGAACTGGAGCTGCCTCCATCTGATTGTCTGTGGGCATATCTGTGGGCATATCTGTGGGCATATCTGCGGGCATATCTGTGGGCATATCTGCGAGTTTCTTAATGACTGAGGTGACAGGGCCAGACTATGAGTGGTGCCAGCACTGGCCATTTAGTTGTTTGAGGGAGGTAGGTATATGTTGAGCAAGCCAGTAAGCAGTGCTCCTCCATGGTTTTTGCTTCAGTTTCTGCTTCCTACCTTGGTTTCCCTCAGTGATAGACCATAATGTGGACGGAAGCACAAGGCACATCAATGCCTCCCTTCCTTCCCACTGCTTCTGGTCATGGTGTGCATCATCATAGCAACAGAAAGCAGACTAGGACATGGGTCCATGCGGTCAATTCTAACGGCTCTGTGTCTCAAATCTGCTGTGCTTCTTCCTATATTGCTAAATGAGCTGTTTGTTATTGAGAACAGTAGGGACTAAGAATGGATTCTGGTTTCTGCATCCCCAGTGCCTGGTATGAGGAAGGACATAATATGTAGTAGGTTAGTAAGTGAATAAAGAATTGGCTAACTTAAATTCTCTTTCCATGACCATACTGTTAGCAACAGACAGTTGTCTACGCTGTCCACCTTCTACCTACCAGCTAGCTATCAAGAGGATCTGACGTTATTGTTCTAAAATCTTTCAGTAACTTGATGTTTTTTTCAGCCTGCCAATACTCAATGCTATGTAGTCCAGTTTGCTTTGCCCAGTTCTGACATTAGTTTGAAAACTATTACAAGGCAACCTAATGCTCTGTTCACCAGACTTCACTGTGACTTCAGTATTGTACAGAAATCCCTTTGTCACCATAATGTTCACTTTAGTTCTCCTCCTGGATTATTCGGTCACTGTTTTCTGAGCTGAAGAGTAAGAGGTCTAGCACACAGGGAAGGCCCTGTCAATCAAGGAAGTCACAGGGAACAAAGAGTCAAGTACAGAGACTGGGCTGTGTTAGCTGGGGTAAGGGGTAAGACTGTGTGTTAGTCTCTCCCTCGTTGACTGACAAGCTGCCTACAGGAGGAACGGACTTTGCCTCTTGCTTTCAGAGAGTCCATAGCATGGCTGCACGGGTACAGGGTGGAGTGCACACAGGAAACAAGGCTGCTCCCCTGCCCCAGGGATAAAGAGAAAAGATTGATCCATCTGTAGCTGATTCTTGAGTGGGTTGGTGATATGGGCAAAATTTAATTCCTTTGCAGATTTTAAGGCTCTAGTTTTTAAAGAAACATTCATTGGATAATTGTTCTGTTTCTAACATGTGGTCATTATAAAGTCAAACCCCAGCAGAGTATACATATGTGGATTATCTCTCTGCTCTTGGCTTTGGTACTGGATAATGTAGACTGGACAACAGCACCATGCTCTCTCCATTACTCTGACCCTACAGCACGGCGTCAGGTCAGGTTCTGGGATGCCTGCAGCTTTGGCGTTTGCTCAGGATTCATTTAGCTATTTAACTAACGGTTACTTCCATATATGCCTCCAGACATTCCTTTGTTGTTAGTAGTAACAACATTTTTGTCCTTTTTGGTTTTCAACAATTCAGCATTAGTACACAGAAGTGCTACTTCATTTTGTATACTTATTTTATATTCTGTCACTTTAATGAATTAAGGTATCAGTTCTAGTTATCTACTGGGAGTTCTTTGTGGCAATAAGACTGGCCTAAGACTTTTAAATGATATTGGGACAGTATATGAATAAAGCTTTAAAAATACCATTTTAAACTGAAATAAAATATTTCATTTTTTTCTATGGCCGGAGAAGATCAAAAGACATGTTTCTTGCCTTGGCATGCATATGCATATACATATACACATCACAACACACACACACACATTTATATTACCCAGACTTCCCTCTAGGCAGGGCTTGGGTACACCTAAGTACTAATCTTTGATAACAAACCCTGAAAGCCCTCAGGAGGCCAGTCAGTCATTGTGTGAAAGGTCACAGAGCTCTCGGAGTATACTGTGAGTCGCCAGACTCTGCCCAACACTCTAGAAAGTGTTGTTGGAAACACTAACTTTGAAGAAACAGTAATACTTTGAGCACTGAGCCTATGTGAAGTCAGTCAACTTAGTAAGAGAAGAGCCCAGATTTTGTACTTTCATTTCCTTGCTACTTTTATTATTTTGCTTGTTAAAGTTGTATATACATGATTATGGAAAGGCTTATATAAATACGTATAAGGAATAATTCAAATAATATACCACCTTATTAATTAGCCAACATATTTTTTAAGGTGGTTCATTAGTATCATTAAAGTGAATTCTAGTTTGCCAGTGCTATAATAGGCGTAAGACTGTTTGGCTAAAACAATTATAATTAAACATGAAAAGAAGCGACACCATCTAGAGAAATTGTCAATGATACATAAGGATTCACACAAGGTGACTGGACTGTCAACTACACCCATTGCACACCACTCAAAAAGTGAATGCAGAGGGCTGGAGAGGTGGCTCAGTTGCTCTTCCACAGAACCCGGGTTCAACTCCCAGCACCTACACGGTGGCTCACAATCATCTGTAACTCAGGTCCAGGGGATTCAATACCTTTTCCGGGCTCCCTAGTCACCAAGCAGTTATTCAAACAGGCCAAACACCCATAGATATACAATAAATTAAATAAAAAATAAGTAAATGGGGAAATTATATTTTGACATAATCGTCATTTCCATTTATCAGCTGTGACTTACTTGTTTATGACAAAATATTGTATTTCTACTGTGACCCCAACTCTAAAAAGGAGGGGGGGGGAGAAAGAGTTATTAAAGACCCTGGGTGCTTTCCCATGGCTTCTAACATTTACTTAAGAGAATGGCGTACTGAGTTACTTGTGAGCAGCACAGGGGTAGCCGCGCTTCCTGTACAGAGAGGAGACACATGGGTAAGAAGACCCAACACGGATTCACAGGCGCTTGTCAGCTGAGCCATCACACTCAGGATAACTCCTTTGGCCCAGGGTCTGACCACATGGCACAGCATGCTATCCAGCACCCTGGCCTTGCCATCGTCAGCTAGCGCCTGCGGTGCTACACAAGTCTCCTAAGAACCCGAGCCGCCCCTGCCCTCACCCTAACGTGCCGGACTGAGAGCTGCTTTGCAGGTCAGGCTTCTAATAGCCCAAAGCTATTTCCTCACCTGAGGCTTCTGCCAGCGGCAAAGAAGCGCCCTTCAGTCGGAAACTTCGAAGACAGAGCACAGCCCATCAACTCTCACCTAAGCAGGGAGTGTTACCCTGGTTTTTCTGGCTCCCGTTTCCTGGCGGGGGCACTGACTCTGGCTGCCCATGGCATTGACTCTGGCTGCTCTCCATCATCTTCCTCCTTTCCTTCTCTGCTGACTCGTCAGTCTGAGAGGAGCAAACAGTCTTGGCGTTTGCTAACCCCTTCAAACTTCTCAGTGCATGAGGTAGAGATCACCTAAAATACCCAGCACACCTCATTCCCTACCTCGCTCCCACTGGCTCTGCTCGTTCCTTGCAGCATAGACACCTTTATCTGGTGTACAGGATGCATGTCCTCTGCCTCCTCTGGATTCCCCAGGGATGCCTAGGCTGGCTAGGCATGCTGCCTGAGGGCTCTACTCTAGCTACTCTCTTGGCCTGTAACAGTCCTCGCCAGTACCCAGTCACCTCCTCCAAGCCCTGCTCATCTATCTCTTCCTCAATTAGCCGGTTCCCACGGTAACCATCTAACACAGTGCATCCTCCACCCTGCAGAGATGCTAAGCCCGCATGCTGCTTCATCCTGCTTCATCCTGCTTCTCCCTTTTGCACTGTGCGTGCCACCCATTGCCTCATTAAAAGACCGACTTTCTCCTCCTAGAACACGGACTCCATGAGGACAGATTCTTTATTGAATTCCCAATGTTCCTCGAGTGCTCAGACAGTGCCTGGCACAGATGAAGCATGCCATAAAAATCTACTGTATAATCACTGTAACATTTCTATGTCAGCCCAGAGCTGCTGAGACTCAACTTAGACGTTTACTTTAACAGGGAAAGGCAAACAACCAACTTGAGCTCTAAGACATCTACCGAACAGCAACCGTACAAATTGAATTTATTTTAAAAATTGTAAGGTGCTATTTAGCTGACATCATTGGACATACACAGTCATAAGAACTTTTTTAAATATCAGGAGTCACAATTACTTGGCAACGTGTGGAAGAAAAATAACAAATATATTCCACATATCAAATAGCTTGCCACAAAATAATCCGTTATCTGTGAGGTCAGCCCACAGATTGTGTTGGTAGCTAAATTCAGAGTCAAGAAGCATTTATTAGATTTGAATGGTAGCTATTCATTTCCTAGATAATATAAGCTTATGATTCAAATATACTAATCATTAATTTGGAGTGGTTATTTATAGAATATATTTTGTCTTTTGATCAAAAGGCTTTTGAACTACTAAAGTCCATTAAAGATTCAGTATTCAAGTGACAAAATGTGTGAGCTCATTTACTTCACAGAGCTGGAGGCTGGTGAACAGGAGTGCAGCAACCCAGAGGTGTGAGCAGCGGTGCACACCTACCCACAGGTGTGAGCAGCGGTGCACACTTACCCAGAGCTGTGAGCAGCAGTGCACACTTACTCAGAGCTGTGAGCAGCAGTGCACAGCTATCCACAGAGAGCCAGTGTACATGAGATAACCACCTGGTACTTTACAGAGCATCCCCTGCCTGACCTTTTCCTGACCATACAGGTGTGGATCTCAACAGCGCACATAGGAGTCACGTTTAATTTAAGACAGATCCATTGTTTAACTAACCACATTATGGTTAGTCAGTTATTTTTGTATAACACTAAGAGCCTGCTTACCTGTGGCATTGGGTTAGATTTTAATACTGAACTTTAAGGAAAAAAACCTATCATAGGAGCTCTGAAGCTTTGATTTTCAGATTTATATAAAACATTTAATATGATTCCAGAATGGCCCTGGGTGTCAAAATTAGCTGCGGAAGCAAATCAATAAACCCCATCATGCTGTCATATATATTCCTTAAAATATGGGAGGGGGATTCGAAACACGCTTCAGTATTCTGCAGTGATGATGAAGAAGCCACAGCTAGGAAGCTTCAAATTAGAAGCAAGAAAATTAGCTGTGGAGCAACAGGAAGTAAAATGTAATTTTAAAACTCTACGTCTACCTCTTATTTTCCAAAGGACTCCAAAGGACTCCATTAGCACTGAGCTGCTGAGCTGCAGCTCGAAGGTTTACTTTTAATGAGAAGAGCAAACAAGCAATTTAAGCTCTAAAAATGCCTACTGAATAACAACACTTCTTAGAAGAAAATAAAACCTGATCCTAACAATCCCATGGTATTTTGAGGAGAAGAATAGTCAAGGTAATTTTATAAAGAGCAGAGTTGGAGGACTTGGCTCTTCTGCTTCCAAACATACTGCAGAGCTACAATACTCAAGACAGTGGGGCACTGTCATGGAAATAGATGAAAATCAGGAGAATGGGCTAGGAAAAAACTCTCCTTTTATGGTCAATGATTTTCCAAAGTAAAACTAAACACACAGAGAGTCTTTTTAACAGTTCATAAAAACTTCAATGTCCAGTGATTCCAATCTTGGACTTAGCAAATATAAACTCTATATTACACCCTACTTATGACAAGTGTCATTAAGACTATTCCTAAATAGAAACACTCCAAATGTCTATCAGCTGAGAAACTTTATTAACAAATGGAAGGGCAGCTGGGCATGGTGGTGCACACCTGTACTCTCAGAAGTCTGGAAGCTCAGGCAGGAGGATCGAATGTTCCCACCTGAACTGCACAGCAAATCTGTCTTAGGAGGTCAAAAGTACAGTACCCGTGCACAACACAACACAACTCGGTAACAAAACAGAACCTGGTACTAACAGTTGACAGTGTACCTGGATTCTCAAATTGTAAGCAGAATATGGTAATCAGAATATCTGTATTTTATGATTCTGTTTATACAAACTGTCTCAAATACACACACACACACACACACACACACACACACACACATTCAAAGGCAGGAAATAAATTAGTAGTTGCCAAGTCTGGAGGGAAGTGTGGGTGAGTGCAGATTGGAGTACTCTAAACTACTCTGGGAAAAGATTATGCAATTCAATATTTATACTAAAAACAACAGTACATACTTCAAGTACTGTGTATTTTATGAAATACAGTTCAATAGGCTTTAAAGATTCTACACTTCTATAATTAGAACTCAACCCGAAATAAAACAGACTTTGCTGAATGGCAGTTAACATGTAATGATTTCTCCCTTCCTGATCTTGAAGTTAAATTTCTGAAGAGGAATGGCATAAAAAAAGGTAAGGACGTCCAGCTTATTTGGGGAATGGGGCAATAATGCAAGAAAGAAAAGCTGGAGTCGCAGTGCTAGCATAACAGAGGATGCAGAATACACTTTTACCAGCATGCTCGGGAGCACCTGTTAGCAGGGCAGCCTCTTGTCTCCCCTGACTTTAAACTAAGAGATTACACGGAAGAGGGAGGAAAAGTGGTGAGTCTCAGAGACACGTTCAGTAACTCCTCCAAAGTCTTGGAGAACATGAAGGAAGCAGGCAAGGGAGTGGGCCACTAGGAGGAAGAAATGAGACCTGTGCATCAGGACTTGGTTCTGAGGTCCCTGATGCTCCGCCAGCATCGCTGAAGCAGGAGAGCTGCAGCCTCGATCTGGTCCCAGGCCAGCAGAGTGCCATGATGATCCCATAGCTGAGCATAGGTAGGTAGGACTCCCGCCCAGCCATGCATGCCACAACTGAACTCCCAAGCATTCTCATCCGCGCACCACAAGGGCTGACTCGGCAATGCCAGCAACCCCTTTGCATCTCTTCTGTGACTTGCGGGGCAATCAGAAACACAAGCAAAGAGTAATCTGTGTTTGCTCTTACTTAAACATGCTATGATAAGGAAATTCATTCGTGATACCTGTAGCAAAATTTTCCAGTTAGTTTAATATTTGAAAGCAGAAAGCGAGTATCATATACACAACTTTATTAATTTTGCTTGAGATGAACTTTTTATGCACTAATGGGTTAGAATTACAGGTGGGGTCATTGGTAAGTACTGGATACAAAGAGAAACAGAGAAGAGAAAAACAATACTCAGAAGCGAAGAAATGAGTCACTGGGAAAATCTCTCTCTCTCTCTCTCTCTCTCTCTCACACACACACACACACACGCACACACACACCACTACCACCACCCCCTTCCTCACACACATTGCAGTAGCTAAAGCAAGCCTTATGGAACAGAAGCCTTGTGGAACAGTGATTTTTGCTTTTTTTCTTCTTGTTTTCAGTGTAAAAAGCATCCATGAAAACACAGTCTTGGAGTAGGTTGAAGAACAGACACCAACGACCTGTTTCACAGGGAGCGAAGCAAGGGTACAGAGGAATTGCAATCCAGGGGTGATGGAGAGCCTACCAGGGACAGCTCAACTAAGAATACAAACTAGGAGTATAAACCAATGAAATAACGGCACACATTCTAAATTCTACAAAATCTAATTTAAGAAAAATCAAAGTGGAGGTAAAAGAAACATGTGGGAGGAAAGCCCCACAGATGATGACATGCTCAGCACACGTGCAGTCAAGGAGCCATTTCGACAATCCTGTGAGGGAGCTGCACAGGCCTCCACTTGTTCCTCCCTGGGTCCTCTCTTCCAGGCTCCCTTCTGTGTGACCTGTGTGCACATGCCCTTACCCTTCTGTGTGACCTGTGTGCACACGCCCTTACCCTTCTGTGTGACCTGTGTGCACACGCCCTTACCCTTCTGTGTGACCTGTGTGCACACGCCCTTACCCTTCTGTGTGACCTGTGTGCACACGCCCTTACCCTTCTGTGTGACCTGTGTGCACATGGCCTTACCCTTCTGTGTGACCTGTGTGCACACACCCTTACCCTTCTGTGTGACCTGTGTGCACACGCCCTTACCCTTCTGTGTGACCTGTGTGCACATGCCCTTACCCTTCTGTGTGACCTGTGTGCACACAGCCTTACCCTTCTGTGTGACCTGTGTGCACACACCCTTACCCTTCTGTGTGACCTGTGTGCACATGCCCTTACCCTTCTGTGTGACCTGTGTGCACACAGCCTTACCCTTCTGTGTGACCTGTGTGCACATGCCCTTACCCTTCTGTGTGACCTGTGTGCACATGCCCTTACCCTTCTGTGTGACCTGTGTGCACACAGCCTTACCCTTCTGTGTGACCTGTGTGCACACAGCCTTACCCTTCTGTGTGACCTGTGTGCACATGCCCTTACCCTTCTGTGTGACCTGTGTGCACACACCCTTACCCTTCTGTGTGACCTGTGTGCACATGCCCTTACCCTGGTTTCTCCCATGACGTGAACATGTAGCACTGCAAAGAACAGAGGTTTTGTCATAGTCTAGATTTTCTGCTTATTTTTACAGTCTCTGGAATAATGTTATTTGAGACAGGGGGCTAAAATGACATTAGAGCAGTTACTGTACATTTCACTCACACATCCTGCCTTTTAAGTCCTCTCCTGGCAACGGAAGAGACACACTTACCTTCCTACAGCGCTAACCTTCCATGGCAACTTGTGACCTGGAGTAGGGAAGAAGTCATGTATACAGAAGCAGCATGCTGATCTCTCGTCCCCCCCACATGCACATATGCACATTCTCACACATAAATCATACACACACATATACCTCACACACATCACACACACATACATGTCACACACACTCACACACATGCACACTTACACACAAATATACATACACACACAACTCACACATACATATCACATACACACATTCACATTATGCACACACACAACTCACACACATGTCACATACATACCACACACACTCACACATATGCACACTCACACAAATATACATACTCACACACACAACTCACACACATCACACCACATATCACATACATATACTCACACACATACATATCACATACACACACTCACACACATGCACACTCACATACATACTATACACACACTCACACACATACAACACATCACACACATACATATTACATACACAAACACACACATACACTCACACACATCATATAAACACACACACTCACACACGTCACACACATACATATCACATACACAAGCTCACACACATGCACACACACACATCATACATGGACGCATCACACTCATATCACACACACATCACACACACACACAAATGTTTCAGTTCATTCAAAAAACTAGTGTTTTCCATTTTATTCATGAGGTATACTTTAGGTTTTATTTTTAACAATAACAAAAATTCTACAGACAAAACCAAATATATTTGTATCTAGATTTTAGGATTAGTCTATGTTTGCATTCCTAACTTTCCTTAGGGTGAGGGAATCTAGTGATAACATATTATTAAATTGTGGCATTTCTAAAAAAAAGAGGATAAACTATGTCAGTCTAGAGTGTTTTATGCTCCCGTCTAGTATTGCATACAGCACGAGTAAACTGAGAAGCAGACACTTAAATCTGACGGCCTCAGAGAGCTTTGCAAGGTCGTCGCTCACAGTCTGAATTTTTCCTTCAGGAGGCTGACTTCACACTTTACCTGAGAGTCCAGCATTACACTCAAACGCAGAGACACTTTCCACCTGGGTCGCTCTGTTTCTGCACTTGCAACAAAGTAGCAGGTCCATCAACTTTGCCACAAAATTACCCAGTATAGTTGCCACTCAAGTCTAAAGGCTGACCTATGTGATTAACGGGTAGCTCATTCCCACTCGCCTTTTGCAATAAAACTTTAGGAATGAAGATGGACATGAACTGTTAAGTGAGTGGCCACAGGGGCCTCTGGGGACCAAAAATGGCATTCAGATTCTTCCCATCATAACTGTACCTCAAATTCCTTCGGCTCCTATCTGTCAGGCAAAGGCTGCCAGGTGAGCAGTCTGTCACTCTTGCCTGGGCTAATAGATTCTCCAGTGGCCTTTGTTGTAGCTCGTGCCTTACCATTAAATCTATGTGCCTTGGAAGTACCATAGCATATGTGACTGACTCTCGTCAGCCCCAGATAATCAGACTCTGTGTGGCTTCGAAAGCAGATGCAGATTAGAGAGGCATTATAAATAGGCAAATCATGCTGGTCCCCTCTGCACCACTGTTCCTACCTCTAATGGCCCTCGCAGAAAGTCTGTCTGTTCAGCTCCTACTTCCAGGGCTACATCAACAGAAGCAAAGGGACGGCTGGCCATCTGCTGTCGTTCTCGAAGCAGTTGCTGGAGGGGTTAAAAATGATGTTTTAAGATAGGCTTAAAAGCACAGCAAATGCAACAATTATCTGGTTACAGTTCTGAACAAATAGCATTAGCAACTTAGCAATTACTTCATAGACATATGCATCTAGAAGCTAAAGACGACATTACCTTCTCCCCAGGCCCTGGTTCAACTTTACTGACAAAATGTTTGGTGTTACAAACAACCTTTCTCCTGACCTCCATCCATAGACCTAACAAGACGTACGCAAAAGCACTTGGGTGGATCTCAGGTGCAAGGTGCTACTTAAATGAAACTTATGAAAGGAGTTATGGCCAGGCTGCCACGCAAAAGAACCCAGGCATCTGTTTGTCTTAACAGAAAGGAAAATATTATCAAAAATGTTTAAGGAATGAAAATGAAAGTTTTCAAAAATATATCATAAGGGATTAAGGAGCTTATACCTGCTAAGACTAAGTTCTATAAGTTATGAATATCCCGTCAGCTGCTTGGAACCAGCAGGAGCTCTGACTGATCATCCTGAACACTTTACCCAAAGCCTGTGCCTATCATTTAAAGTGAGGAATGTCTGTTAAAACACAGGGGAGTCTGAGTGAGGGTCTCCACGCCACCACCACCACAGGGTATTTGCGCCCTTTCTGGGTTTGCCCAGCTGGAATCAGCAAGCTAGCAAGTCCCAAACAGCTACTAAGCTAATTCATATTCCTGTCTTTCCTTGTAATTATAATATTCATTAAGTCATGTTAAGAAAAAAAATTGATGACCAGCACCAGATACCACAGATCTTGTCCCTCTCATCCTATACAGCTAATAAAATTATTATTAAATATTAAAGAGGACAGGCACCGCAATTAAACACTCTTTCAAACAAGAGGAAAATCCCATCAGCGAGGAAGGCAGCATCCTTGAGCGCAATGAATGGCTTCATTATTTATGGAGATCTTCAAGATTCTCGGGCATTAGCTGGAAACATTAACTACCAGTCTCTGAATGTAAATGGCTGAGGGCCCGTGATGCATCATTCATAAAAACCCCTTTGCAGATGAGGAAGGAGCACAATAAAGAGAGGCGATCCATTATCTAGCACTTGCATGACGACGCATATGACATAGGGCATAAATAGCGTTTAAGGCTTTGCTTTCCTGTGATTATGAGAGCATCTACCTGAAGACCTTATATGGACTGAAGAAGCTGTCCATGAGTAATAATCTAACTTATTTAACTTACATTTTAAAGCAATGAATTCATAAAAAATAAAGGCATACAAATTAGAGATCACTCACTCTAATCAAGTTCCACCATTGTGCTATTAAATGTGGCTGCTAACAAATAGAACTGGGCTGGTACCTTTCCCATTGGAGTGGCTGAGGACATTCATGGGGCACGTGAACACAGTGTCACTTCCAAGCAAGGCAAAGGAAGAGCAGGAGATAGTATGTATTTGGATGTTCTTGGTAGAGTGTTACAGGAGGAAACTTGCACATACACCCCAACAACATAGCTGTGTAATCTACTCTTCCAACAGTAATACACAAGAAGCCTTGAGAAATTGTAAATTCAAGGTTAAGTTCAAGCAGAATCATCTAGGACTTACAGTGTCTTCCATTTATCCATCTCTCCTTGGCTTATAAATGATACCTTCCATGACAGAGATTTTTAACAATGAAAGCTGTCTTCTCACCCACCCTTTGCTGGACCTCAAAGGTCTACAAAATATAATTACTAAATATTCGTGGCCACATTGGGATTGCCTAGATAAGGCTCCAAGTCACATCTCTGGCAAAGACGGTGTGTCCCAAAGTGTAGTGTATCAAGGTGACACTGATACTCACACACCTGGAAAGAAATTGTCACTGACAGTTTTGCATATTTTATTTGTAAAATGTAAAGCCTTTCTTAAGACTCAGATTTGTTCTGTGGGCTTTCAGTTTACTTGCTTTGAAAGAACGGAATGAATGTATCTTGGGCCACAGAGTGGGGCTGAAGGTCTTGGTAAGAGACTAACAGAGTGAGAGGTTCTAGCTGCAACACCAGGGAGAGAAAACTGCATACTCAGGACACACTCTGCTTCGGGGTGATGCTGTAAAGGAACTGTGAAGATGGCACTGCAATTATTTTCCCCGCTAATCTGTGGTTCTCAACATTGTCCTTGCCAATCAGTAGCTGGATGCCTTACTTTCTCAGTTCTGTCAGGAGAAAGCACACGTACAAACTGTGCTGAGAACTTAAGTTTTGAAAAAGCTCGTCTGAGTACTGACAAGCAGCCCAGCCGCTGACACTGGAAGGTCCTGAATCTTCATGCTGATCTCTGGTGTTTTTGTTTTTTTCCAGATCCTTTTTTTTTTTTTTTTTTTTTTTTTTTTTGGTTTTTCAAGACAGGGTTTCTCTGTATACTTCCTTCCTTCAGTCATTCATTTATCTACCTATCTACATCCCAAATGTTGTCCTCCTGGTACCCCTCTCAAAAAGTTCTTCCCCCATTCTCCTCTCCTTCACCTCTGAGAGGGCAGCCCTCCCCCATATCCCCCCAATCCTGATCCATCAAGTCTCTGTAGGATTAGATGCATCCTCTCCCCATGAGGCCAGACATGCCAGCTCTCTGTCACATATGTGCCCCGGGGCCTCAAACCAGTTTGTGTATGCCCTTTGGTTGATGGCTTAGTCTCTGGGAGCCCCCAGGGGTCCAGGTGAGTTGACAGTGTTGGTCTTCCTGTGGGGTTGACATCTCCTTGAGGGTCTTCAATCCTTCTAACTCTTCCACAGGGGTCCTTGACCTCTGTCCAATGTTTGTCTGTGACTATCTGCATCGGTCTCAGTCAGCTCCTTTAGCCAAAAACTTCAGAATACCCATGATACATCCCACAGACACAAAGAAGTTAAACAAGATGGAAGGCCCAAGTGAGGATGCTTGAATCCCACTTAGAAGGGGGAACAAAATAGTCATGGGAGGCAGAGGGAGGGAGGGACCTGAGTGGGAGAAGGCAGGGTTAGGGGAATAGAGGAGAAGGATCAGGCATGGAAAGAGACAGGAGAATGAATAGCAATCTCCTCAAGGGGTAGAGGGTGGAAGGATTCTCTAAGAAGCCCCAGAGACCTGGAATTTGGGAAGCTCCCAGGAGTCAATGCAGGTGACCTTAGCTGAAATGTCCAACAGTAGGGATACAGAATCTGAAGAGACCATCTCCAGTAGTCAGACAGGATCCCCAGTGAAGGAATGGAGAGACCAACCCACCTATAAGACTTTTGACCCAAATTCCTCCTATCTAAAAGAAATGCAGAGACAAAGATGGAACAGAGTCTGAAGGAATGGCAAACCAGTGACTTGCCCATTTTGAGACCCATCCCATGGACAGGCACCAATCCTTCACACTATTAATGATGCTATGCTGTACTTACATACAGGAGTCTGGCCTAGCAGCCCTCTGATAGGCTCTACCCAGTAGTTCTCTCCAGTCCTAGGTGTTTGGCTCCAACAGAAGGCAGAGTCAGGCCTCACTAATTCTTGATGTTTCTCATCTTGATGGGTGATGGGTGCTAAACCTCCCTCAGATGGCCGGTCCTCAACCCCAGCCTCTCTGTTCACACTCTACTTGTTCTTTCTTGGCATACAGTGAGAGTGACTATCATCTTCAGGTTGTGAGCTGGGGACAGAGGAGGATGGCCACAGGAAGCACAGCCTGGAGCCTGACTGGCCCTGAGCCTGGAGACTGTTGGAGGGCGCAGTCACTGCTCTGAACTCAGAAGCACTAATTTCCCATTTGAAGTTGGCACACTAATTACTGCAGCCCATGTTCCCCAGCACTGGTGACACATTTGGCTCTTCTAGTCTGCTTTTTACCAAATGTTGCATGATGAGACAGTTGGAAATGTCATTATTGAACTACACTTGGAACAGCTCTCTGCCATTTGTGACTAAGAATGATAAAGCCCGATCAGAAAACCAAGAGAAAATATAAAATACATTCTAATGACATTTCATAAGTTATTTTTTGTGAATCTGGGTTTGTGTGGCAGTTTAGCTTTTTCACATCTATAGGAGCACTCACGGCAGATGTATCTCTTGCACATCTATAGGAGCGCTCACGGCAGATGTATCTATCTGTTTTATACGTGATCAGCTACTGACAATTATGTAGCACAGAACAATAAAAACCATAGAGAAAACAGATCACATCACAGTAGATGATCATCATATTGCTACAAATGTTGCTGATCAGAACATTTAAAAATTAAATAGATGTCTTTGGATCACTGCTTTGTCAAAAAAAGCTCTTCTAGTATTGAATGTCTGCTACAAAGCATACCATGAACTAAAAATTAATATGAAAACTCGGACCTAAATTTGACAACTTTTTATACTGACTCTATCATATGAATGAGGGTAGATAATTCTACTTACTACTACTAGTTCCAATGCTGCGTCACCCCCCAGATGCTATAAGCTGACTTTCAAATATTGCAAGGCATATGGCCATAATAAACTTTAGGATAATATATTTTAAAAGACACAACATAAGAAACAAACTGTAGCTAATTTTGCCCCTAACTCTACTCACAGCTCCTACCTCTTTCTGTCCGCTTCAGGCTCCCAAGACACCTTTCCTATCGCATCCAAAAGTCCAGTCTATTCTATTTCACGTTGGAAATGAATAATTACATCCCATCTGCCTCCCTCCTTCCCTCTCTTATGTGTTTGTTTTGAGAAAGAATTTGTACTCTAAAACCAGGCTGGCCAGAAATTCATTATGTAGCCAAAGCTTAGCCATCACGTGGCTCAACCTCCCAAGTATCCTGGGATCACAGATGTGGTCAATCACACCTGGAACACAATCACTATGAACTACTTAACATATCAGCATGGCACTAATTACATCTTACTTTTACTAGAGTCATCTTTAAGGGAAAAAAAATCTATTTTTAGCTAATTCCCATTCCCCAAAACACTTATTTAGTACTTAATTGCATTTGTTAAATAGACAATGAATTTGAAAATAATGTAAAACATCTAAGTTTGCTTCCTATGAATTGGGTAAGGATGAGTTGTAATAAAATGATTATAATTATAATTAAACATTTAAACTTATGATGCGTCCTTTGGCAGTTTGACATATAGATGAATTGCTTGTTTCAAATGAGAAGTTCTGAAAGCTGAATTTCAAATCCACATAAAGTTTCATCTTGTCCCTCATCTACCTTCCTGCAACCGTACAAAGACGATGGGAGGAATTTCAAAAACTCGTCATGATGTATTAATACGTCTAAGATTTTTGAGAAAATAAGGAAGTAATCAAAAAGATCTTATGTTGGTCTAGCCTGTGCCATTTCTGAAGAACAAAGCATCTAAATTCAGTCTAATTCACTAAACACAGCCTGTGAGATGGTGCTGGATGTTAGTGCGCACATACTGAACATGGACAAGACAGCACAAGTAAGGCAGTGATTCTGTCCTCTGGGTGTTACCATGACAGACAGCCAGACAGCCAGACAGCCAGACAGCCAGACAGCCAGACAGCCAGACAGCCAGACAGCCAGTGATGCTGCCTCTGGTTCCACTGAATTGGGGACAAGTGTGATCCAACACGCTCTAGCACTAAGTCTGCAGGGCCCAAGGCCCAGATTTTATGTCAGCCCAGGCATCCCTCTGCTTGTGCTTCTCCAGTCTAGACTGGAAGCTGGTTGTCTAGACTCTGATGCTAGTGCTCACGGGGCTGTCCCAGAAGATGACCCTCAGTCAGCCTTTCTGAATTACTCTCTTCTGTGCTTCAACAATCTTAGAACTATGTGGTATGCTTATTATTGATATAGTTTTCTTTTTTGAAAGAAAAATGTCTGCAGTTGCCTTACTCATTAACTTTAGTGAAACTATATATAAAACTTTCACCACTGTCTAAAAACTAACCCAATCTTTATTTATTATTTGAAATAAAAAATGCTGTCCTTGCTTGGCAAGAACCAGAGTATAGAGTTTCCAAGAAGACTCTCAGACACACAGCAGCATGAGGTATATGCCTCCTTTACTACCATGAACTTGCTAGGAGATGAAGGAAAGACAAGAAAAGAATAAGGAATGCTTGTTTCTACATCTATTGCCCAAACACAACACACTAAAATGATAATGACTCATGTCAGCTAGTGCACACACACAGACACACACACACACAAACACACACAGAATGTAAACCTAGTAAGCCATACGGAACTGATCCTAGTGAGGTCCTCTAATAACGGGGTGTGTGGAGTCACAAATGGCCATCTCTCATCACCAAACAAGACTTCCAGTGGTGGGAATGGGTAGCATACAATTGAGTTGTTGACCAGTGGGGTCCCATGAAAATCCTCAAACAACCTAGGCTGGTGCTAAGACAACAGGTTGCTCTGCACAAACAAGTTACTGAAAGAGATATATAGACACCAACCCCGCCATAAAACCTGTCCAGTCTGCACAATATGCTAGGGCAATGGTGGCACAGAACTAGTAGGAGGAGCAAAGCAATGTGTGATTTGACTTAAGGCCCAGTCCACAAGAGGGAATCTACAACCATCACTGCTTAGGTAATCAAGAACCAGAGACTAGATGGCCCAGAAACCTAGGGTAAAACCAAACACTACTGATCTTAAAAAACAAACAAAAACAATAAAATGGTTCCTAATGATACTCTGCTACACTCATAGATCAGTGCCTTATACAGTCATCATCAGAGAGGCTTCACCTGGGCAGCAGATAGGAACAGATGCAGAGACCCACAGCCAGATATTATGAGAGAGAGAGAGAGAGAGAGAGAGAGAGAGAGAGAGAGAGATTGACCTTGGAACGCACAGCTCTAAATGGGATATACCCATCAAATCCTTCCCCTCGGATCTCAGAGAACCACACAGAAGAAAAAGAAGAAAGATTCCAAGTGTCAGAGGGGATGGAAGATACCAGGAGAACAAGGCCCTCTGAATGAACTTAGCAAGGCTCACAGGCCCTCACAGAGACTGAAGCAGCGACCACAGGGCCGACATGTGTCTGCACCGGGTCCTCTGTGTATAGCGCTCAGCTCAGTGTTTTCATAGGATCCCTGAATGTGGGTCTCTCTCTGACTCTTCGGCCTCCTCCCGAGGCTGTTTTCCTTCTGTTGAGTGGCCACATCCAGCTCTGGTGGGACAGTTTTTGCTGTATCTTACACTTCATTGTCTTGCTTGGTTGTTATCTCTTAGACACCTGCTCTTTTCTAATAAGAAACAGAAAAGGAGAGGAACTGGAAGGGTGTGGAGGAGTAGAGACAGGGAAAACTGTAATCAGAACATATTCTCAATAGAAAATAATCTATTCTCAATAAAAGAAAAAATGAGAGAGAGAAAAAAAAACCTTCAGATGCCAAGTAAAGGTAAAACAAAAATGTCAGTCAGTGGAAGTGTTTCTGACCATCTGGATAGCACTGACCATTCAGTCAGCATTAACAAAAACGCTATTTAAGTTTCTTTCCTGTAGCTGTCATGAAAGTGTGGTGGGGTTGTAAGAACAGCATGAGCTCAGGAAAGTGGGTCACACTGCTTCCCTGCTCAAGAAGCAGAGGATGCTGGGCTCAGCCCCACCCCCTTCTCCTTTTCATTCAGTCTGGGGTCCAGCCCCGGAAACAGCTGTCCTCTTCTTCACAGTCACCTCCATGGCCATCCTAATCCACAAGGTGCCTCTGAGACTCCAGGTCCTGCCAGACTGGCAGCTGAAATTAACCAGCATCTCTGTGAGTTACTATAGAACCTGAACTGATTTGCAGATATCTCTCTTCCTTTTTTTTTTCTTCCAAATATCTCTTATTATGCTTTGAAGCAGATTAGAAAAGAATAGGTTTGGAAAGAACCAGGAGTTTTGTCATCTAACAGGTCCTAGCACAGTCAGTTTCTACTTTCCCTTTACCCTGTGATTTCATTCACAAAGAAAGCCGGGGTGTAAACCATCCGTCAAAGTAAATAATTTGTCCTTTCCTTAATAGTGAGGCTGATTTCCCGGGTAAAATTCTGATTCTGTAGATGGCGTTCCTGTGCATGGTTTTATTCTGTGCCTGGCAGTATTGCTTATTTTGTCCATGAATGATAAAAGAAAGCTGTGCATCACAGGTGAGTAACAAGACGTCGGCATGTGTCAGCAAGAAGAACGAAGGCGAGTCTCAACTCCTGCTCCCTTCTCAAGAAATCTCACTAAGGGATGGCAGCAGACAGCATTCTCCCTCACTTGGCTTGATAAAGGACAACACTGAAAAGATCAGACTAGAAATGAGAACAGGATGTTGTCCCTTCCTCTTCTCAAAAGTCTCTCCTTCAATGATGAAGGCATCCACATTTGAGATTCCTTGACAAAACTTTTTTCTATAATTATTCACTAATTAAATGTATCATGCATGATCTATTATATACCAGTTGCTGTTCCCAGAGCTGATATGGGATGTGATTCTTGACTCTATCCATCAACTTTTCCCACACTATCAAAGACTAGTGGAGCTTTCCCTGGGCACCTGTGGAAGGTGGAGGCGGGGCAGGGGCAGGGGCAGGGCAGATGGCCCTCTGCTTCCTCTGCTGCTTCTGCAGGAATCACTTATACACACTAAAACTAGCAGCAAAGCTGTCAGAGGAATCTCAGGAAACAAAAGACCACCTGCATGGAACACACTGCAGCCTTTCAGTCACCTCTCCTTTCCACCCCCAAATCTACTCCCTCACACCCCTCCCCTCCCATCCCCACCTCCTCCTTCACACCCTTCACCTCCTCCCTCACACCCTTCACCTCCTCCCTCACACCCCTCACCTCCTCCCTCACACCCTTCACCTCCTCCCTCACACCCCTCACCTCCTCCCTCACACCCTTCACCTCCTCCCTCACACCCCTCACCTACTCCCTCACACCCCTCACCTCCTCTCTCACACCCCACACCTCCTCCCTCATACCCCTCACCTCCTCTCTCACACCCCTCACCTCCTCCCTCACACCCCTCACCTCCTCTCTCACACCCCACACCTCCTCCCTCACACCCTTCACCTCCTCCCTCACACCCCTCACCTCCTCCCTCACACCCTTCACCTCCTCCCTCACACCCCTCACCTCCTCCCTCACACCCTTCACCTCCTCCCTCACACCCCTCACCTACTCCCTCACACCCCTCACCTCCTCTCTCACACCCCATACCTCCTCCCTCACACCCTTCACCTCCTCCCTCACACCCCTCACCTCCTCCCTCACACCCCTCACCTCCTCCCTCACACCCCATACCTCCTCCCTCACACCCTTCACCTCCTCCCTCACACCCCTCACCTCCTCCCTCACACCCCCACCTCCTCCCTCACACCCCTCACCTCCTCCCTCACACCCCTCACCTCCTCTCTCACACCCTTCACCTCCTCCCTCACACCCCTTACCTCCTCCCTCACACCCCTCACCTCCTCTCTCACACCCCACACCTCCTCCCTCACACCCCTCACCTCCTCTCTCACACCCTTCACCTCCTCCCTCACACCCCTTACCTCCTCCCTCACACCCCTTACCTCTTCCCTCACACTCCACTCCTACGAAGTCCTGACATTTCTAGCTCTCAGGGCTGAAGGTTGAACCCAGGTTCTCAGGCATCCTAAGCAGCCTATAGAAATCTTGTGAACGTTACTTCATGTAATTTCAAAATGAAAGTGTGGATTTAAAGCCCTGTCTTTGTTGACATAGGTGGTATCACTGGCAAAACTGCCAAAGATGACCTAATTTTGAAATAGAAGATTTCACAGGGAGAGATGACACTTTGAGAAGAGCTAATAAGTAGGCACTGCCTTAGAAAAACATTCTGGGAACAGTAGGAAGTACAAGAAAAATACCGAAAGACAGTATTTTTGACTTTTTTTTTATTTTTGGAAAGTAAAAACAAAACGCATATTGCCGATTTTATAAATTGTTGGTACTTAAAAATCATATTTGATGTCCTATACAAGTTGTGCCTATTCAACTTGGCTTATAAAAACAAAATATGTGATCGATTTTTGGGATGGAAAATATAAAAAGGTTGGGTAAATAGAAAGTGGTGAGAAATGTTCCAGAGAGAAAGAAAACGGGAGCCTTAATAGAAAGACCTGACACTCGTACACGTCCTCACCACAGTGGGCAAGAACGAGGAGCACGTGAGTTTAATGATTAAACGTGTGTCTCAATCACACAAACCTGAGGTTCTACGTCCCTGTGCAGTAAAACTCCAGTGTCAGTCATGGCTGCTATCTCCCAGTAGCCTTGTCCCTGCCATGACCGTACCTGGCATGAACTGCACAATGACCTCACCCACTGCTTTCCAGAAATAGCCATGCAGTATAATAAACACACTGACAATGCAACCATGAAATACAGTGGAGCAAATGGAATACCAGGGCAATATAACAAAGGAAGCCAGAAAAACACACGTTTCGTTATTAGCAGCAAGTGTGGAGCTGGCCAGGCAGTCCTGAGCTTCAGATGCAAGAAATGGGAAGCCTTCAGAACCTGGAGGGCAAAGAGTGTACTGCTTAGACAGCAACCAAACTTTTACCAAGGTAGAGAGGAATCAAGACGAGATCTTTGAATCCCCAGGAGCAGGAGCAAAACCAAATGGATACATTGTCTTTCAACACAAAGGTTTTCTGTCTATTACTCAGAAAGTACAGTCCTATGGAGTAAGAAGCAGTGGTGAAGCCGAAGCAGGCAAGAAATATGTCTACAATCCTCAATAAAGTAACACAATGTATCAGAAGGAGCCAGTAACAGCGGTTAATCTCAAACACAATGAATTCCCCTCTCCTAGTAAGTAGCGAAAGGTCAGTTTTGTATGCAGCTTTCTTTAATACAAAAGGCCAGGTGGTTGTAATTTATCTGAGCAAATCAAAATGAGCAGAGGGACGATCTCGGGAAAGGTCATTTAAAAGCTACGTCCTCAGAATGGATGTGTAATGCCTATGACTCGGCAAAGGCAAAAAACGAGAGCCTGGAGAACGTGACTTTTGAAACCGGAACTTGGAAGGGAAAAAAAGTCACATGTAGATCAGTGTAGTGTCAGACACAGCACTTCCCTGTGTAAGCGTGTACCACAGCGGGGGAAATCCAAGAGGTGTGCCACATGACACAGTCAGGACAAGTGTTGCCCACAGTACAAGCCACCCAGGGTCCCATGCGTCTGTTCCAGTAATTTAGGCCTGGACACTTCTGAGGAGGAGGCTTCCACCAATCTTCCAGTCACCTTATCCCCACAAGACATAGTCTGCAAAACAAGGTCCCTCCTTTCTGGGACTCTGCAT
Organism: Mus caroli; assembly: GCF_978045245.1. Classification (NCBI taxonomy): domain Eukaryota; kingdom Metazoa; phylum Chordata; class Mammalia; order Rodentia; family Muridae; genus Mus; species Mus caroli. The sequence goes on from NW_028227275.1 coordinate 3,343,858, forward strand.
TCTGGGAGTTAACTCTCAATGCTGAAGATTCACTCTGAGCCATAACACCTTTACTTTCTGGGTTAAGAAACCCTACTACAGCACAGTGCAGCTAGCTTTGTCCTGAGGTGTACAGGAGGTCTGTCTGCTGGTTGCCACGGTGTGGGGGCAAATGAAACCATGTCCGTCACCAGACAAAAACTGGGAAACTGGAACGGATTCAGAAACCCCAGTGGATTCTCATCTCATATCTAAGGGTGGTAGGCATTTCATCTACTCCCAACCTTGTTTCTGTCCTGAAACACATGACCATGACACCCCATGGAGAGGACTGTGACAGTCACTTAGAGACAACACTTGACGTCCTTCCAAATGCAGATGAGGCATCTCTGATCACAGACCAAGCCAACAGAAAGCGTCTGCCTCTAGACCCCAACCCACCCCCAAATATATATAAGACCCTGTCCACAGGGAATAAAGCACAAGCGTTGTTTCAGAGACCATCGAGGAGCATCTTTCTCACAGAGCTGTTACACCTTGGGGAAGAGAATTCTCTCCTGAAGCTTTCTCACTAGAAGCTATTCAAGCCTGTTGCAGTCACTTTCCACTGGGCGGCCCTGATCTTGGCTCCAAGCAGCCCAGTGGCAGCCACAGAGGACACCTGGAAGTCCACCTTGCCCCAATACCCCCGCCCCCCACTTTGAAGAGCACAACTCTTTGGCTGCTCTGGCTAGGACAGAGCCCCACAGGTCTCCATGGCTAGTGTCCAGTACACAGCTCCGCATCATGGCTGTCTGTGATTATAATACCAGAGTTCTGTGAGAGATGCTTAGATCTTCACTATAGTCAATATGCTAAATACTGAAATGTATTATTTTGCTATTAACTAATGGAGTTGCTTTTAATTCAATATGAGAAAACTTTTAAAAAGTTAAAACATTTCTTTATCAAGTCATCTGCTAATTATCATTTAAAATGTCTCCACGGGGAAATACCTAGGATATTCACTGACTTATTGTAGTGATATATGAACACACAGTTTTGCCTTTAATATTTTGTGAAAGGAACCACAACTTACTTTTTTTTAAAGCAACTAAATTTTATTGTTTTAATTTTAAATGTGAAGGACAGTTTGGTAGAGAACAGATTATTTCGCCTAGTGTAAACTGCCTTCTTTATTTGGAACACCATTCAATGCACAAAACCAAGAATATATGAGAGGCAGTGGTCATATCAGACCCACGGCAATAGTTCATTTTGAAAGTTAAAGGGATTCAAGAGGTTAACCTGTCCTGTATTACAGCATGCTGAAACCACTCTGCCTTCTCTGGCAGATGCAGATGGTCACCGGGCATGAAGTCACCCATTGATAAGGATCCAGAACTACTACGTCTTAGCAAGTCCCCTCACACATAGTTTGTTTCTCACACTTAACAATAAATACCTATTTTTCCCTTGTGATCTTTTCAGAACATGAAAATTGGGAAAGATACTTCAAACTTAATTTACAAAAATTTCTTCAAGTACACATTAAGCATTTGAACAATTTCTCACACCTTCAACTCCAACAGATGGACGTCTATTGTAGCACTTTTCATTCATTATTTATGCAACAGAAACCTGTGAACTAATCTGTTCTGGGAAGAGAGCCAGGCATGTGGCCTTGCCCTCAAGGGGCTTACTCTGTTTCACGAGTAGGGCAAACGTGTTTCTAGTGGAAGTTTTCAGTGTTGGTTCTGAAGGTCTCTCTTGATATATAAAGAGCACACACACCACTGAAGACTTATTTAGAATGTGACAGAGCATTTCTCACGATCCAGACTAATTTGGATTCTTTTCTAAGACAAGGTGACAAGGTGGATTCTATTTTGTTTTTAAATGCATTCTTCTGTTGCTAGCTCGAACTTGCAGCCTCAGGTGTCTCTTAGACAAACGATTAAGACCAGAATTCCCTAGTTAGCACTGGTGTGAGGTGTGATGGTCTTCATATTGGCATTTAAAAATTTTAACTTTTAAAATTGCTATCCTAACTTATCTTTGAGGATAGGGTTCTTTCTGAACTGCTGGTCTTCTGATAGGTTAAAGCTCTCTACACATGGCCCTCTGTACTGACCTCCTCTCTCATTCCCTGGATCAGACAGGCAGAGAACCATCAAGACTGCTAACTACTGGAGATCCGAAGCAAATCCTAAACATCACTCACCTGTTGACACAGGCTTCTTCATCTGCCAGGCCACCCGAGTAGACTTAAGGTCTGTGTTCTTAAGTCCATAGAGCTTTTCCACTCTGTCTTCCGGGGTGATGGAGACAGAGTGGAAAAGCTCTATGGACTTAAGAACACAGACCTTAAGTCTACTCGGGAGTCAAGAACTAGTCTCAGGGAATAAGGACGTCCACACACAGGAAAACGAGGTACACTTGCCCTTGTTTTCAACACTATGAAATCACACCTTACTCATTGCTATACACACAGTGTATGAGGAGTCAGGCTCTAGCAACATTTATGAGGTGGCTCTACTTCATCTTGGTCAGTGGCTTTGATTCAGTCTCACCATTCATGGTCGCTCTACACAGTTTTGTAGCTCCTCTCTCTGAGTCTTCACCACTTTACCTAGTAACTGGTGTTTTTCCTGAATTAAATGTCTTGTCGCATTTTTTCAATCAGCAAATACTTATGATCACATAACAATTAACATACAGTTTCCCCCTATTCTTGTACAATTTATTTCCTTTTTTTTTTTTTTTTTACTAATTTTACTGGAAATTTTTATAAGCAAGACATTTATTTACTGTAACTTGCTCTGCTGTGTTCACATGGTATCCCTGAGGTGCCTGCTCTTCTCTGAAGTGAAAAAGAGGAAGAGTGGATCTGGGAGAGATGGGAGCAGAATTAGGAAGAGTGGAGGGAGAAAAAACTACAGTCAGGATGTAATGTATGAGAGAAGAATTAAAAACAAGCAAACAATAAGAAAAGTACCTCAAAGGAGTTGCCATTGAAGTAATGTAACTTGAGTTGAGCCTTTAGAAGTTTTGTCCACTCTAGTGACCAGGGAATATTTTTGGTTAAGACTAAAGTCAACTTAAAGCAATGAAGGTTGGTTCAGGGAATTTATCTGAAGAGTTTTCAGCTTGCAAAAGTAAAATAATTTGCATTTTTGGATGTAAAACTAAGATTTGTAAACAGATGTGATCTTTAAATCAGAATGTGGTCAAGTGAGGAGACATTACTGCACTATAGACATCCCTTTGTAAGTGGGACTTTTACTTTAATTGAGGTGTTTTCCTAGATTTTTAATTAAAGTTACATAACAAGGGCATTTATTGGACATATAACATGTTGTGATATATTTTAGAAACTTCTGCATATAAAATCCAAATTGCTTAGCATGAGATTAACAAGAATGCCCAAGTACTCCTCAAAACTGTTCCCTGGCCCCTGCTTTAATGAACAGTGGCTCCATTCTCCAGACTCTACTCTCAGGCACATAGCCAAGCCCAGACCCTGGGACAGGGATCACAGGCAGGTAAAGTTAGAGTGGAAACCTTTCCGTGTGTGTGTGTGTGTGTGTGTGTGTGTGTGTGTGTGTGAGAGAGAGAGAGAGAGAGAGAGAGAGAGAGAGAGATACAGAGACAGAGACAGAGACAGAGAGAGAGAGAGAGAGATTTATTTATTTGTGCCCAGGCACAGTTCATCGTTGAGGGATGTCAGGGCAGGAACTCAAGCAGGAGGAGAGGAAGAAACAATGATGTCTAGTTGAGGGGCAGACAGTGTGATGAATCAGAGAAAGATTTGACAGAACGAGTCAGAGATAGGATACACCCATCTTAGGAGAAGAGCCATTTAAGAGCAGTGCAGGGAGCATGACTCAGCAGGTAGCAGTTCAGTCAGCTTTAGTCAGTCAGGGGGGAGGCAGTACAGTGCAGTGCAGTGAGTGCAGTGCAGTGGAGCTGAGTTCCTTAGTGACTTCATGCAGTTCAGTGCAGGTCAGCAGAGGCAGGTGAAGCCAGAGAATAAGAAGGAGCCAGAGGATTAGAACAGATTGTCAGAGTTAGTTCGGGGCCAAGCAGAACAATTCAGTGAAAAGCTGAGGGGGCGGCGGGTGGGGGGGGGAGTCAGACTGAACCAGTCAGCTTGGTGAAGAGTTTGAGCCAGAACAATTGACTTGAACTAGCCAGCCAGAGTTCAAAAAGAGCTAAAAAACCAAAAAAGGGTGAGCATCTCAGCAGTAAGCCTCCGAGATGATAATTATGTCTGGTGAATAAAAGTTACCTTTACATTGAGGTTACAAATGAACATCCATCCCGGGCTTTCATGTAAATGTTGACAATCCACCCTTTCTCTTAAATGAGGTACTTTAGATGACACCTTCAAGCCACCTTCCCACAGGACCTGTGCACCCTCAGTCTGGCTCACCATGTCTCTAAGTATTGTCTGTATTATCAAAGTGTAAATGGATCACATCTCTGCTTTAAGAAGTATGTCCAGTTTCTGTTTCTCTACAGTTACTCTATCTTAGGACCATGACTGTAACGCACTTGTGGACGATTACAATTTATCACAATACATGTAATCATGGCTGCACCCGTTTCTCAGGTCAAGGGGATCTTGAAATTAATTCAAGTGCCATTCTCATTGGGACCACCATCTCTTAAATATAAGATAATTTAACATATAAGTTATATAAAATAGAAAACTGTGTCCATTTCCACTTCTTATAGTCAGAAAAATATTAGCTTGACCCAGAAGCATGGATATTGTCTTATTTAGGATGACTGCTGCTATGACAAAACACCATACCCAATGCAATTTTTGGGGGAAAGGGTTTATTTCATTCACAGTTCCATAAACCAATTCATTATTAAAAGCAGTGAGGGTAGGAGCTCAAGTAGGGCAAGAACCCGGAGGTAGGAGCTGAAGCAGAGGCCATGGAGGAGTGCTGCTTATTGGCTTGCTCCTCAGAGCTTGCTCAGCCTGATTTCTTATAGAATCCAGGACTGCCAGCCCAGGGATAGCACCACCCCCAACAATCTGGCCTCTCTCCCATTGATCACTAATTTTAAAAAATGCCTTACAGCTGGATCTTATGAAGGCATTTTTCTTAATTGAGGTTCCCTCATCTCTGATGACTCTAGTTTGTGTCAAGTTGACATGGCACTAGCCAGTACAGATCTTTTGTGTCAAGAACATCACATGATAAAATTAAATAACTTGTTGAAATGGCTATTGCAAACCTTCCAAATTTGAAATATATCTTTATATGTTTTCAGTGCAAGTTTACTTCTTCTTTTCCTACAGTCTGAATAAGCGCCTTTAATGAAGAATTCTATATATTAAACTCCAATTATTAGATAATCAAAAGCTGCCTTGGTACAGGATGGGTTGCTAAGGTTGTAAATACTCGCAAAAAAATAGAATGAAATGCTTGTGTTCCAGACTTACATTATAGTTATAAAACTGAGATTTAAAGCCAAAAAGTAATTTATAGAATAAGAATTTAATGACTTCTCAAGCAAGCGGCAATGATAATCAGACTGGAGCCCAAGATGTATGGACTTGAGTAACTGTGGTCTGATAACTAAACGATAATTTTCTTCAGAATATCGTATGACACAATTCCTTAACTCTGTGGGATATCATACTTCTTCCCACAATATATACTTGATATCACTTTTTCTCATTCATCACTCTATACCTTGCTTTGCTCTCCTCTTCAGAGATCTCAGCTTCTCTCTGAGTCCTCTAAACCTCTCTTGCCCCTATTGATACCCTAAACACAGGAAGTAAGTTTCGGTTTCTGCACATTAGAAAAGGTTTATGTTGTACTACTCAGCTATTAAAAAGAATGAATTTATGAAATTCTTAGGCAAATGGATGGACCTGGAGGGCATCATCCTGAGTGAGGTAACCCAATCACAGAAGAACTCGCACAATATGTACTCACTGATAAGTGGATATTAGCCCAGAAATTTAGAATACCCAAGATATAAGATACAATTTGCTAAACACATGAAACTCAAGAAGAATGAAGACCAAAGTGTGGACACTTTGCCCCTTCTTAGAACTGGGAACAAAACACCCATGGAAGGAGTTACAGAGACAAAGATTGGAGCTGAGATGAAAAGATGGACCATCTAGAAACTGCCATATCCAGGGATCCATCCCATAATCAGCTTCCAAACACTGACACCATTGCATACACTAGCAATATTTTGCTAAAAGGACCCAGATATGGCTGTCTCTTGTGAGACTATGCCAGGGCCTGGCAAACACAAAAGTGGATGCTCACAGTCAGCTATTGGATGGATCACAGGGCCCCCAATGGAGGAGCTAGGGAAAGTACTCAAGGAGCTGAAGGGATCTGCAATCCTATAGGTGGAACAACAACATGAACTAACTAATAGCCCCCCTGGAGTTCGTGTCTCTAGCTGCATATGTATCAGAAGATGGCCTAGTTGGCCATCAGTGGAGAGGCCCATTGGTCGTGCAAACTTTATATGCCTCGGTACAGGGGAATGACAGGGCCAAGAAGTGGGAGTGGGTGGGTAGGGGAGTGGGTGGGGGAGCGTGTGGGGGACTTTTGGGATAGCATTGGAAATGTAATTGAAATAAATACCCAATTAAAAAAATATGGGAAAAAGAAAAGGTTTATGTTATCAGCAATTGATGCAACTTCATTTCCATCGATAAGTTATTTGACATAAGCCTTGATCACAAGACACTGCCAGATATAAATGTTAGATACACAAGGTCCTAGAACGTATGGTGTTGCAACCTTAATAATTAGACTCACCCAATGTAGTGGTGAGAAGTTAGGATTTTCTTAGTTAATAGATCTTTGCTAATGTGAAAGCCAATAAGGTCTAACAAATATACCAGCTATTGGAAGATGAATGATTTTTAGAAATACTATTGAAATATTTCTGAAATTCTAAGTGTTCTTTGGTTGCTTTCAATCCACTACTGCTTTGCATTGGTAATAAAAGTAACAGACATGGCATGAATGACCAATCCATTAAGTGAATGCCACAGTCATCACAAAGCATGTGGACACATTCCATGAGCCTCTTTAATAACCTACTTTCCCAATTCATGGCTTAGGTGGTCCAAAAAGGTAAGGTGATTATCCAAGCAAACTTAATTTAACATAAATGTTGTCTTGACCTCAAAAGGTAAACTAAATCCACATTTTAACTGGAGTCAGAAGTTGCTTTAGCTTATTGGTCTAAGCAGCACATACCAGAGACAATAAAACAATACATGGGACAGTAAAGGTCTAAACGCTGCCCTGTAGCAATTTATGTTTGCTACAATGTATGCCCTGCTAACATTTATGTTTGAACTTACAGTAACAGTTGTGACAAGTTACTACTGTATCTTGAGTGAGAGTCTAAACACTACACTGTAGCAATTCTCCTGCTAACATTTATGTTTGAACTTACAGTAATAGTCGTGATAATTTACTGTATCCTGCTGACTTGAAACATCTAATTGAAAGTGATGCAAACACACCTTTAGAGAATAATAAACACCATACTTGGCAAGGCTTTCTCTAGTGTGAAACAGGAGGCGCATCCCTGCGTTGCTGTGGAAAACGAGGCTTTCTTCATTTACAGACACATCTTACTGCCTTCAAAGAAACAGCATCCAGAAGAGAAGCCGTGTTTTGTGGATTTTCAGATGTATCTTGGATTATCAATCTTATAGCTTTCTGATAAGGAGATAATTCTCTTTGGGCAGGCCATATTTTGAAGGGACTAGATCTTCCCAGGAAGCCTGCTGCAGGCTCCAGTTTTCCCAGGGACGCAGTCATGGAGCCAACACTGACCAAGGGAGGGCTGATGACTGCAGCTCTGTTTGTTCCCTGTGATCTACTGAAAACAAGAATCCAGAAGACACTAGAGTCACATCTCAGAACCCCTGCTTCCTTCAGAGATTGCATTTTCCTCCTGAACATTTTCCTCTCCCAATATTGTAACAGGTTTGAATGATTTAATAAAAAATTTATCACACATGTAACCTAATAATGTTAGAAAGATTCATAACATGATTTAGTAAACATGAGCACACCAAGAAATAGCTTTACCCAACTGACAAAATGAAAGTAATGAAGTACTTAAGGATAAGTGTTCAAGAGAATAAGACTAATCTGGTATCAAATATAAGGGAAGTTATTCTTTAAATGAATAGGGAACCTGGAAAGTGCACAGATCTTAATTTAACCCAGTAATCCCACTGCTCAGTTTCTATGGTAATTAAATATTGACTGAGAGATTTATTAATCTAAAGCAAAGTATCATTTGTTATAGTCAAGATCTTAAGACAACTAACTTGGCAATCAAGCACGTAAAATTATTAATTGCAAAATTTTAATTGACAATTTGTCAAAGAGCTAATTGTACAAAAGGGAAAATAATACATATATTCGTATACACATATAACTATACATAAATTCATATAAGATTAAAATAAGATTTGGAATGAATCTTACTCTTAGGGGCTACAACGATGTAGAATAAAGTTTCATGAGGTTCAAGAGATAAAAAATCATTGTAGAGAATAATCCCACTTATTTATGTATGTCAACTATATTTACCTCTATACCTGTATTTTCATGTTTGGAGATTTACTACTAGAGCATGAATTTGAATTCATTTTTATTTATATTTTTCCAACTTCGCTTTAGGGAGAAAACAAGGATATTACCAACTAGTCTGATGCTCTAAACTATTGACATGTTTATCATAGAATGTATAATTTGGGAGAATAAAAAAACAAGATTCATAAATTACTGATTTTTGAGACTACAGAAAAGTGGAGAATCTGCATTCATTGTTTAAATTACAGCTTGCCTGACTCTACGAGGTGAAAATGGGTAAGATTAGCTCCTGGCTAGGACAAAACAAGACCTAAGACAAATCTGAAAAGGCAACTGCCACTGACCAGAGTTACCTGTCACACTCAGTATGACTCAGGAATGGATAAGCTTCTAGACTGACAAGAGAATGGAGCACTGGAAGGCTCCTCCGTGGAGCAGATGGGATTGTTGATCTTAGAGACAGTCATGATCCTTATCTTTACCAGAGGCCATTAAGGCAGCCCAGAGCAACTTGCAAAGTCTGATTCTCCTTGTTCTCAGAGAAAGTGACCTGGCACTGAGAACTCAGCTGACTCCAAGCTGACTTTAAGTGGGCACATGAAACCATTTAGGCTGTCAAATTAACCTGGGTCATGACTAAGAATACAGTGATGAAGTTTGCCATCTGGTGGTCAGAGAGACAAGCAGATGCCTTCACATACTAATTATGGTTGAATTTTGCAATGTGGATAAACTAAAAAGTCAAGTATAGCTATTAGATAAATTCAAGGATAAAACGGAAGCAGCAGAACAGTATAATCAGGGCCAGCTGAGCAGTGCTTGCCCAGGATATCCAGGCGTCTATCCCAGGACTCTAGTAATCTCTTTCCGCCAAAGGGATTTTGCAAATAGGATGGTTAAGGGGCACAAAACAGGGAGTTCTTCCTGGGCTCCCTGGAGCGGTCCCATGTGTGGTGGAAAGGAAGATCTGATGTGATTCAGAGTATCCACAATGTCTTCTATATTATTTGCTTGTGAATTCTAAGGAATTCTTTTGTGGGACAAAACAGTCTATGGACTAATTTTGATGATAAAGATTCTCTCTCTCTCTCTCTGTTGTGTGTGTATGTGTGTGTCTACATGTTCTCTCTGTGCTCTCTCTCTCTCTGTCTGACATTTCTCTCTCTCTCTCTCTCTCTCTCTCTCTCTCTCTCTCTATATATATATATATATATATATATATATATATATATATATATATATATAATTCTTCTCTTTTACTCAGAGTGAAAACTGACCGGTCCCTGTCTTGGATGGACGTTTCTGTGACTGCTAACCGTCATTCTGCTTCACATTTCCTATGCACAGTCAACTGCTTCCCCATTACTGATCAAGTATTTCATTCTTTTCTCACTGATAAACAAATAAGATTCCCATGTGATTAACATGGCTCCTATTTTCTTCACCCTCTACTACATTTTAGGAACTGGACCATGAACTGACAAGAATAAACATAAAGACAGAAGAACCACCAAGAAGAAGTTACAGATCCTGGAGGAGGGAGGATGCCCAATACTAAGCATCCAACACAACTGGCATCCTTCCTTCTAGTCTCTGTGTGCCTCAATCTCAGTGCTTCCTGCCCCTCCCAGTTTTGTCCTTTCCTGGAGGGATAGGGAATCTTCAGTGTCAGCTTGAGTGGATTTGGAGTCACTTGGGAGATTGGAGCACAACTCTAGGCATCTCTAAGAGGACATTTCAGAGGATTAACTGAGGAGGAAAGAGTCCTCTTGCATATGTGTGGCACCATCCCAAGTCTGTGTGGTGGGTAGAATAAGGGTTGCGCGCGGGGTGGGGGTGGGGGGCAGTGAACATCCCGATCTACAGAATGTTAGCTGGCAACCTCGTGCTCCTCATGCTATGGCTAGGAGCTACCTCCACAGCTCCAGCCCTGCCTTCTTCACCAGGATAGACGACAGGACATCTTCAGATTGGGCATGGAAATGAATCCTGAATTCCTTAGGAATCTTCTTGCCAACCATGTGGCTGCATAATGAGAGAAGTATCTGGCAGAGCCGTCCTATGATGCACCCGCTTTATTCTCTTTTGTCCAACACTGCTTTTGTTCTGTGTCTGGAAATACGTTTCAGTATCTTAGAAGTCATTCTCCCATTTGTCTTAGTATTTTGGCCTCACACTGTTTTTATAATCCTAATAGCATATACATGTTTGGTAGGAAGGCTAACGTGTTTGTTCTCTTGGCTTGGTAATTCTGAATTTGTCTAAGCTGTAGGAGAAAACGGTGTTCTTCTCAGCATTTATGCCGCGCTCAGTGGCTCACGACCTCCAGGACGCTGCTTTTTGTTCATGTGCTTTGAGCCAATATGCTTTTCCCATTATACACAAAGAGGAATGCAAACAAGTCAATGTCAACAACAGCATATGGTCTGAGGTGGGTTTACAGTTCTCTTCATATTAGGCAGCTGTGCTGTGGTTTGGTGCTTAGGTTAAAACTGTTTTCTTTCTTTCTTTTTTCTTTTTTGTTCCTTTTTATTAGATATTTTCTTTATTTACATTTGAAATGTTATCCCCTTTCTTCCTTTCCCCTCCAAAAACTCCCTATCTCTCCCCCCTCCTCCTGCTTACCAATCCACCCACTCCCTATTCCTGACCCTGGCATTCCCCTACACTGGGGCATATAACCTTCACAGGACCCAGGGCCACTCCTCCCATTGATGACCGACAAGGCCATCTTCTGTTACATATGCAGCTAGAGCCATGAGTCCCACCATGTGTATTCTTTGATTAGTGGTTTAGTCCCATGGAGCTCGGGAGTTACTGGTTAGTTCATACTGTTGTTCCTCCTATGGGGCTGCAAACCCCTTCAGCTCCTTGGGTACTTTCTCTAGCTTCTTCATTGGGGACCCTGTGCTCCAGACACTATTGTGGATGCCGGCAAGAGCTTGCTGACAGGATCCTGATATAGCTGTCTCCTGAGAGTCTCTGCCAGGGCCTGACAAATACAGAGGTGGATGCTCACAGCCATCCATTGTGCGGAACACTGTATTTTCTTAACTTGTCACTTACTGAATGTAAGTCGTTTGGGGGACCGTAATGCAACTGTTCATTCAGACTGCAGCATAACACTAGCATCTCAATTACAACGTCTATGGAATATCCAAGTTAAGGCTGTGCACCATGAGTATATCCATTGTAAACGTTTCCATATTGTCATACACTTATGTGATGAGTTTTAGCCATTCCCAGCCCACTTCTCTCAGCTCCTCCCTTCCCTTGCTTCCCCACATGGCCTTTCCTACTCACCAATTCATTTTGTGTGATCAACTGAATTCAATCGGGGTTTCCTGGTTGTGCATGCATAGTCATATACTGACGTGAGGGAAGGCAACTCAACAGTGGCTACAGTACTGCGGAAGGTGACATCCACTTCCTCCAACAGCCATTACCTGCGGCTAAAGGTTTCTCAATGTGGGACACAGACAGACAGACAGACAGACAAAGGGAGGGGGAATGAAGAGGTAGGGAAGGAGAGAGATGAGACAGATGGACAAAGGGAAAGACATACAGAGAGAGGCAGAGACAGAGGAAGAGAAAGACACAGACAGACAGACCACACACACACACACACACACACGAGAGAGAGAGAGAGAGAGAGAGAGAGAGAGAGAGAGAGAGAGAGAGAGAGAGAGAGGTGATAATCCTCAATTCCTGCACCAAAACACTAAAAAGTGTGATGATGGGGCTTGGAAAGAAAATAGCACTAATATTTTTCTTGTTTTTCTTTGTTCACAAGGTATCCCAAGAGGGTTACAGAGATGGTGCAACAGTTAAGGTCAGTCGTTGCTCTTGAAATGGACCTTGGTTCATTATCAGGACCCACATGCCAGCTTAAAATCACCCCTAACCCCAGTCTCAGGGGATATGATGGCCATTTCTGGTCTCCATGGGCACAGGCACACAGCTTGGTGCACAAACATACATGAGGGCAAAACACTCACACACATAAAATAAATACAGCTTTAAAATAATGAAAAGGCTATTCTGAAAAGTTTATATGGGCATGAATCATAATTCTGTGCATAAACAGTGTTAACAGTCTTTTTCTAATTAACTAATGGAAAAGACACTAAGACAATCCTGCCAGTAATGGCAATTTTCACTAACTGCCATTTTGTTTTGATACTTGTAACAGTTGGCGTATCTTCCATGTTTGAATAGGCTCAGTGTTCTGGCTGCCTAGAAGACATCACACCGAGGACTTCCAGAGTCTCTTCTTGCTTCTTGGGTACATCTGGGCACGTGCTGTGGTTCAAAATAATTCAGATTCCCAAAGCCCATCAGAACCATGGAGATGAATATCCAGCAATGCATATGGACTTTACAATATTTTTGCCTTTTAGAGTGATTTGTTTTTGTGTCATTTAAAGGCTGTATGAGGATCAAGCTTTAAGCCTGCTGACCCCTACTCCAGCTTTCATTCATTTCTCTTTTATGTCTGTGCTTTGGTATTATACACTAGCATAGCCCATTTCTTTGGCTATATAAATCAAGTTATATAGCCAAATATTTTAAAAAACATATAAAAGTCTCCATATGTATTCAATTACAATTTCTCTATCACTACAGTGAATTTTTTCAATAACTATGTAACAAAGAGTCCGAGTCAAAATACTCTGTCCAGTACGTTATACTCACTCGCTCAGTGTGTTTCACTGGGGAAGAGGGGGCAATTTCAAGTTCATCAATTGTACCACATTAAATTAGCCTCCATCATTGACTTGGCTTGACAGCTTTCATCTATTTTAATTTACAACAAAAAGGACAGCCAAGAACAGAATAGTAGCAATAACACAGTTGGAAAGAGGCTCTGCCTTCTTAGTTACACACACACACGTGCACACACACACGTGCACACACACACACGCACATGCACACGCACGCACGCACACACACGTGCACACACACACGTGCACACACACACACACGCACGCACACACACACACGTGCACGCACATGCACACACTGCTTCTGTCATCCGAACATGGCATTAGTATACAGACTTATAACTCAAAAAGCTTCAAACTATTGTATATCTCCTAACGTTTACAATAAAAGAATTTTGCCTGCAAAATCATTTTTCTGACCTAAACAGATGTGTTATAGGTTTACATTATTAAGCATAGCTCATAACTATGACATTGCATTTGCTAGAGTAAAATGCTGTTTGCTATACTTCAGTCCTTTTAGGTGTTTGTGTGTCTAGCATGCGTCACATCATTACTAGATGGAATATCAATCCACCCATGACCCTGAACAAGGAGACTAAAGTGTTTCCAGTCCCCTTAACAGGAAGCAAGACAAACATAAACAGTAACCAGGCCGGGTGAGGCCAAGCTGTTGGGGCAGAAGGTCAAAGGCAGGTCGAGTGGGGTAGCTGCCATAGTCATTGACAACCCCGGCAAAAGCCAAACCAAATCACATTGTGTAAGAGTTAGCGTTCTATAATAGCTGAAAACAAAAATCTTCCAGAAAGGGTAAGCATAATCCTGACAGTACCACGAGGTGATAACCCTTATCACACTTAAGAACTGATGTAGCGAGCACTAACTAGTTGGCCAGACTGCGACACAGGACGGAAGTCATTGCATAGAGAACTTCCTTTGCATGCTAATGTTTAATAAAGAATTCTCCATGTTCCACGTGAAATCTTTCTACGTGACCACATTCTTACAGCAATGTACAGTGAAAAATTCATTCTCCGTTTTATTAATAAGAACATCCACTAATTGACACAAGTATAAATATGAAATCATATTCAATTGATTAAAAATTCCTGACAAGATAAATTCTTCTAGTTTTCCACGATAGATTTCTCTCAGAAGTATATTTTTTCTTGTAAACAATCCTAAAATACCTAAATAATTTCTTTTGTTCTAAACCCAGGGATCAAATGGCCATCCTTATCATCAATGCCACATTGTACCCATAGATTCAGCTTCATTTTTTTTTCCTCTTGGAAGCTTTATATTCTTTCTCTGATGAACTCAGTACTCACATTTTTTGACAAACGTTGTCTAGGAACCCTAGCTTGTCTTTGCTCACTATGATGAACACGGAATTGCTAATCCTAAATTCCAAAACTGTGTGTTTGTGTGTGTCTGTGTCTGTATCTGTGTGTGTATGTGTGTGGAGGAGGGGAGGGGAGGGAAGGGGAGGGGAGGGGAGGGGAGGGGAGGGGAGGGAAGGGGAGGGGAGGGGAGGGAAGGGGAGGGGAGGGAAGGGAAGGGAAGGGAAGGGAAGATATATAACTGGTATGTACATCTCATCCCTGAGCAAGATTTAGACTATACATGCCATCCACTAGGACATTAAGTGGGATCTCATGAGTAGTTCAACATAACATACATCACACTCAGACTTGCACCAATATATTCTCATTCTCTCTCTCTCTCTCTCTTTCTCTCTCTCTCTCTCTCTCTCTCTCTCTCTCTCTCTCTCTCTCTCTCTCTCTCTCTCTCTCTCTCTCCCTGCTATAAGGAACCACAGAATGGAGTAGGTAGCTTGGAGATACTACAGGACTGCTGAGCTCTGGATGAAAGAATCAAACGTGCAACCACACATTACTGTGGCTGCTCCTGCCACTGCCACTGTCCTGGGTTAAGTCCTAGAACCTTGGCCTTGCTTTTCAGAGGCCGCTCCTCATCTGGACCTGTTTCCAGCGCCCATCCTGAGCTTGGCTAATGACCAAGAACATGAGGAGTAACTCCAAGTGGAACTGATCTCTATACCAGGGGTATAAAAGAGTGGCCTGAACTGTAAGCTTTGAAGATACGCTTGTGAGGCATGGTGATTTTGGAGAAGACGACAAACCACCAACACACTGTGTCATCAATTCTTCAACTATACCATGATGTAACATGTTTAAGACTACTTCATGAATTATTGATATGACATGGTTAAGAAGACTTCCTGCATCATTTTACAACTTTGTGATCTTAGTACCTGAGTGCTAAGACACAACTGCTCTTTATCTTCATCTAATTTATGACCATTAACATTTTTGTTTATAATAGAAAAAAATATACATTGTGGATGTACAGTCTATCACAGGAACGTGACTGCTCGCAGCATGAGTGTGCACCATAGGACGTTTCTTATGAAATACAGATCACATTTCTTCTCTGTGGGTTTAAAATGGCATTCAGTTATGTTTCAAATACTGATACCTTGGTCAAGACAGAATGATTCAAATATGAATGGTACCCCCTTCACATTCTATCTTCTCTAAGAAGGAACTCTGGGCTATTATTTATGAATACTTTAAACTTTTCAGAATAAGTGTATTATAAAAAATAAGCTGTGTTATTACAGCACTGAATTGCAGGAATCGTTTACATATGTGACTTTGGTAATGGTGTCCTGCCTGTAGACCTGATAGATTAGCATTCAAATCTATCCTTTTGGTTTCATTTTCTAAACTAAGAGTTAGGACTAGCATTAGTATTTTTCCTTTAAAAACTACAATACAAACTGATTTTGTTGCAAAGTAGTCTTTTAAAAAACTTTTAAGTCGTGTTTGTGTGTGCATGTGTGTGTGATCATATGTTCATGTGAGTGCAGTTGCCTGCAGAGGCATGCAGTCCCCTGCATCTGGAGTTATAGGCAGTCACTGTTATCTGCTTGCCTAGAGCAGTGGGGGATGAACTCAGGTCCTCTGCAAGAGCATTAGGCGCTGTTAACCTCTTGGCCATCCCTCTAGGCCTGAATGCATACCTTTAAAAGCATTACCTTTTAGTCTATCAAGATCAATAGCCTTCAAATATTTAAGAAATAGTAGCCCATGCTAGTCATGTCTGTTGTCCCTAAGGCCTCACGTCAGACAGATAAGAGTCTTAAGTTTCTGTGTACAGTGGTGTTCATTTTGTGATAAACTGGAGAGTGGAATGTATCCAGTCATTCTCCCTCCCAAAATGAAACAAAATGGATCTACTCACATAACATGTATCTATATCCAGGGACCTTTTGGAAGAACGTAGCCTATTTTAGGTAGTATTTTCCTGTGCCACTAAAGTTTGTTGTGCTCAAAATTAAATAATGCTTAAGTAAACCCTGGTGCTTCTCCAAACATCATTTGTTTAATAAGAAGAATTTGAAGGAATGTCAGGAATGGTGTTCAGTGCATACGAAATAGATGTAATAGCATCAATTTAGCTGGAAATGCATTTTGGATAGAAAAATCAAAAGCCATGGCTCTGCACAGCTGTTGCAATGTGAGAACCCATTCTGCTGTCCCTCCACTAGTGGTTTTTACTTTACCCAAGAAGTCTACAGAGCATACACCTCCTAAAAAGAAATCATTTGTTTAACAATACTAAGGCACTCGACGCGCATCCATAATTAACAGCACCCATTCGGTACACATTTTTATATATTAAGCATTTTGTTTCCTCAATTTAGTACATGCACATCTGTAAGAAATTTATTACTATAAACAAGGTAACTAGTGATGAGACAAATCTAGTTTTATACCCTGGTGAGGAAGCCATGGCAACGGCCCCATTAGAAGAGAAGGTTCAGCTTGCTACAATGTAGCCAAGTCACCTCTCAGCACTGGGCCCATTAATTGAAAGGCAGAGAGGAAGTGGCTGTTACCACCCGTCTACGAATTTATCCGTAGAACAAAAGAGCTACCGCAATTTCCCAGCTTAATCCAAGTTAGTAGAAGAAAGAATAATGAACGACCTGTTATTTAGTGACAGGCATCTGTTTACTGTTAAAAACTGCCTTGTTCAGCTGGCTGTGGTGACCCATGCCTTTAGTCTCAGGACTCAGGAGACAGAGGCAGATGGAGTTTGAGGCCACCCTGGTCTACAGATCAAGTTCCAGGACAGCCAAGGCTAAACAGAGAGACTCTGCCAAACACCCCTTCCACCACTACCTCCACCACCTCAAAAAAATTAAATAAGAATTAAAAAAAAAGTCTGCCTTGTTCACCATTTAAAATTATATTGTATATCAGTCATAGTTTGGTTCCTATGTTTTTGGAATTCTGATAAGGCATTATCTTCATCTAAGATACTGTCATTAGAAGACAGTCATCCAATTGTATTGTATTAATATATTTCATTGAAGTTATTGATAGAATTCAAAGAAACTGAATTCTTTTTTTTAGATTTATTTATTTATTATATATAAGTACACTGTAGGTGTCCTCAGACACTCCAGAAGAGGCCGCCAGATCTCGTTACGGATGGTTGTGAGCCACCATGTGGTTGCTGGGATTTGAACTCTGGACCTCTGGAAGAGCAGTCGGGTGCTCTTACCCACTGAGCCATCTCACCAGCCCCCCTGAATTCTTTTTACTATGCAGCTAAATATTAGCACTGGGATGAGAACTGTGAGAGAGAAAAACTTAAAGTAATCCATTGTGTGCCATCTAACTATCGACTGTCTGTTTAATTGGCTTTGGAAACACAAGCCCGAGTCTAGTGTGGACTTCCCTAGTCATCTAATTTTTCTTGATTCCATCTTTGCCACCACAAGGCTTGTTTAGGAAACTGGCAATGGTCATGGGTGAGAGATGTCTCTGCTTGTGAGTCTGCATGTGCCTCTGCACAGGTGGCAGGGGGCAGGGAGTGAAGACAGGAGAGGGAGTGACATCCTGAATGAGAAATGTCAAAAAGAGGAGGTACAGAGTGGAGCCCAGGATGAGGGCTGGGGGCGGGTGGGGGTGGGGGAGAGGAGGAGAGGGCTGAGCAGGGGTGGGGTGGGGATGGGGGAGGAGAGGGCTGAGCAAGGATGCACTCCTGCATACGAGTACAGCCTATAGAAAACATCATTTGACTCATTGTTAGGTTTTTTTGTTCAATTACCCTCTTCGAAAATGAGCGCTGCTACTGGAGTTATGGGAAAATCGGGAGGATAAAACAGGACAGGGAGATGGCCACTTCTTCTCCCATTTTAATTATAGCATTTTTATTTGCTTTACATTTGTGAGTGCCAAGGCTAAATGAAAGGCACTGACGTTAACAAACGTCTGAAAAACAATGTTCTTCTTAAAAAAATGTAAAGCAGATATTAGACCAATAGATGCTTCTCGTACAATAGCCTGGGTAAAGCTTAACCCATGTTGGTTTACATGAAATAGTGATCCACTTAGGGCTATTAGAATATTATAACAACTTAGATTTAAGGCCTGTCTCACTTTTACCCATAATAGGATATTAAAAAAGAAATATATGTAAAACATTTTAAAATAAGTACTTACCTCTCAGCCATTTAAATAGCCACAAAACTATTACCGTACATCATAAAGGAAAGGCTGGCAAAATGCCCTTATTAGGATAAAACTTCCCCTTTTTATTCTACTACAAGGAAAAACTTCAACTAATCCGAAGAAGACTTTTCCACGGACATTGCTTATCAGTAATAAACACATCAAATTTCCAGGGTTTGCCGAGTGTGTTTTAAGGAGCACAGGTACACGGAAGCAACACAGCCTGCATCTAAAGACAGACGCTGCCTTCTAAAGAGGCAATGGGAAGCAAGAACTCAGCCTAGCTCGTGGGTTACACTTATGGCCAATGATGATAGCACACATGGAGCAGTAAGTCAGAAATGCTGCTCTAAAATATTAACCACTTATAATCCCACTTGTTACCCGGACAACTGTTCTCTACGTATTGTTTCTGGTCTGCTTGTTAAGTGGAAAATTGAGATTTGGAGTATGTGAGTGTCAACAATGCATTGTCTAAATCCTTTCTGGGGCTATTTTTAGAGTGCTCACGTCAGTTGTCAATTTACACACACTAACTTCCTCCTCCTCTCCGCCTTCTAAACACTATCCAGCAGTGTGGTCTTCCCCTGTAGCATATGAGTGGAGCATGAGCCGGGGTCATGAACCTGGCTGAATCTTTACATACAGCAGCCGCCCTATGGCAATGCATTCTGTAAGCCCCGGCACCGTCTTTCATGCTGACAGACATCTTGAAGTTTTACAGCATCTCACAAGTCTGAGGATGGAAGGATAGCTGTTTTTACAATGACATTCTTAAAGAAGTGATTACTCATGAAGGTGGGTCAGCTCGCCACTTATTAACCTGTGTTCAGTTTGTTAATAGCCAAACCTGCCTGGCTGTGGGCAACAAGTTGTGCTTTCTCTCAACTGCTCAGGAGCCAGGAAATTTATTCAAATTATTTTATTCTGCTCCAGGGAAGACTCTCAGAACATTACTGAGTCCACAACGTATCAATCACAAAGCTGAGAATTTAGTATTTGTTTTGAAATTTTCTTTTGGAATATAAAATGTCAATAGAGGCAAAACAAGGCCATTGTAATGACCTCAAACTACAAAGCTCCTGCCCAGCCAAGTAAACAATAAATAGAATTAAAAGGCAGAGTTCAGAGCAAAACACATTTTCTAACCGAAGACCTGATAGGAAATTCAGGTTTCTACAGTAGAAAAACAAAGAAACAAAAAACCAAATAACTTTATAAAACGTGGGAAAGAAATTAACAATTACTTAAAAGAGGAAGACTTTTTTTTCTTTTTTTGGTTTTTGAGACAGGGTTTCTCTGTATAGCCATGGCTGTCCTGAAACTCACTCTCATTCTGTAGACCAGGCTGGCTTTGAACTCAGAAATCTGCCTGCCTCTGCCTCCCAAGTGCTGGGATTAAAGGCGTGCTCCATCATGCCTGGCGACGAAGACTTTAAAAAAAAATATATATATGGCGAGGGTCTCACAGTTCTTTTTAAATTATTAATTAATTATTTTATTTATTTACATTTCAAATGTTGTCTCCCTCCTGGTCTCCCCCTGCAGAGCAGAGTTCTTCTCTCCTCCCCACTCCCCTTTGCCTCTGAGCTGGTGCTCCCCTCCGCACCCCTCCTCCTTGCTGCATCAAGTATCTACAGGATTAGGCTCATCTTCTCCCACTGAGACCAGACAGGGCATTCCTCTGCTATATATGTGGTGGTGGTGGTGGTGGTGGGGGGGGGCTGGCAGGCGGTGGTAGGGATGGGGCTCAGAGGACCTATGTATGCTCTTCCATTGTTGGTGGCTCAGTCTCAGAGCTCCCAGAGGTCTGGATTAGTTTGTAATTGTTAGTCTTCCTGCAGGGTTGCCATCTACTTCAACTCCTTCAACCCTTGGAGTTACTCTTCCAAAGGAGTCCCACAGTTCTAATCAGCAGGAAAATGACACTTTGAGGAACAATGAGCGACTCCTGTGAGGACCACCCAAGAAGGGACCGGTGCTGTCCAGGGCAGGGAGCTGCTAGCAAACAGATAGATTTAAAAGCAGTCGAGGTTGCTGACTTTTTAAAAACTTATCATTTGATTCAGCCATTCGGTTTTTAGGCATATTTAAAGTCATAGAAAGCAGCATCTGAAAGGTGTCACGACACTCCTGCTTTAACTAACGCACTATTTAAAACAGCAAGCTAGGGAAGAAACCTAGACGCCAACGGATGAGAGATAAATAAAATGAAGTACGTGCATGAGAAGAGCCACCCTTCTATGAGGGAAGACTCTTGCTGACCGACTGCAGCAGCATGCACATACTTGGATGGAAATGGGATCCCCGCACAAAGAGAGGAGTGAGGACATTTTATACAAAGCAAGATAATCTGGGAGAGATCCCTACTGCACAATTCCTGTAGTAAAACATGTGTAAAACACAGTTATAATCTTGCTAAGAGGATAGGTCTGATATTAAATGTTCTACAAGTCAACAACAGAAAAAACCCCACTGAGGCAACGCCTGGGCTTCCTGCAGTGATGGTGCTAAGGCTTCCAGAGGCTACACCTACCTGACGGAAGAATTACAAGTTCATGCTGCAGAGGGAATATTTTTTAAAATACCACTTTAATATTATTTTATGAAAGGTCTCCAATACACAATACAATCAGAAAGAATAAAATAATTAATTAGATTATGGCTTCATAGAAAACCGTTCTATTTGTTATGTTGTTTGTTTGTTTTTTCCCCAGTCTCAGTAAACTTTCTGGCCAGAGACTGATAAAGCTCTGCATCCTGGGGCTCAATGCACAGGACGCTGATCTGAACTCACAGTCCTCCTGTCTCTGTTTCCTCGGTGCTACGATTACTGCCTGCCACCCTACCATAGCTATTATTTCCATTTCTAATGTAAAGTGAAAATATAGTCAGAGAGCCGCATACAACCACTGCCAATTATTAAAAGAGAAATATTGTTTTATAATATGCTGTGTTCAGTAATGAAAGATAAAAATTGACCTGCTAGAAAGTAAGGACAGAAATGAAGATTGGTTGAATTCTTCACACGCTGGGAACAGAACAGTCTCTGACTCAATCCCCAAACTCTAGGAAGCATACATCACCATGAAGATTTTACAACGAAGCCACCAAGGCCCAGGGAAGCTGCACGATTCTCGTAAGTTAACTGCTGGGGCTCACAGGGGAGATGTCTGTGAAGGCTTTACTTGAAATGCTATTTTAAGTTCTACTTGATTCTAGAAAAAAGGTCCAGTAATACTATTTTTGTTATAAATATAATAGCCTCGAAAGGTTTTTATAATCTAAGAGATATTATATTGAGAGATCAGCATCAATACTGTCAAGTTTTAAAGTACTGGCAAGGGTGGGGAGGAGGTATGGGATATGGGACAGTCGGAGGGTGGACCAGGACAGGGGAGCAAAATCTGGAGTGTAAAATAAATAAATAAATAAATAAATAACAAAACAAAGAATATTATACACACACATACATCTAATGTAACTACAGATCTGCCCACATCATCCTTTAGTGCATTGATTTTAGCAGTACTAAGATAATTTTCTTAGAAATGTCTTATCAATTATGAAAATATACATAATAATATGTCAACTAAGTTGGGGAAAATATCTATTAT
The DNA here is from genome assembly GCF_978045245.1 of Mus caroli. Classification (NCBI taxonomy): domain Eukaryota; kingdom Metazoa; phylum Chordata; class Mammalia; order Rodentia; family Muridae; genus Mus; species Mus caroli. The sequence continues at coordinate 3,366,327 of NW_028227275.1, forward strand.
TATATCAAAATCTAAATGGACTAAGATAAGACACAATGTAAGATAGATCCCTTTTTTACACCTACCTAATGAAAATAAGGATCATACAAATGTTTTAAAAGTGGTTTATTTGAGAAACTCTAATGTAGGAATTTTCTCCGTATTGTTTTACAATCGCCCAAGATATCTTTGAATTTTCCCTCTCTTGGAGTTCTGGATGTAAATTTGGGTCTAATTCCTGGGGCTATAATGTATTTATTATATGATACTTGGCAAGTCATTTTATTGGTAAGTTATTTTGTCAGTGAAATGAAAAACACACATCAAAAGCTATTTAATGCATCTGTTAATGAAGTAAAGTGAGGTCTGCCCTTCTCACATCTTTTGTCTTATGATTCACTATAGAAGTCCTTTTCGTTGCTAAACACACACACACACACACAGAGAGAGAGAGAGAGAGAGAGTAAGAGAGAGAGAGAGATCCATAGGTACAGAATGCAGATAAGTAATTTCACTATGGAAAATGAAATAACTGATAACCAACAATGAAGTCAGTATGAAAAAAGGTTTATAACAATGCAGATTTAAATGCATCAGAGTGTCTCCACTTCCCTTCAGGAGGCTTAGAGTCAACTGTGCCATCTAACATCCCTATGTGTGGAGGTCCAAAATGCCATGACATAATAGAAAAGATATGTTCTCACTGAGAGAAATTATGTGTGGGTAGACCAGGCCTGCCATTTTGTTGCCAATATAATCAATTTTTTTATTAATGATGATGAGCACCTGATAACCACTATCAGTGAAGACGTGTGATTATTCTCCTGCCCACTGCACACAGAGGAGGCTTCTGAGACAATAAGGGAGCAGTGTAGCTGCTGAGAGATGGCGCTGGGCTTGAAATCAAGGTGGAGTCAGTGCAGAGGCGAAGCCTTTCATCTCTTCTCTAAAGTTGCTCATCCGCCTTGTGAAAGAGGAAAAAGTGACTCCCTAAGCGGCGACTTAAGGAACTATGTCAGAAGTTCTCAAGCCAGGTTCGGTGTAATGGTGGGAGATGCCATCGAGGAGACATGAGAACCCAAAGCCAAAGGATGAGCTCGACCCGCACACAGTAGCCATCTTCACCACCATGCCTGGCTTGATATGTGACTCTTCACTGTACACAGAGCATTCCCAGGCAATATACAAACATTGGGTGCTCCCAAACATAAGACATAGAAGGTTTTTTTCTTACTTAACAGATTATGCAGAATTGTAAAGTGACTTGCCTATGTTCACAGAGTGCTGTTGTGGAGACAGAATTGTGAATCCAGTGCTTGCTTTACCCACATGAACAACAAAAGGAACAGAAAGAGACACTGAGGCTCACAGTGAGAATGTGGAGCACTGCTAGAATGCGGAGCACGGCTAGTCTGTGGAGCACGGCTAGCATACGGAGCACTTGGAGACACAAAATCACACAATCTAAAACACACTGTTACCACAATGCGAGTCTTCATGCCTCACTATACCATGCATCCTTCACTCTTAACCACTGAATTACGTCGAAGGATGGATGTTCAATAAACTTGTGCCATGCATGGCAATACATAAATAAATAAGTAAAGACCCAAACCTCACGAAGTCAGAAACAAGTACGGTGGAAATAAAAAGTTATTTGCTGAGGTTCAGTTTGTCAGAGGGAGACCAACACAATGTAGGGAGTAGGACTGTGGTCTCTTAGACTGTAGGGCTTTGAAAAGCCATACAGTTCCACTCCGTTAAATACGTTCACATCAGCTGAACCTCTGGTCCAAGAATGCCACCTTCAGAATGGGAATGACTGTAATTGCCTCATAGAGTCAAAGTGAATTGATTATTTATTGCAAAGTAAATAAAATGTTACATGTAACATACATTTGATGGTGCTTCATTAATATTATTCTCCCATCCAATATTTATTTTGTACTAATTTTCAATCTATTAACTTACATGGTCTACGCCTATATGAAAAATATAACAGGTCAAAGGAACCATCAGTGGACCTACCAAGTCATGCTCAATATCATATCTGAACGTGGGAAAAGCACATTATTACAATTCTTCATTTAATAATTTAGGGATTATATCATAGGGGTTACTTAGGTATTTAGAAGTCTCTTAACTTTATATACTTTGTTTCATTTTCCCCCAAGTTTGGAGACAGAGCCTTGTTTTGTAGTCCTGCCTGGCACTGAACTTGCTGTCCTGCCTCAGCCTCCTGGTGTGTGCTAGCTACTCCATCTGGCTTCTGTATCTTGTTTTCTTTATGGGATAAAATGGGATGTTTAGCCAATATTTCATACAGTCCCTTATGTTATTCAGCAGCATACAGTTAGAATGGACCACGTTTTAAAGTCTGTCATAGGCTGTGAGTGGCAGTTGCCTCTATTACTTTGGGTCACAGTAGCATATTTGCCTTGCTGAGAAGGAGAGTTTAGGGACCTGCTAGCTTCCATCTCAGACTGTAGATGAGAAGGCATTGGCCGACCAGTGTTAGGCATGGCATAGTGTAAGAAACTCATCTTCGATAGACCAAGTCATTGCAATGAAAAGGTTAACTCAGCATTTAAAAGCCTATCTTGATCATTCAGAAGCATGGACAGGAGGGAAGGTGCTACCGGAACATAAACCACACAGCACTGACTTCTGTTAGGGTGGCCACTGCACACAGGACAGACGCAATCCATAATACATACTAGATGAACATTGTGTAAAGGGTTATACGGGAGATGGGTCTTGTGCATGTAAGGTGCTGCACAAGTTCAGACCCTAGAGGAAGAAACATTGGCGGAGTCCGCTTACTAAACTTGAGAAAGTGGTACGAAAGACTTCAGAAAATAGCCTGCAATGAGATATGAAATAGAATGGGTAAATTACAAAAAACAAACAAACAAACAAAAACCAAAAACCAAAACAAAAACCCCAACAACAACAATAACAACAAAAAACCCAACAACAACAAACAACCTGAAGCCCTCTACTATGAAAGAGTTTGCCATAGACCCTAAACAACTACAAAGTAAAACCAAAGAGAAAAGTCACACTAAAATCTGATCCATTTCAAAGAGAACATTGAAGATGCACTGTTAACACCTATTAAAACAACAACAACAACAACAACAGCAGCAACAACAACACTGTACAATATCGGGTCTTAGGGCAATGTCAAATTAAGAACCTGGCACCCTAAAATATTTATCAACTTAATAATATAGTTAAGAGTAAAAGTCAGACAGGAAGTGTTCCTGTCCACAGATATCAAATTCTCTCAATGAAACTCCCATGGAGTCTCGTGTGAGATCTGAGGTGAGAATCTGAGGGTTACTTATGCCCCTAGGAGAAGTGTGAGCACTTGGGGCTCACTGTAACTGAACAGATAGGAAGCCAATGAGCTTCTGAGGGACTACACCCCCGTCCAATGCTTGGGCTGCAAGCTGTTTATGGTAGAAAGTAAGAAAAGCACACTGCATGACACCCATAAGGAATGTGCCAGCCAGCTGCTTGGCCTTTAGCCATGAGCGACAATGAAAAGCACCTGCCTTGCCCAAAGTGCTCCAGGGATCCCAGAGACAGCACAAGAGAAGCTTCCAACACACACCAGGACTGCTCACTCCCAGGATCACAGCACATCCGCTCCACCTTGCATTTGTGAGGGTGTCTACACACTGCTTATCCGGTGCTTTTATATGTCAGTCTATCAGGGATGGAGGGAGCACAGACATCCTTTATGCAGTCCAGAATCTTCAGGCAGAGCAAAGCATGTACAACTGTATTGTAGAGGCCACTTCATATCTCCAAACATCTACACCCAAGAAAGACGGGTGCTGAGACAGAACAGGACTTTGGGGTTAGCCCTAATGTGCAGGTATCAGACAGATATACTTAACAGGTACATTCCTGGTATTTAATGTAAGATATTGCATCCTTTGGGGAAGAGATGAAAATGACAGGTGTAAATTCATATCCACATGCTGATAGTCATCAAATATCCTAAGCATCATTATCTCTGTATAAGTATTATTTAGGATAATCAAAAACTATATGTTTATTAAAATAAGCCAGACTAATTTTTCCTAATGAGAAAAGTCGTAATTTAGGAAAATATAAAAATGATTTAGTTTTCTTCAGAGTTTAATTCATTTTTAGCTGGCCATATAATATTCTTTATGCTCTACTAACAGAAGTGAGATAGTTTATTTCATGATCAATTTTATAGATCCATAGTTTATTTCTTAATCTATAGAAATTGATATTTATTTTTCAGTTGTGCATTTATTGAAACTCAGATCACAGAAATGATCCTTAATTTATGCAACTGCAACGGTGTAAACATGTAGCAGCATAGGCTACGGTGTTCTAGTTGGTATGCCTGAAGAAATTGAGATAAAAGGTTATTCGGTGACAAGTGATAAACCTGCCCCTCCAGTCTTCTGAAGATGACTGTTTATGAGTTGACCAAGGTTCCTATGTTGGTATCTCGCTTGCTGCTATTTCACAGAACACAGAGGAGGGTCGTGCAAAGTCTATCAGGACTGAGCATACATTTTCACAATCTGTTTGACCATGGCCCCAGAAAAACATATTCTAGCTGCTCATAGATGGCCTGCTTGACATATCCAGCGATCTCTGTACATTTACCAGCTCTATGCTACAGGTAAACCCCAGGCTATGACTATCTCAAGCCTTAGGGACATTCTTCTGGGAGTGTTGTCACCAGCCTCCTCCTCTGAATTGTGGTTCCCATGGGGGTAGCTTTTGGACCATCTCATGCTATAAAGGACTTCTTCTTGCAAACCTTTCAAACTCTATCACCTCAACAAAGCTTATGCACATTCCTGCCATCTTGTGGTCATAACTTTCCTTGTCCAGTCCACAAATACCCCGAGTTTATTATTAGCATCTCTTACCCATCAGACTAGATATACTTATCAGTAGTACCTTATCAGCTTACTTTCTTTCATTCATACATATACACATCAATTTGCAGTTTTGGAATTGAATCAGGGATTTACACATGCTAAACACAGGCTCTACTCGAGCTAATCCCCAGAAAGCATTCTCACGTCACCTTTAGATTAACTGATTTCTTAATTAATTTTTTTCAAACACTACATTTTGACTGTGCTTTTCCCCTCTTGAGAATCTTCCCAGATCCTACCTATCCAGCTACCCATGAAAGATGTTTCTCTATCCTTATCCTTTCTTTCAAAACAAAACAAAAGCAAGAGTCAAAACAAGCAGGCAAAATCCCTACAGAAACAGAATAACGAATGTAGGCTACTAAGACAAGACAAACAAACAAAAAAACAAAACCAAGCAAAACAAAAATTCAAGTTCCTATGAATACTATTGGCTTTGTTTTATGCAGGCCAAGCTCCTGACCATATGGCCTCTCCTGGAGTGTGGTTGTCATACCCACTGATACATCTTTGGAGAAAACTGATTTCCTCTTTGGCAGCAGGTATGGGATGCAAACAGCTTCTTGGCTAGTGGTAGGAAGCCATGGTACACTTCCCCCATCTCGGTTCTGTAAGTCCAAGTGGCTTGAACCTGTGCAGGTCTTAAGCATGATACAATAGTCTCTGAGCTGGTCTGTGTGTCAGTCCTGCTGTTGAGACAGGCCTGCACTGTGTGGCCTAGGAGAGCCTGTAATTCATTACATAGTGTAGGCTGGCCTCTGACTCATGGATCTCCTTGCCTATGCCCCTGGAGTGCAGGGGTTATTGGCAGATAACATCTAACCTGAATCCACACATTTGTTTTACTAAGTAGATATTATAACCAAAGGCCTTGTATGTAACATACTACGCTGGGTTCTAAGAAACGTGACTATGATCGGTCAAAGAGGCCTACAGAACATGATTCTTTGTGGCTTTGTTTTCTGAAGTATCGGTTACCTGTGATCTCAATTACATAAGTTAACCATCTAAAGATACTAACTGGAAAAATAAACAAATCACAAGCTTTAAGCTGCATGCCATTCTAGGTAGTAGTATGAAGTCCTGTGCCTTCCTGCTCTTTTCTCATCAAAGATGTGAATCTTTGATGTCAGCTGTATGTGGGCAGTGCCCACTCTATCCACCTGCTGGACACTCAGCATCCATATCAGTTAACAGACTGAAATCCAAGTGTTAACAGAATTTCTGTGCAAGCAGCCTTTATTTTACTTAATAAAAGGACTCAAAGTACACAGAAAAATAATACTGGCAATATTTTAATGTTACTTTTATAATTTTGTGTTATTAGTTTTCCTGTGAATAATTTATGAGTTTAATTTTACATGTATATGGAGGGTAGACTCCACCCACATCCAAGCAATATTAGCTCCAGAAAAGCATGGTGTGTTGCTATTGTTTGCCGGCCAACTGGCTCACTTTCTACTTCTTTAACTGAGGAAAAGTTCATGAGTATAGTAAGGAAAATAGGAACCCAGAGATCAATAAAATGTTTATACATGTTAGACAACGGTTTGGCTGCTGGCTTTGAGTTTCTCTATCTGGCAGATTCAACTGTTTAAAAGTTGTTTTATTAAATTCTGGATCACTGAAACATGAGCAAAGATGGCAGAGATGTAGACACAGATACAGATGTATCTATAACTAACCTGTTTTACATCATATCCAGGTGCTCTGACAGAGACACAGATGCAAATTATGTACACTTGTATCCACAACTAACCTGTTTTACATCATATCCAGGTGCTCTGACAGAGACACAGATACAAGTTATGTACACTTGTATCCATAACTGACCTGTTTTACATCATATACAGTTGCTCTGACAGAGACACAGATACAAATTATGTACACTTGTATCTATCACCCACACATTCTACATCATACACAGCTGCTGTATTATCCTTTTACTCATCTACAAAGTAAAATGTCTTAAGTGTTAGGATAACTTGGATGACTGAGGAAATATTTCTATTGCACACAGCAGGTACTATACAAGATTATCCCAATAAATATTTACACATACAGAATATTTTGAGTAACGTCTTAAACAACTAAAATGATGTTCTGTCCTTAACAATGTGCAGAATTTGTATGAAACACTTCCCCATGGTCCCAGGCATATAACTTTAAAATTTGCAGACAGTGATGGTTAATATTATCACCGTGACAGGATCCAAGCTCTCCCAACAGACAAACATTAGAGCATTTTTTTTGGGGGGGGGGGAATATCAAGATTAGGTTAGCTCTGGGCACCCCTATGAGAAAGTATCTAGGTTAGGTTAACTGTGAACAGCACCATCATATGAGCTGGGGTCTGGTACTGACTAAATCGTGACGCAGCCTTAGCAGGAACATGCATCATACTGCTGGCTGACTACGGAGAAAACCTCATCCTAGTCTCTCCTGTTATGAGCCACTGGACAGGATGGGCTACATGCCCTGGAAATGTAAGGCAAAGTCCACTCCTTCTCCCTTAAGTGTCTTCTCGAAGGTTTTATTGTAGCCACAGAAGAAGCACTGGTGGATATTTCCTGGTGTTCTTGACTGGAGGTTTTATTGCAACATATTTCCCTTATTATCACATCGCCACACTCGGTTTCATAGTACCTTGGAAAACAACAATTAAATGGGCCTTTAGCTTTTCATTATTGAAGAAGAGTCATGGAAGAAACTTGGATTTTTTTTTCCTTGAAGGACTGTTATGCAAAGTTGCCCCAGGTTATGTAGTAACAGCTATACGGACATTACAGGCCCTTAGGCACCGTCACAGTGCTGCTCTGGAGACACAGCTGTAACCCTTGGGCCTCTTGCTCACTGTTGCTAACTTTCCACCTTAGTCAAAATATTTATCCGTAATAATTATGTCAAACATTCTTTATGTATGAAGCAAGAATACTACCACTCATCTCTTAAGGTTGCAGACATGAGACTAGAATCTGAAAACCATGCAAAAAGGCAAATAGTACACAATCATTATTGTTAGCTGACATGATACTACTAATGACATCCATCCAGGTATGCAATCCGAGTGGAAATGGGAGTAGAAATCCTATGGCCTTTGTCATTTCCTCATTGCTATATAATGTATTTAAAAACAACAACAACAGACTAATGTCAGCTGGGCATGGGGTACATGCCTGTAGCCTTAGTTGTTTAGAAAGCTGATACAAGGTCACTAGAGCCTAATCTTAGGCAATATAGTAAGACCAAGAGAATAAATAACTGTTTCCAGGGTGGAATGTATGGGCTAGTGAGATGGGTCTATGGATAACCATACATACTTGGTGCAGACGCCTGATGACCTGAGTTTGGTTCCCAAAGCCTACATAACGGCAGAGTTACCTTCGGACCTTTACAGGCATACGCACCCAACCGCACATAAATAAATGTAATAACATGTCTTAAGCCTATGCACTAAAAACTTTTAGGTCTTGCATTATATTTGGTTTATACTAAATGCATTAGCATTTTATTTTAATGTTCAAGATTTATTGGTTTTTAAAATAAGAATGAATAATTTACATTCCTAAGTTCATCTTTCTCCTTGCCCTATAATAATCTATTGTACCTGGAGGTTAAACTTGTTGATTTCCAACCAGTATTAATATGAAATCAATAAATAATTGATCGCCATTACAAAGGCAACTTAGACTCATAAAGGTTAAATAGCACGGCATTATTATGTGATTCAAGCATGTCCATATTTAAATCTGTTTTTACTCCATATTAGGGTAACAGTTTTGATACAGTCTTCCCTTTACAACAACAATGTCAAATGGCGGTAGAGAAAAGCCATTCTTAGATGTTCATGTTGTATCAAATTGTATCCTAGACTGTTTAAATCCACGATGCAGTCTGGAAAGATAAAATATATTCTGTCCAAAGAGTCATGTTCCCTTGTGTGCAGTGCAATAGACATCTGTTGAGTGCTCACTGTAGGGCAGACTACGTTCTGGTCAGTGTGGAGAATACAGAATAGATCAGCAGGCCCAGCTCTTTGGAAACTTGGTGCATGGTAGAAGAATGCAGGTAAAGGGACATAAACTGCCACAGAAGTTCTGCAAGAGAAAGGACCCATGTAGTGCTGTCAGGAAACACTGCATAACCAGGTGGTATTCAAACTGAATGAAAAGGTGGGGAGTTGTTGCAGGAAATATTAAAAAACGAACTGGCACGTCCCCACGCTTGTGCCAAGCGAGCTGGGTGTAGACATTTCAGGAGCTCTGAGCCAGAGAGTCTCAATGTGATAAAAACAGGTCGGGAATTGCCCGCTAGTGCATGGTCAGCCAGGCCACGGGAGCAGAGGCATAAGCGTGGGAATGTGCCGGTTTGTTTCTTTTTAATATTTCATGTAACAGGGAATAAGTTGAAATTTGATGAACAGAAATAATTTAGGTCAATTTTGACAAAGTGACTAGTATATGCAAATATTACAACAGTTTAGAAGCATGCAGTATTTTTTTTTCTTTTTGAAAAACTGAGGATCTATTTCAGGTTCTAATATCTGAACGTTCACGGCTTCACCATATCTCATCTTTGCTGCTAGAGAAAAGGCAGTGCCAGTGTCTCACTATGGCCAGCTGTAGAGGAATTTTATTCCAGCGACATGGCTGCTCTGATAAGGGATCTCATCCAAAGATATGGTCCACCCAGATTGAAGACCCACTCTGGACTACAGGATGATCTGGCTGAAATACTGACACTCTCTTAGTACACTCCCTTAACCTCTAACAATGAAGGGAAGATTAGTTTATAGAAGGAAGCGGCCATGTTTGAAAATGATGTCTAATGGAGTGTCAGGCAAAGTGATGATCAGAGAAAGATTTGATGGACTGAGTCAAAGGTAGAATATGCCCAATTCTCATGAGAACAGGAGAGGAAGAGATGCTACTTAGGAGCAGAGAGAGAGAAAGGTAGTGTGGGATGGGATGGTGTGGTGTGAAGTGTGTGTGTGTGTGTGTGTGTGTGTGTGTGTGGCTGTTTTACTGGGACAGTTTCACAGGTTGCAGAGAGAACAATCTAGACACGGGTGAAGACAGAACAAGCCAGAGAATGAGAAGGAGCCAGAAGATTAGAACTTATGGCCACAGTTAGCATGAGGCTAGGCAGTGCATCTAGTCAGAAACAAAGAAAAGATGCACTGAATCAGGTGGACTGGAACATTCATACGGGGGCTAAAAGCTTCCAGGCCTAGGCCCAGGGATAGTCAGACAAGAGACAGAACGACTCTGAGCTCAGCCCAAGTCGTATATTCACACAGCTTGGGTGCTTCTCCCATCTCATTACTGTATCTGAGGAAATAAAAGCAACATTTCTAGTCAGCAAAGGGCTATTTGCTTTTGCCTTACCCAAAAGCTTCACTCAAGAGAATAGCATGGGAACACCTGAGAATAGAGAAAGTTGGATGTATCAATTGGAGTGTGTGTGTGTGTGTGTATACACACACCTGTATAAATATATGACCTGAGCCTGGCATCGTGGCACTTCCCAAAAGGAAGGTGCTAAGACTCCAAAATATATAGGTAAGAAGCCACAGGACTCCTGACCTCAACCTGGAGGACACCTCCACACATTTTAAGACTATAACTGAGGTGGTGAGGACCCTCTAGAGTCAAGGGGGAGAGAAATGGCGTAGTGTTGGTGGGAAAGGTGCAAAATCATACTGAAAAGAACATGCAGGAAGGCAGTCATTGCTGGAAAACAGAACCTGTCACAGAAGCTGATATGGTTTATGTTACTCTGCCTCACTTTTACCGTGAATAGTCTTTGCTTATGAATCTTAGTCTCAGTATATCAACAGGACTTAAGAAGTGCTAATGCAATACTATAGTTCCTCCCATCATTTGAATAACCCAACCTGGAATTTGAATAGCCCCTCCCATCATCTGAATAACCCAACCTGGAATTTGTATAGCCCCTCCCATATCCAGTCACTTTAGCACTGACATTACCATTATTTTTTAGATATAGCTGCAGTTTAGCAATGTTTGCATGTCAGCCATTGCTGCCTCTGAGGTTTGTTTGCAAGACTACAGAAGGGACCAAGAATGTCCCAACGCTGAGTAGTTATATTAAAGAAGTAAAGATTATATATATTCCAACTTGAATTCTAATGTGTATTTTCCAAGGATTGTTAAGAATCTAGAATCGCTAGCAGTATATTTTAAGGTTAAAATAAATTGTTTAAGAAAATCTGTTACTTATTACAGTATTCCTAAGAACTAGTTGAAACCTGTTACATTATAGGCTTCAAAATACATGTTAGATTGTATTATTTTGACAATGAACTCATTATATGAAATAATGTATTTATACTGTGTATAAAATTTTTGAAGAAATTATAATTTTTATAATACTTATTGTAACTGTCTTGTATAATACTTATTTTTATTAACTAAAAATGCAAAATACTTCAGATATGGTCTTGTAGCAAATGTATACAAGGAAGGATTAAAAATTAATTCCTATACTCCCTGAAAGGAAAGAAAATCAACTACATTTAAAGTGGGAATGTAAATTCAGGGAGGTATAGGAATAGTGTGGGTCAGATCACAAGGAAGACCGACCCTTTAAAAAATCCAGTATCGTATGTGCTGGGGGCCTGGTTCTGTGCCAGAGTGGGGAGATACCTGGGGCACCCCACTCTCCCAGAGGAGAAGGGGAGGGGTTAGGGGGAGGAGGAACTCTGTAAGGAAAGGATCAGGAAGGACAGTATCTCTTAGGATGTAAATAAATAAAAAAGAACATTTAAAATCCAGTAATGCACTTATCATCTAGCTTAATTCAAAACAGTTTACTGTGAAGACCATAAAACTCAAGCAGGAAAAGCATCTCTGCCCCTAGACCAAGTAAGGGTTGAGGTCTGACCCGCACTGCAGGGGAGGGTGGGAAGGGAGGCAGGAGGTGTGTGCTCTTCTCTACCCTTGTTCTGCACCCATTATTTGTAAGTGTTTCAGTTTCCAGCGCTTGATGTTGATTTTTTAATTTAATTATACTCATACCAGTTGGGCAGGAAATTAGAAGCCTCAGCATTATAAGTTTTTATCAATAAATTAGATCTAACTCTAACAAGATGGTTAACAATGGTATAACTGTTAGCTCATTCGTTTTCTCTCTGGAAGGCTCAAGCCCCTTTAGTTCAGCATTATCCCTTTTAATTCCCACTACTAGAAATTACTCAATGGCGAGCATGAAATCAGAGGTCCCAATGGACTGGTTGAGTGAAAAAGTAATGTATAGCCGCCACACAGACAAACGCATGCATTTCAAGTAAAGGCGTAGGACCTTATACAAGGAACTCTTCATGTCCCTTACCCAGGGAGACTTACATGTAAAGCACTAAACTACATAATATACAAAGTTTTTAAAAGGTTATGATGGTACAACTACATAGAGAATTTAAAATTTACTGATTGTACTGGCTAGTTTTGTGTTAACTTGACACAGCTGGAGTTATCACAGAGAAAGGAGCTTCAGTTGAGGAAATGCCTCCATGAGATCCAACTGTAAGGCATTTTCTCAATTATCAATCAAGGGGGAAAAGCCCCTTGTGGGTGGGACCATCTCTGGGCTGGTAGTCTTGGGTTCTATATGAGAGCAGGTTGAGCAAGCCAGGGGAAGCAAGCCAGTAAAGAACATCCCTCCATGGCCTCTGCATCAGCTCCTGCTTTCTGACCTGCTTGCGTTTCAATCCTGACTTCCTTGGTGATAAACAGCAGTATGGAATTGTAAGCTGAATAAACCCTTTCCTCCCCAACTTGTTTCTTGGTCATAATGTTTTGTCCAGGAATAGAAACCCTGACTAAGACACTGATCATTGTATATGATCAAAATATACACAAACATATTCTGAAGAATATTTTGTCACATGAGGAAAATAATAAACAAAAATAGCAAGTTGCCAAGTCATACAGAAAGTCTGATTGCACACTTCTTAAAAGTGTAGTGCATTATAGAAACAGAGTCCACTGATGGGAAGAAAATAAGATTAATTTACATAATATGATGTGCATGCAAATATATATTCATACATTTGCTGTTATAAGTGATGTGCTATTAATTTATGAGACATTAGAATAAAGTAATGAAAATATATACTTAAAATATTAGTAGTGACTATCTCAGGACTTAGTTTTCTATACATTCCATTTTCTAATTCTTTTTATGGGCATACATGATTTTATAATCAGAAATAAGTAACTAAGTAAAAAATCTGGTATTTAAAGATCGGTGATAAGCAGAGATAAATGAGACATAGTTTTTGTTCTTAGGAAACATTTAATTGAAAGGGACACTAAAATATTATATGAGGGCTGAGAAGGTGGTTCATCATTGCTCCCAAGACTGAAGACCTGAGTTCTATCCCAGGCACCCACAGGATGGAAAGAGAGAGTCAATACCCCAGGATGCCCTCTGACCTCCACTTGGGGGCCATGCATACTCATATCCATGCACATACATACATACATACATACATGTGGAGCGCCGCTATCTCGTAAACATCCTGTGCTGAGTCATTTCCTCAGTACTATCTCGTAAACATCCTGTGCTGAGTCATTTCCTCAATAACAACTCGTAAACATCCTGTGCTGGAAATCCCCGCCCCGGGCAGCTCCGCCTCAGGGATGGGGCAATCAGTGTTGAGCCAATCATGGCTTGCCACGTCCGAGGCAGGGAGAATTTCTTATAAAAGGGAGGGGCTCGGATTGCCTGGGGTCTCCGGTTGTGAAGCTTATGCTCTCCCTCTCAAGACGCATAAAGCTTGCTGCAGAAGAACCCTATTGTGTGTGGTGTCCTTATTCGCGGGCGAATTAGAGAACACTCACATCTGGTGCCGAAAACCCGGGAAAACAAAGAACATCGTGAGCACCGTCGGAGATCCCTCGGTGACGGGGAGGGTCCAGAACTGCAGGAACTACGTCTCGGAAAGGTATGCCTGAATTTTACCTGACCCTTTCGCACTCCCTTCAACTAACTGGGCCGTGGGAGGGATTGCCCGAGGCTTTAATTATCGTCTTCGTGGCTTTGGTTGTATGGTTCCTAGCCCGAAAGAAAGGGCAAAAGGTTTTAGAAGCTATGCAGGAAGGTATGTCAGAATCCGAGCGTAGTGAGAGGATGGGTGTGCGCACAAAAACCGTAAAAAAGGCAAAAAAGGGAAGTGAAAAAGGACCTCCCGGGAGAAATAGAAAGGGAGAGAAGGGGAGCAGCAGGCCCGGGTTATATCCGACCCGAGAACTGGCTGCCCTCCACCTAAGAGATACCTCGGATTCTTCTGAAACCGAGGATAGTAAGCTGACCTCGGAGGAAGAGGGCGAGTTAGAAGAAGAAGCAGTTAGATATAAAGGAGAAAGGTATCACCCAGATGAAGGCGGGCGACCTGAGTCAAGTAAGCCCGCGTCCGGTGTCTTCTCTAAGGATAGGAGATTGTTGGCTGCCGCCATTCCCTCCGCTCCCCCACCTTATGAGGCCCGGTCATCCACAACTTCCTTTTTTCCCCAAAGGATCCTCCGCAAGCTACACTTAGCGTTTCCTGTTTATGAACAGGAAGGGGGGAGAATCTACGCTCCTGTAGACTATAGTCAGATAAAAGATCTTGCAGAATCAGTAAGAAAATATGGTCCCAATGCTAATTTTACTATTATGATTCTTGAAAGAATGGCACAAACTGCCATGACACCTAGTGATTGGCAAATGGTGGTTAAGGCCGCCTTGCCTACCATGGGACAATACATAGAATGGAAAGCCTTGTGGCATGAGGCAGCCCAGTCCCAGGCCAGGGCCAACGCAATAGCCCTTACGCAAGAGCAGCGGGATTGGACATTTGACCTTTTAACAGGCCAAGGCCCGTGGGCCGCAGATCAAATTAATTACCATTGGGGGGCGTACGCCCAGATTTCCAGCACAGCCATACGGGCCTGGAAGTCACTTAATCACAAGGGAGAAACCACCAATCAGCTTACAAAAATTGTTCAAGGGCCCCAGGAGCCCTTTGCTGACTTCGTCGCACGCATGGTGGAGGCGGCAGGAAAAATCTTTGGGGACCCAGAGGGGATAGGACCCTTTATTGAGCAACTGATTTTTGAACAAGCCACCCAGGAATGCAGGAATGCCATTGCTCCTAGAAAATCAAAAGGGTTGCAAGAATGGCTAAGAGTGTGTAGAGAGCTTGGAGGTCCACTTAGCAATACTGGCCTCGCGGCCGCCATCATGTTAGCACAAAAGCATCCTCCACAAAAGAAGACCGGTGAACGGACCTGTTTTAATTGTGGTAAGCCTGGACATTTCAAAAGAGATTGCAAAGCCCCAGACAAGAAAGGGGGGGTCTTGACCCTCTGCACGAGGTGTGGTAAAGGGTACCACAGAGCAGATCAATGTCGCTCAGTGCGAGATATACAGGGAAGGCTTTTGCCTCCATTAAATGTTCCTGCTCCCAATGTGTCAAAAAACGGGTCACTGGGCCCACGGTCCCAGGGCCCTCAAAGATATGGGAACCGGTTTGTCAGAACATCCGGGATGGCGGAAGAAGCGACCCAGGAAGACCCACAAGGGTGGACCTGCGTGCCGCCTCCGACCTCCTACTAATGCCCCAAATGAGTATCCAACCAGTACCTATAGAGCCAATGTCACCTTTGCCCCCTGGGACCATGGGCCTTATCCTCGGACGAGGATCACTCACCTTACGGGGCCTAGTGGTCCATCCTGGGGTTGTTGACCATCTACACTCCCCCGAAATACAGGTCTTATGTTCCAGCCCCAGGGGCGTGTTTTCCATCAGTGCAGGAGATAGGATAGCTCAATTGCTGCTCCTCCCCGACACCCTCTGGGAGGGCTCCCCAGGCCCCAGTCCCAAAACGATGGGGTCGTCAGGAACTGATTCAGCCTACCTTGTTGTATCCCTGAATCAAAGGCCCAAACTCTGCCTCGAAGTAAATGGAAAAAGGTTTGAAGGTATTCTTGATACCAGGGCAGACAAAAGCATTATATCCACGCACTGGTGGCCAAAAGCTTGGCCCACTACAAAATCGTCCCACTCTCTACAAGGTCTGGGATATCATTCATGCCCTGCCATAAGCTCAATGAGTTTGACCTGGAAGGCTCCTGAAGGACAAAAGGGTAAATTTGAACCTTATGTGCTCCCGCTCCCAGTAAACCTTTGGGGGAGAGACATTATGCAACATTTGGGCCTAACCCTGTCCAATGAAAAAATCGTGTCGGAGGAAGGGTTGAACAAGGCAAAAAACATGATGCTATAATTTCACATATGCCGCTAATCTTTCTAAGAGTTTGTCCCAACAGCTGCTATATAATTGGACGTCTCATTTTGATCAAACCCTCCAGAAACTTAGATTGGCCATCGTCTAAATCAATTCCACCAGACTTGACCTCTCCTTGACCGAAGGCTTTTCGTCATGGATTTCTTCTGCTGTTTCTTATTTTAAGGAATGGGTGGGGGTGGGTTTGTTTGGAATTCTCCTTTGCTTCGGATCGGTATCTAGCTTATGGTTAATTTGCAAATTATATAAGAAAAATAATAGAGACAAAATCATGATATCCCAGGCGCTTGCTGCCTTGGAGCAGGGGCAATCTGCACAGGTATGGTTGGCGGCGCTTAAACAAAATCGATTTGCACCACTGGTCGCTGGCTGCCCGCGCTTTAGCGGGTGAGCTTCAGCAGCCCTAGAGGATTGTAGAGCAATGCATCGCACAGGTGGTCCCCCCGTCCCACCTGGGGAATATGCCGTCTAGTGGGGGTTTCCTGCCCTAGTCTTCCCCTCCTCGAAAAAATGGCAGAGGGACAGGTCGGAGCAACTTCGGGTCCCACTCAAGCCTAGTTGTTGCTTGCGGACATAGTTCTTACATCTCTGAGTAAGAGGATTCGGCCAATGTTCCCGTCCTCTCATACTGGGTGTCCAGTTGGTTTTATTAGACAAAAAAGGGGGAGATGTGGAGCGCCGCTATCTCGTAAACATCCTGTGCTGAGTCATTTCCTCAGTACTATCTCGTAAACATCCTGTGCTGAGTCATTTCCTCAATAACAACTCGTAAACATCCTGTGCTGGAAATCCCCGCCCCGGGCAGCTCCGCCTCAGGGATGGGGCAATCAGTGTTGAGCCAATCATGGCTTGCCACGTCCGAGGCAGGGAGAATTTCTTATAAAAGGGAGGGGCTCGGATTGCCTGGGGTCTCCGGTTGTGAAGCTTATGCTCTCCCTCTCAAGACGCATAAAGCTTGCTGCAGAAGAACCCTATTGTGTGTGGTGTCCTTATTCGCGGGCGAATTAGAGAACACTCACACATACATACATACATACATACATACAATGGATGGGGGATGGGTGGATGAGGAATGGGTGGATGGGTGGATAGATGGGTAGATGAATGGATGGATGGGAGGGTGGAAGTATGGATGTATGGATAGATAGATAGAGAGATGGATGGATGGATGGGTGGGTGGGTAGATAGATGAATGGATGGGTGAATGGATGGATGGATGGGAGGGTGGAAGGATGGATGTATGGATAGATAGAGACAGAGATGGATGGATGGATGTTAGACAGCATGTAAAAACAATCATGTGAGCTCCCTAAGAGGAAGCTGTGTGGTATACACAAGATTTTGGGAAGAAGAACTGATAATTATAATATACTTTAGGGATTAAGAAAAGCTTCTTGGAAGCCATAGCTGCTAGAGCAGGGAAAGTAGAGGCAGCTTTATGAAGCGGCAGTTATGACAGCCAATGGGTTCACTCAAGCGTGGTTATTGCTGATGTAAAACTCTAGGGACAATCCCTTACAGAAACTATCATTCAATCTTAAAACTATGTTCTTAAACAAAGTATCCAGCATCAGGGCCTAACTAACCTCACCGGCTAGCCACAGGCCAGCCCTGCAGGAGGCCAGCAACAGTTCTAACCCCTACAGCTGTACTAAAGACAGGGAAAGAACAGGCTGGAACAGGAGGCCGCCCACTGAAACGCCACCAGCTGAACAAAGAGAAAACCACAGCGAACCTGTCTGCTGCTGTGTACAAATCCAATGGGACTGCTTTATCGCGCTCACTTTACACACAAGTGAGATAGGGACACTGGCTACAAAAAGATGATGAAAGGGAAACTTTACATTGGTTCATACAGATTACTGAGAAACTCGAAGAAGCCGAAAACAGATAACTAGTTAGCAGTCACTGCGGTGGACGAAATGAGCATGCTTCCCCAGGAAAAGAGGCTACTGCTTTGAAAAATCTAATGAGCTCAAATTGTTAACAATATTCAGAAGCAATTTCTCTGAATTAATATTATTGATTTGGGATATTTTTATCCTCTTAATCATTTTCTCTTGTATTAACCTAGACATATCTCCCCTTTTCTGTATCATATGCTCGTGAGAGAAAAAAATATATACAATTATTAGGACATGCCTCTGTGAGTAATTCCTTAAGAAAAAGCTGTGTTCCTTCCAAACAAACAAAATAAGCTGGAAATACCACAGGCCCCTGCTCCCCCCCAGCTCTGCTGTGTCCTGGGCTGTGCTGTGCTGTGCACATGGGACACACGGTCCCACCCCTCTCCTGTCTCTAAAGCATGATTCCAACAGAACACTCGGTGCTGAGGCAGGGTAGAAAGATAGGAAAGATTAAGTTGACATGGGAGTGGAAATAATCCCTCACCCGGAGTCTGAAACATACATGCACACTTGCACATGCACACACACATAAATAAATACTAAAAATTTAAAAATTTGATCACAACTAGTGACTGTGTGCGGTCTTCACTTTTTTTGAAAGTCTGTAGTTTTCCTGGGTTTTCAGCACAGCCTCCATACAGCCTATCCGCTCCTGGTTTTACTTTATCAGATCATTTGCTCCAGACCCAGCCTCCGCTGGCTTATCAGACAGACAGAGAAAATGAAACAAAAAAAAAACATCCAGAAAAATAAACAAAGGCAGTTTCTTTTCTTTTTTATTTATTTATTTTGAAATGTGCCCTGCATTGCTTCCTGTTGCTGTGATAAAACATTCTGTTTTGGAAGCCACTTGGGAAGAAAAAGGTTTACACAGCTTACATTCCCTGGGGAATGCATTAGGGCGGGGATGGGGGGAGGGATAAAGTCAGAGTCTCAGACAGCGACTATAGAGAAAGGCTGATATGCTCTGACTCATGCCCAGTTGACTTTCAGACACAGCACAGGACTTCTTGCCTGGAGACAGTGCTACACACAGCTGGCTGGACATCATTCAGCAACCAGTCCGATCTGAGCAATTCCACAAGTGAGGCTCCCTTAGATGACTCTAGGCTGTGCCCCAACTGCACCAAAGGAGCCCAAGAACAAAGCCCATCTGGACATTCTGTAGTGCT
The DNA here is from genome assembly GCF_978045245.1 of Mus caroli. NCBI lineage: Eukaryota > Metazoa > Chordata > Mammalia > Rodentia > Muridae > Mus > Mus caroli. Next base: position 3,385,637 of record NW_028227275.1, read on the forward strand.
ATCAAGATGTGCAGCCCATTACAGACCAGTTAAAGTCACTGCCAGCGAATGTGTAACTTTTCATATCGGGAGCATCTAATATATGAGTTATTTCGCCATTCTTTCCCCTTATCTTCAGGCTTTATCCTAGAACAATTAGCATCTCTACTATGAAGACTTAGACTGGAAAAAATATTACATGGGAATATGTTATTTTTGTCATTCCTGGTAATTCTTTGCAAGTTTGTGTTTAAGACATTTATATGCAAGGTCTCACTGGATCTTTATCCCACGGTCCTGAGCATTGCTGATGCACTCTAAGAACGAGTAGAAATCACCATTAATCTCTCAGCACGGGCATCAGCATGGTGCCAGCACTCCAACCGCACAGCATACAAAGCATGGTAGAAGCTGGTTTAAGCAGGGCATTGTGGTATACAGCTCTAATCTCAGCACTCCCAGGCGTCAGAAGGAAGGACAGCATTTCAAGTTCACCTTCAGCTATACAGTGAGTTCAAAGTCAGAGTAACAATAATAATAAAACAGTGTATAACAGCGTTATATCCTTGACACTAGCAGTTGGAATGACATAGGAGAAAAATGCGGGCTCAACCTTTCAATGGTGATGATCACAGGTCCACTGTCTACGACACCACAGTCACTATTTCACATTCATAGTTACCCAAGCTTCACAGCAATGTTATGAAGCATTTATTACGTCCAGCTATATAAAGCTATGCCCACTCCATGGATAGGCGTGCTGACGTGTGGGGAGAGTGAACATGTGTGAACTTAAGAGTATACATAGGACTGAGTTGAGATTAACATTCTAGACCTACTTGAATCTGATTTTAAAAATGTTTTTAAGATTTACATATAATTTTCTGTGTATAGATGTTTGCCTGCTTGTACGGATATGCACCACATGTGTGCACTGTTGATGGAGGCCAGAAAAGGGCATGTGATCACCTGGACCTGAAATTGTGAACAATGTAAAGTTGACACATGTGTTCTGGGAACCTAATCCTGGTCCTCTGACAGAGTGGAAACTGCTCTAAACTGCTGAGGCACTTATCCAGGTACACGTCTAAATTCCCAGCCATTATAAAAATACATTTCTTTTCAAATCATTCTATTTTTAAATATATCAAATGCTGAAAATTCCAGGATTAAAACACACTTCTAAGTCAAAGAAAAGGGAAATGACAAGCCATAAACTGGAGAGCTGTTAAAACCACTCCAGTAATAATAACACCTTAGCTTGTACTGAGTTCTTATATTCAGCTATGAACTCAGGAAAAGAATGTAACAATGTATAAGGAATTTAGAAACATTATTACACACGGGACTTAAGTACTGAAATTTGCCAGAGATGTAGAAGAAAATGCATGTTTAAACAAAATCTCCACACAAGTGTATCAACTTCACCTGGTTTATCGCAGAAATATTTTTGTCCTCCAGTGAACATACAGAAGACTGACTGCTTGGAGCAATGTCCCTGGCCTACTGTTACAGAGCAAAGCTTTGTTGAGAGGTTTCTCTACTTATTTTATATCAGTAAAGAAGTCACTGCAGTTTGAGAAGAGGAGACTCTCTCATGAAAGGAGCTGATGAGACCTTGTCAGGGGCACGATGACCCTGAGCATAGAGTGCCAGCTACAAACGGTGATGCATGCTGTAAAGTCAGCTTTTACCTTACCGGAAGTCATACAAATTCCCGGTACCTCCAATGAACTATCCTAGTGGTGTGGTATACGTATGGGAATCGGACATTTCTATACTTAGGGGAACTCCAGTTTTTATTACAGTAACAGTCTATATCTGCTAAATTCTTATTTATAAATTTTACATTTCCTTTAACCCAATATCAGTGTATCAGAAATATTAGCATAAAGCAAAAATGCAGATTTCAATTATATAAAATTTGTTAAAATGTTTAATACAAGTATTCACCTAAGTTTGAGAGCAATGGCTTACTTCAAGTAAACAATTTGTTTGAGGTTTTTATTTCCATTATTTAAAAAAAAAAAAACACCAAAGTAATTTCATATGTCATCAGGAGTTTATAAATAAAGCAACCACTTAGAAATTAATGCGCACTTAAATTCAAAGGGGCAAAGCGTGCTTTTGAAAATGGGAACATCATTTTCTGAATCTACTCCTTCAAGAGCCTAAAGAGGCAGCAGAATTAAGCCAAGCAATCAGTCTGTCTTGTGGGAAATGCTGAACTGAGTTTTGAAAATGCTGGAACACTCCAGTACTGATGTGTCCAGCCTGCTAGGACCTCAGTTTTCAGTAGAAATTAATGAGTGAATGTGTGCAACCAAGAGACCTGAGGGCAGTCAGGGGCGTGGGAACTGGTAACAGAAGAGAATGGAAAACAAGTACAAAATACGTTAATTACTTAAGGCACAAAACATAAAGCGTGGGATTCTAAAAGGAAGAGGAGATTTAGCAGGGTGACAGTCACTGAACACAGAAATGAAGCATGCAGTTAGGGACACACAGCTATGGCCCTGAAGGCTATTCCCAAGGAGCAGCAGAAGACTACAGCATGTGCAGACACATATTAATTGAATTCAATATCAATTCCCAAACAAAACTGCCAAATAATGGGGGTGACAGAGTTCTAATTGACTATCTCTTGTTACCAAATGAAACGTCCAGTCCTGCGATTGGGTTACATCTAACTGAGAGTTAGGTGGTACTTAGTGCAGTGTGGAACTGTGCTCCTGACCCTTATGAAAATGTCAGGTTAGTTTTGATTTTCACAGCTTGAGGCTATGAAGTACAAAGAGAACTGGGTTGCTCCTTACTTAAATCTCTCACAGTGTAGGAGGGGGTTCCCTTCACCCTGGTAAAATGTAGTGTCAGTTGACCCCAAAATGCCAGCTGTGTTACTTTGAGAAGCCAATTGAGAAACCTGGCTGCTGAGAGCTTAAAAGTCTAACTAATTGGGTGTCTTAGACTAAATACTACTTCCCTTCACTCTAAATGTGAAAAAGGAAAGCTGGAATGTTGAACTTGTCAATTTGATACTGCAAGCAGAGTAATACTCGCTCAAACAGCTTATTGTCAGTAACTTTTGGTTTACAGGAAAGGTTTGAAGTTTCCACAGGAGTGCCACATTTGTGACACTGTCAGAGGAGAGCTGAGTGTTAGAGAGAGCCCAGTTCCAGGTTTCACTTGGAATGGCCTCACTTTCTTCATTATTGTTCCCATGAAACTTAGACCTGATGGTGCTTGGGTGACCAGGGACCTGAGACTAGATAGATAGCCCAGGATAGCCCAGGGACTTAGGGTAAAGCCAAATAAAAAAGAGCAATAAATAATTCCTGAAGAGTCCCTGCTATAGTCACCCATCAGCACCCTGCCCAGGCACCATGAGAGAAGCTTCTCCCTGCAGCAGTTGGGAAAAATAAAAAGACCTACAGCCAGACATTATGCAGAAAGTGAAAGACGTTGGAATACCAAGCCCTAAACGAGATGTCTCCATTAAGTTCCTCACCTCGGGGATCAGGGAACACTATGGAAGGGAAGGAGATAGAGGACACCAAGAAGCAAGGCTATCTAGATCAACATGATAAAGGTCACATGACCTCACACAGATGAAGACAGAACACAGAAAGCCTGCATGGCTTGGTTCCAGGTCCTCTGTGAATACGCTATGGCTTCTAGTTCTATGCTTTTATGGGGCTTCCTGAGTATGAGTGAGTGTGTCTCTGATTCTTGTCGCATCTCTTAGGCTCTTTTCTGCCATGCTCTCTGGTCGAGTCAGCTTGACAGGCTGAGGCTTGAAAGCTACTCACGAGGCAAAAGAGTTTCACAGAAACTCGCTCCTGGAGTCTGGTGTTTTCTCTAACCCATACATTAATTTTCCATTCCCGTGTTAGTCTAGTGTATGGATCCACGTGCTCCCTTTTAGTATTATCCTATTATACGTGCCTTTTAAGATTGAATTCTGACATAGTAAAGCCTTTGCCAGTGTTCCAATGTCCTAGAACGTCCTTGAGCAAGAACATGGGCTTGGAATTCAGGAAGAATGTTGCTATTCAGTGACATTCAGAATAGCCTCTGGTACTACACTATCACTTTGAATAAAAGCTAGGTCACTGCCCTACACAGGAACTTACCATCACCTAGGAAGAAGGAAGTTTCAGACCAAAGGAGAAACCAGAATAGATACTTAGAACTATAGCAAAGTTACACCCATACACAGGTATTTACAATGGCCTAAGGGGAAGGTGGACTATACAATAGACTAAAATAGAAACTATGGCAAGGGCCTGAGGCCCTTGACCCTGGCTTCTAAGATTAAGTAAATCTTAGGTAGAGCCCTTGTTGATCCCAGTTGTTAACAATAAATTTTATCCCAGGTGGTTCCCGTTAGACCTTCTGTGTTTACATTCTTCTGTTTTATGTAAAAATCTAGTAACCTCTTTGTACCTTGCGAGTGTGTCACCCAACTTCCTTATTGTCTTCTGTATAAAAAGTTTGATGCTCGATTTGACAAATTACATTCAGATTTTACACAACCTCTCTTGTGTGTATCTGTCTGTCATTCATCCGACGCTTTGCCCATCCGCGACTAGAGACCCATTCCACGAAGACAAAGGGGCCCAGAGGGTCTGCGGCACTTTTCCTTCTGTTTTGTCTTATTCCAGGATAATAGTTTTTGACTTATCATGCCATAATGTGATTATATTATACAACATTATAGCATATTGTCAGCCCTTAGCACTGTGATTCCCAATCTTCCTAAGGCTGCAACCCTTCCATACAGCTACTTGGGCTACCCTGACCCCCAACTGTAAAATTATTTGCATTGCTACTTCATAACTGTAATTTTGCTATTGTTATGACTAGTAATGTAAATACCTGGTGTGCAGATTACCTGGTATGTGGCCCCTGTGTGACCCACAGGTTGAGAAGCAGTGTCTTAGAAGCTTGATTGTTTTCTAATGAGACAGAATGGGAGTGGATATGGGTGAGAGCGGTGACACAGAGGAACTGAGAGGAGCTGGGGGGGGTGGGGGAGCCATAGTCAGGATATGTCATATAATAAAAAAAATCTATTTTCAAAATAGAAAAAAATTAACAATGGCACAAAACTATGCATAGGCTATATAAAATACTGGGAGCAAAAGGATTTTCATCCAAATATGTTGATCTCATATTGGTAACATTCTACGAGGTAAGTCACAGCTATACGGAACACTGCTTCCTTATGCATTTCCTGAAAGAATAACTAGCATTGTGAGGTTAGACAAATGCTGCCACAAAAGACTACTTGAGAGTCTTGATTCAAATGTCTTAATATGAAATTAAAATGCTAAGCCAGGAATGTGGCTCAGTAGTCCAGCACAGTATCAGGCCCGGGATCTAGTCCCAACCATGATGAATAAATACATAATAATTTTTAATAATATAATCCAATTACATGCATTCAAGTATTGAACTGAATGTTGATTTCTGCAGCAAAGATTACAAACAATGTTGAGACACCCTTGAGCAGTTTTTCTCAAATGTCCGCTCACATGAAAGCCTGTGTGTACTTGCAGTTTTTAAGGCCAAAAGAAGGCCCGTGGAGTCGTGGGGGTGGAGTTCTAGCCATTGTGAGTTACTAACGTTCTGGGTTATATTGCCAGGCATCATTATTTTCAGTGAGCCTCGGTTTCCTTTAGAGAAGGAAGGACTAGAGGCTCTTCAGCATCATCACAATGTTAACAACCAGTGAGCAGTAAGAAATCCCACCTCCCTACTCTACACCCAGCCCTTGGTCCAGACAAAATCCACTGGAACATTACCCATGACTCCAGCACCCTGCCTCTTCTAGAGCTGCATTCTCTGGACTCAGGAGGGACTATCAGACATTTTACTATCAGGTCTTCCGTTTCAGTAGCCAAATGGCCAAGTACAACAATTCTGAAATAACATGCCTACGCTGCATCGATTTATCTGCGACTTTCAACTTAAACAAAATTCACAATTTAGTATCTGGTGACACAGATTCTTTAAACGCAGAATAACATGACACAGAGCAAGGTGACCTGAATCTTTTAGACTTCGCCACCGGGTAAAATAACAGGTAAATTAAAAAGTGTGTAGTAAGAGAAAATATCCTCAAGTGCTTTTGATTCGAATTCTAAAAGAGGAAAGGGAGGGAAAATTCTAGTGTTTCCCTACTACATCCTAAAAATAAACTTTGAAATGTGAGAAAATGATACTTTCCTATAATGTCACTTGTAAGCTGACTTTTCAGAACTAGAAAGTGATGTGTATGTAAGTTGATGTTAAAAAATATGAACCCCCAAAATTGCACAACTATCTTATGTTTTAATTTTATTACTGTACTATTAAACATTAAATTGTGTGAAAGTTATATGCTTAGCTATAAATACTGAGAATGCACAAAGTTAATAATCGAAATAATGACTCTGAGCTAAAATGTTTTCTTTTCATTTATGTATTAGTCATAACAAATTAGAAGTACAAATTGTTGGAAAGTTTTACAGTATCCTCATGAAATATTACCGCTCATGAATGATGGCAGAGCCAGGGAAATGGCATTTCAGACCTCCACTGGCTTTGCTCTTTGCTGCCTTTTCCTCTAACCTGATGGAGCTCTTCCTCCTCTGGAATCTTGTCTGTCTGTCTGCCTCAGTACCACAGAGCGAGGGGAGCAGGGAGTTTCCTTAAGGAATCCACGGGGGGGGGGGGTGTCAGATATGTTGGCGCACACTGTTAGCCATGGCCGCTTACAGGGCTGAAGTCCTCTGCATGAGGAACACGGGCAAGGCCCGGGAAGTGGCCTCCGTGAGACCAGGAAATAGCAGAGGAGGTTACTGCCCAGGCCCTGCCTTCCTGGGGAGCATAGAGGAGTCTCCAGGATGAAGCCAAGAAGAAGAAGGAGAAATGGGAGGAACCAAGTAAGGGCATGGCTGATGCCAAGATGGGGTGCCAAGAATCCAAAGAAAGAGCCTTGCCTGTGTCAGAGTGACATGCCGCAGTCACAGAGCATGAACATCCATGGCGTATGGACACTAAAAGTTACTTCAGACCTAGAAACTCATGACCATGGCCTTGTCCAGTTAACTGTGAAACACAGAGAACTTAGCAGGTCTCTGCTGTGTCTTCATATCCCCTCTAAGATTTGTCCTTCCTCAGCAGGTAAGTTTATCCCACTCACAGAGCTCTCCATAATGAAGGATGTCTAGAGGGAATGACTTTCCTATTTTTTAATTTAAAACATTTTTCTCATACAGCATATTCTGATTATGGCTTTCTCCCCCGCTTCCCGCCCCGTGCCTTCCAGATCACCTCTACCTCCTCTCCCACCCAAATCCACACCCTCCCCATCCATCTCTCCTTGGAAAACGAATAGGCATCTAAAAATCATAGAATAAAAACAAGCAACAAACAGAAGAAAAGAGCCAGAGGAAAAGCACGAGAAACACGTCGACACAGAGACACATATGTGATCACACACAGAAATCCCATAAAAACATAATATATGTGGAAAGATCTGTAAGGTTTAAATAAATAAAGCCTTGACTAAGCATTATGAGACACAAAATGTCTAAGCTGCCACTGAGTTCTTTGGTGTCTGCTATCCAAGATGGCCATGGGGTCCACACTTAACGGTGGTGTGAAACCCCTTAATCCTCCACTGAGGGAAACAAACTTTGCTTTGCTAGGGTTTCTCGGTTAGAGATAGTTTCTGGGTTAGGGATGGAGGCTTTTGTCTCACCTCTCAGTTCTGGGACCCCATTTTCAAACCTCTATAGGAACAGCTGGGTATTTCTATCTCTAGCAAACAAGGATTTGCACACCACGGCAGCAGGAATTGCTTTATAAGAGGTATCTTGACGATAGCCTCCACCAAGGAGGCTTCCTCCAGACAGATGGAGGTTCACCAACAGCACAGAGCACGGAGGTTTGTAACTCAGCATGCTGGTTGCCAAGGAGATCATAATACGAACTACATATTTTAAGTCATTTAAAAGTTGTAAGTTGAGGCTGAAAGGAGAGGTTGGTTGTTAACGTGCTTACTGCGCAAGTCTGAGGACCCGAAGGTGGGATTCCTAGCATCCATGTGAAAAGGCTGGGGGGTAGCAGTGCCCCTGTAATCCTAGTGCTAGAGGCTGAAGCAAGAGGATCCCAGGGCCGCAGAGCCAGGTCCAAACTGAGAGCTTAAGGTTCAGTGATAGACCATCTCAACAAAAAAATACAGAAAACATCTGACCTCAGCTTCCGGTTCCCACACAAGCACACATATGTTTGCCGGTGCTCCTGCACGAAAGCTGAGGTATACACGCCACATGCATGCTGATGCACACAAATACATGAACCAATACAGTCACAGGTATCATGAACGCACACGTGGTAATATCTATGGCATACGCCACGGTGATACCGATGGCCGGGACTCTATCAGACATGAGAGTTAGGAGGTGTTCTGCAAGTCAGACACATTGGGGTTCAAATGCTTGCCCTGCTCACTGACACTGGGGACCACATCAACCTCCCTGGGCTTGCTGCACCTCATTGTACTTCCCAGTAGGATGGAAGCAAAGGCAACTATGACTCAGCAGACTGACTCAGCAGATTGTCTAACGTGAAATGATACTTATGAAGGGTGGAGCAAAGGCCTCCCTACATAGCACATTAATAAAAGATAGCTAGTTTAAGAACTGTACTTAAATGTAATCACTTCCGATGAGGTAACAGTATGTGTGTCTTCAGTTTAGAGTTCATGTTTTCAAAATTACTTACCTTAAATGATAACACAAATGGTTCTGATTTTTACCAATAAATAATAATGTTACAGGCTGGTTTTTTTTTTTTTCACCCTGACTATTTTGAATCCATGAAGCCAATGGTCAAATACAATATTTTTATGCTCATTTGGAGCACCGGATTTGGGATGTATGAAAGTGAAATTGCTATCAAGTTAATAATACTACTTTGGAATGACTAGCTACAATTTGTCTTCTATTATTAAAATAGTACGTTCAATATATTTTTAAAAAAAAATCTAGCATAAAGGTTAGCATTCTAAGGTTCAAATCATTTGTTATTACTAAATCAGAATTTTACTAAAAGTTCTCAAATGATAAAGACAATTATGATTGCTTAAAAAGCTACAGAACGAAGTATTCCAACAGGCCTCACACAGGTCTGAGTTCTCAACTCACTACACCAAAAAGAGATTTAGTTTAATGCAGTGATCCTAGCCAAGCCCGCAGCATACACTCTGACTCCCTCCTACGGGTCTAGATTACTTCTAATCAGTCATTAAATTCAGAACTTTAGCCTGACAGAAAGCCATGTGGCTGGCACAGAGGATAATCCAATAGAAAGTGACTTGATACTTCTGAAATAGGATCAGTCAATAACAAAGAACAGGTGACACACAGGATCACAGGAACAAAAGCTTTCTACGCGTCACGGGCCCACTCTGCTTCCAGAAGAGACCTACAGGAGGGGCCTCCGTCATATACATTGATATGATCGTAGAGATGGCGCAGGTCCTTCAGCTCGGGTTTTATTGAATTTAAAAATATTGACCTAAATCACTTCTCACATTTATCACTTTCTCTTTTCATTCAGGACATATTGGAAGAGCATTAAAGCGATACGTTTAGTACTAACTCAAAATTATTAACACTGTTATTTAATGACCAAGATGCATCATTTTAAAAGCACTTTTATAGACAAAATAAATTTGGGAGTACGTGGTTGACAGTTGTTGCATGTGGGATGTGATGTAAATACTGGCCAAGGATCCTGGGACATTGAGATAAATTTACTATGCAATGGCCTAGCTCCCTATCAACAGTATGTTTTCTTGTCCACCAAACTACAGGAAATCTCCTTATTCTCTCAGCAGTGTCACGGGTGCGGAGGAGGCAAACACACACACAGGGCTCAGAGCAGAAGGCAGAACCAAATCAAACTGTTAACAGTTACGTATGGCTTGACTCCCTTCCTGGACTCCAGTCGGCTGCTGACTTGGCTCCTCTCTATTGCCTTTAATCCTCGCTGCATAACCATCTACATTTGCATTTCCTCAACATAGATTAACTATCACAGCTGAGTGCGTGCATACGAGTACTCGCTATGTAGATAAGGCATGTGAGCCACGTGTGTTGTGGAGCCACCACCACCTCTGCATGAACCATAACTGCAGGTTCTGCCTGAGAGCAAAATGTTTTAGTCATTGTCAACCTGTCCTGTTGGATCCTTAGTAATGCACTCTCTCCTGATGATCCTCAATCCTCCCTTTCCCGACTGACCCTCAGTCCTCCCTCTCCTGACTGATCCTCAGTCCTCCCTCTCCTGACTGATCCTCAGTCCTCCCTCTCCTGACTGACCCTCAGTCCTCCCTCTCCTGACTGACCCTCAGTCTTCCCTCTCCTGGCTGATCCTCAGTCTTCCCTCTCCTGACTGATCCTCATTCTACTCTCCTGACTGATCCTCAGTCCTCTCTCCTGACTGATCCTCAATCCTCCCTCTCCTGATGATCCTCAATCCTCCCTCTCCTGACTGATCCTCAATCCCCTCTCCTGACTGATCCTCAGTCCTCTCTCCTGACTGATCCTCAGTCTTCCCTCTCCTGACTGATCCTCAGTCCTCCCTCCTGACTGATCATCAGTCCTCCCTCTCCTGACTGATCCTCATTCTACTCTCCTGACTGATCCTCAGTCCTCCCTCTCCTGACTGATCCTCAGTCCTCTCTCCTGACTGATCAGTCCTCCCTCCTGACTGATCCTCAGTCCTCCCTCTCCTGACTAATCCTCATTCTACTCTCCTGACTGATCCTCAGTCCTCCCTCTCCTGACTGATCCTCAGTCCTCTCTCCTGACTGATCATCTGTCCTCCCTCCTGACTGATCCTCAGTTCTCCCTCTCCTGACTGATCTTCAGTCCTCCCTCTCCTGACTGATCCTCAGTAATCCACACTCCCCATCTGACCCTCTCAGATCCAGACCTCCAGCCTCTCCTCACGACACGATAACCTTGAACAGTTTCCCTGTCCACTGTTTTCCCTCAGCCCTTCCAGTCTCTGTTTGTCATCTTGAAAAACTCAGCAAGTGTTCTATTCCTGTGACAGGATAATGATCTTCAGAGTTATCTCTCAGTTGCCCCATCTTCAACTGAGAACCTCTACAAGTAACTATACCACCAACCTTCTCATACTCCCCCCACACTGGTCAGGCATCGTGGTTTAGATTTACCACAGCAAACGTAACACTAGTGACTTCTCTTCCAGATTCTGCTTATAGTCCAAGCCTCTCCCACCTCCCTGGATGTCACTGTGGCCCCTGGTCACAGATTTGAAGGTTTTTCCCCCAGTTTCTGACACAGTGAAACTTAGAGATGCACTCCCCAAATTCCTATAAGCCACTTCTCTCTGTGCTCTCTGTTTCTTCCCCACGGCTTGCACAAGCTGTTTCAACAGCATCACGGTCCTGGCCATGCATGGGGGCATTCTTTTACCTTCATCCCCCCCTCCCCACTGCCCACAGGAGCACAGGCTAGCTCAGGTGTGTACACACAGTCATCTGCCCACAGTCTTTCACATTCATCCTCACTCACTGCCAACACGATTATTCTACTCTCTAGAAAGCAATGCCCATCTCCTGAGCCTAGGCACTCCACTTGGGCTGAAGAACTCCCTCCTCACCTTGGGCTCCTTGGGCAGGACTAACGTTTACAGGCTACTGACTTCAGCTTACAATTTATGCTCTCTGAGGCAGCTCCTCCAGTGTTCGTGTGAGCCTGTAGATGTGATTCTGCAACACTATCGGCTTTTCTGTGTATAACACTTCTTAAATAACAGCTGTCTATTGCATAGCATATAACCACCTACTCACGCTAGGATAAACTCAGTAGTTAGATACCTGCTCTATGTGGGCCCAAAACACTGTCCATCAGTTAGTATACACATAATAAATGTACACTGAATTATCTAACAAATAAATGAATAGAAGGGCAATGTGAACAACGTCAGGGAAGCATTAACTGTGCCAGGGGTCCTGCTAGTCAGGGTCCTGAGAGGAAGCAGAGGCCACAGTCTCATTAGGATAATCTGAAGAATGCTTATAAGGGGTGATTTATAAAAGGATGATTTATGGAGGTGAGCAGAGTGTCAGGAAACCATGACCCTGAGGTGTAGCTGAAGGAGAGGAGGAGAGGCGGGGAGGCTCCGAGAAACCAGAGACCAGAGCTGTGTTGGGAGGGCATGAGAGAACCGACCATCTGGCAGAGGATGTGGCCAGCGTGGGACAACATTACAAGAAGAGGTCAAAGGAAAAAATGTCATAATATTACAAGCGATTCTGTGTGGTAACCTGGAACTCCTGTCCAGGGACATTATACAAGCCTCTGGCCACCTGATAGTCTCCCTCCTTTGATGACTGACGCACTAATCTGAAATAAATCAATTATATTTTATCTAATTATTTCTGTCACATGAACTATGTACACTGAAGGATGCTGGAGTCATGATTGCCCAGAGGAGGTGGTGGTTGGATGCTCAGTATTCTTTATAACAAAGAAAACAGTAGCATATGTATTTACCGACTCTAGAGACCACTGCACAGAAAGGAAAAACGAAGTCAAACAATCAAACCCCAGTTCTTGTATTGCTACAAATTTTGTAGATGCCAATGCAAACTATAGGAAGGAAGTATGGAGACAGAAATGAATGGGGGTGCCAGGTCTCACGAGCAACATTAACATACAACACTGTTAAATGACATGGTATGACATTTGCATGTCCATACCCGTTATACAGAGCCCATCGGGTGAGAGAGTCATTTGTCTCTGTTTAGTGGCACAGGTTATATATGCTATCCCAGGCCATTCGGAAAGAGTGCTGTCAGCAAGACACTGGTCACAGACGGAGAAGATGAGAAGAAAAAGGAAATGTGTAAGCAGAGGCTTTTAGTGGAGGTGCCACCCACACACCAGGAGCCATCGAACTTTATTGAGTGTGTAAGCTGGTGAGTGAATGTGGGCTGAGTGTGAGCTGTGAGTGTGGGCTGTGAGTGTGGTCAGAGAGTGTGGACGGTGAGTGTGGACTGTGAGTGTGGGCTGAGTGAGAGCTGTGAGTGAGGGTGAGTTGTTGAGTGTGGGCTGTGAGTGAGTGAGTGTAGGCTGTCAGTGAGTGTGGGATTGTTGGTGAGTGAGTTCTGGTGAATATGGAATGGGAAGGCACCTCTTCTGACATCTCATGGACCAAAGCCAGGCATTCCAGAGGTTCTCGCCCCTGCCCCTGCCCCTACCCCTTACCCCTGCCCCTTGCCCCTGCCCTGCCCTGCCCCCACCCCTGCCCCACATGGACAGTCCTGATACCTGCAGCTCCTTCACACAGGCTTCCAGGAATCCACAACCAGCTACAGGGACGATGTTTGTATATAAATACCAAGTCTGTCTTTCACAGCTGCTGCCAGAACATTATAGGGAATGTGAGGACCATGTGCAGGATCAGGGAGACTGCCCCCCATTTGTCCCTAAGTTTATCATGCGTCATCTGTCATTTCAGAAACTCCCGTCAGTGCACAGCAATGCTGTACTAGGACAACTTGGAAAAAATGAATCACTAAGGGACATATCTATGTGACCTACTCCACAGCTGCCACACCCACATGGATGCTGTGAAGAGAGGCAAGTGTCTGACAGCATTATTAGGTCTACACTATGGCTACATTCATTAGAGAATCACCTTTATTTCTCTTCTTTTACATTGGGATATTATAATTTTTTTTAAAGTGTGTGTGTTTTATTGTGATTCGTATTGTTCAACTCTGATAAAGCAGTGACTAGAAAATGCTCTCATGCTATGGACTGAGAACCACTACGTTAAATACGTGGAAACAAAAGAGTAACATTACCCAGTAAGAATACTGCTAGGGATCAAGCAAGCACCGCCAAGACTTGCCTTACACAGCAGCAGTAATGCTAGCTGTCCTGACCATGCAGGCTCTGCCTCATGCTAGTAAGGGCATTTGAGAAAATCCATGCACAAATAATGTTGATCCATGTGAGGACAGAATACACAGGGTGAGGCTTATAGGCCCAAAGGGTGCGTGATGTCAGGTGGGATTGGAGAGCCAAGATTGTAGTAAGAAAGGGATAAACATCACAAGGCGAAAGAAAGAGGGATTCTGTATAGAGTGATGTTCAGTGGGTCTAGAGTATTCTTTCCCCTATCATAGATGATCACTGTCTGAGTAAACAGAGGTATCCATAGTAACCACTGGCCATCATTTTGCTTTGGTCGCTCGTATCTGGAAAGAACCAGAGCTGGGTTTGGATCTGCAGTGTTACAAAGCAATCTGCAGCAATGAATTGTTGTGGAAGCCCTTACTGTTCTTGATAGACATTACCTACATGGGCTGGACTGCTGGAATGGTACAAAGGTCAGACTAGGTGATACCATACAAATGAGGAAAATGGGGATGGAGAGATGTCTAAGTTATGTGCACTGGCTGCTCTTTCACACCACCCGGGTAGATTTCCAGCACCTACATGGCAGTTTACCAACATCTGTAACTCCTGTTCCAGGGGAATCTGATGCCCTCTGCTGTCCTTGGCAGGCACTGCAAGTGCATGATGTGCAGATGTGCACACAGGCAAAACACCAAGTTATAAGACTAATAAACAAATATTTTTAAAAGCTATAAATCAAAGAAGATCGGTAGGAAATTCAAAATGGCTGATCATGAAGACAGAAACACACAATGCCATGAACAAAGTTAAAATGAAAACAAACAAACCAAAATCAGGAGAACAAAATGCCCCACTACGGAGAGACTTAGTTTGTAGTACAAAAACATTTGAAAAAAAAATCACATCCACTAAACAATTAAATTACTAATGTGTTTCAAGTAATCTTTAAAGTTAGTACACAAGTCAGAGAAGGATGAACAGCGCTGTTAGTAGCACGCAGCTTCCCGCTCTGCTTCTAAAAGGAATGCCAAGTCCTCACATGTATATACAAGCAGCCCTGCCTTGGAAACATCAGTAGCTAAGCTTCAGAGAGCATGTAATGCTCTGAGGACAAAGGAGGCTTCTAGAGGTGGGCGTGGCAGGTGATTCCAAGAAGAGGCTGTGGAGACAATTGGTGCCTACACTCTTCACGCTCACAGAAACTGCACAATCACAGGTGCATTTGGGACTCACTGGAAGGTGGACCACAAGCATAGTCTTACTTGATAAATACTAATTAAAAAGTTACTGGGGTTCTGGTATCTTGAGGGAAACATGCTACACTGTTTTGGGAAAAAGATCAATAGCATGTGATCTCCTTAGGGGAACAAAAGCACACAACATGCCTTGTGTGTGAGGCTTGAGTACAGGAATCACAACAAAGCCCAGGAAGGGCCCCTATGGACAAAAGGAATGGACACAGATGAGTGCAGTATGGGCACGGCCATGTATGTGCGCAGCCG
This sequence comes from Mus caroli, assembly GCF_978045245.1. NCBI lineage: Eukaryota > Metazoa > Chordata > Mammalia > Rodentia > Muridae > Mus > Mus caroli. The sequence goes on from NW_028227275.1 coordinate 3,401,076, forward strand.
TGTATGTGCATCTGCACAGCCACACACACGCCCTCAGAGCCAATGGAAGACGTTTGGAATGCAATCCATCAGAATACTTTAAAAGGAGGCGCGGGGAAGCATTGAAGCCAGCGGCGTAAATCAGCAGAGTTTTGTTTATGAGCCAAATGCGATTTTCAGTTATGTGCATCTATTAGATGACCTATTGATTTAGTTTACGGTTTTCATGTTAGAATTATTTTTATGCAGAGAAAAGAAAGACTGTAAACACTGTAAGCTTCTCTCTGGTTTCCAATTAAATATTTCACAACTAGAACATCTAGATTGTTTGGAATGTTGTTTTGTGCTAAGTTGAAGAAACATTTCCATGTGCTACAAGCTACTTCCTGTAGAATAAATGACAAGAGAAAAATAACATAATCACATAAAATGGCTCATTTTACTTTGCCAAAGCAAAAGCTGAATAAATATCAAACCTTTGCTGCCTTAATATGTTTTGAGTGTTCCTATGGGTATGGGGGTTGAGGCTGAGAAAGGCTTGCTTTTGTTGAGACAGACTTGGTATGTAGTCCTGAAACTACCATCTACCTCAGGCTGCCCTTGAGCTCCTGTGATAGGCATCTGCCTCCGGAGTGTAGACTTACCACCACACCCAGCCAATGTCCAGTTTTAATTATATAGAATGACCTCTTTAAAATGAGATGGACACAGGGAAGGAGACTCCCATTCTGATGATCCCAGAATACATGAACTGCATGGACTACATCCTGCCAGTAAAGTCAGTTGCACACAAATCGCTTATCACAGACTATATGGGAACGGTTAGACGCAGGCCCATTCTCCCTAATCGTGTGCGTGCATCTGTGCACGTAGCCTTGCCCTGGCCTTATGTACCTCCTCGGTAATTAAATGAAAAACAGGTATATTGGTGATAACTGAGGTGTAAAGAAGAAGAAATAAATCCCTATAACATGTTTAATAAAGGCTTTATCTGTAACACTGTACTGTTTTCGCCACCACAGTGGGGATGAACGGATATTTCAGCCTGATGTCTATCTGTAGCATCTTATTGCCAAAGGCAACTTCTGTATTACATAGTTTTTATGTGCCGCTGCCATATAGATCGTGATAAATTCAGCACTAATACGCCACTGGTAAATAAAATGACAACTAAAAGTAATTTCAAAATAAATAAGCCGAGTTTGCCAGAGAGATCAATTAATGGACTATGGACGGTGGTGCAAATTCTAACACGCAGCAGTTCACCGGTTTCTAGCCGGTGCTCACATGTGCGCCCTTCCACTCTCGGCTGTGATGACCTTACAGATGTGTCACCTACCCAGACTCCTCTGCCTCATCACTCACTGTGCATGAGAATCTTTCAGACACGACTGCTATTCCATTCATGTGAACTCTAAAAACACTAGCTTTCTGATAACAAAGTTGGGAGTGGCTAAAAAGCAGGGGATGGTGGTCAAGTTTTCCCTGCAGCCAACCTAGAGAGCTTTCAAGCTGTCTTTATTCTAACTAACTATACCGTCTAAGTCACATTTGAATATTCTTACACAGCACCGATCCCTTGGGGTCGTATTAAAGTGTGTTCTGAGTTATACATTACGAAATTTATTGCAGTGATTGATCCAAAGAGTCCTACTTCTGAAAGAAATTATTCAGGTGAGAATAATTCTCAGGGCAAGGACACAAATAAGGACCAGTCAATAAAGGGAAATGAAATCGATTCTGCTATGCTCTTCTTACCAAACAGGCTCCAGTCTTACAGGACAGCTGATTGGAGCATGATATTTCATTTTTATTGGATGAGGTATATTTGATTCATTCCCTTTCTGGTCTCTTTTTTTCTTATATGTGTGTACAGGTGTGTGTGTGTGTGTGTGTGTGTGTGTGTGTGTGTGTGTATTTGTACAAACACATGTGGAAGCCAGAGGTTGACAGAAGGCATCTTCTTCTGTCTCTCTAGAACTTATTTTTAATAGAGGTTCACCCACTAAAGTTGGACATAAATATACACACACACACACATACACACACACACAGAGAGAGAGACAGAGAGAGACAGAGACAGTTGGCTAAGCTGATTGGTGAGTAAGCTAAAGAAGTAGACCTGTCCCTGCCTCCCTCCCCAGAACTGGAATTAAAGAGGCACTCCAACACCTGGCCTTGCTATACAGGTGGGAGGAGACAAACCTGGTTGCTTGCACTTAGCACAGCAGGTGCTTGCCAACTAAGACATTCTCCAATTCCATTTCTTGAAAAATAATTAGATATGTGTGGCCAATTTTTCTACTAAGTAAACATTTGTGTGTATGTATGTGTGAACATGTGTTTGTGCATGTATGTGTGAACATGTGTGTGCATGTGTGTGTATGTATGTGTGAACTTGAGTGCTGCATGTATGTGTAAACATGTGTATGCATGTATGTGTGAACATTTGTGTGCATGTATGTGAATGTGTGTATGCATGCATATGTCCATGTATAAATGCTTTGTTAAGTTATATTCACTTCATCAAGTATCAAATTATCATCTAGGATTGATATCTCTTTCATCACTAATAACCAATATCTTTAAAGGCATGTAAAGCCATTAGAATAAACCAGCAATTAAACTAAGAAGTATTTTCAATAATACTTTACCTGCATATAAACCACAACGAGCAAAAACAAGACAGTGCCTCATAGCACTAACAAACATCACATAAGCAGAAGTCAATCGCATCCATTCTCCAGGTACTGAGACCTCAAGGTCCATGAACACACAGAAGGGAAGTCTCAGGCTGATTATTTCCACATGCGCCCGGCTTAAGTACCACAATAATGAAATCACTTTCACTCGGAAGGAAATTGCCCAGTGTTAAGTTGCCAGTGGCGATTTTAATAAGGCTTTCGATCTAACTTAGCTTTATGAAGGCCTCAGATTAAATTCTTAATTTATTTAGTAATTTGAAAAATCACAAGTGAAGACAGGAGAGGAGACTTTGTAAAGAGACAGATAATCCCGGTCTATTGCTGCTCTTCCTAACAATGGGCTCTCCCTCCATCCCTCCCAATTTACTGTCATTATCACTTTTATCTTCCACGTCCAGTCCCTGCGTTTATCGGACATCTATTCAGCTGGCAATTCACTTAGACTTTTGAAGTTCCCTGACATAAGAACTCCATTTAACTGCTTCCTAAATGGTGGGCTAAATCTGCACAAATTTAAAGTTTGATCTTAATGGAACCGCCGTTCCTGGCGTTATTAGGGTGCTGGGAAAGTGCGCGCGCCCACAGACACGCACTTATGGAAAAGGGTTTGTGGATCTCACGCACAGGAGGAACTCTGCACAGAGGCATCGCACAGGAGGAACTCTGCACAGAGGCATCTGCACAGGGCTGCCTTTTACAGTAGAATGCACAGTCATTTGTCATTTGGATTCTTCCTACACATTGCAGAATCCTGAGCAAACATCAGAAAAGTGTCGGGCTGTTTTGTTAACAAACTTGTGTCCCAGCTGTGGTTCGAGCAGGGCCAGAAGGCTGGGAGGCTCCAGCCACGTAACGTTTCAATTACACTTATCTTATGGCACCGGTACATATTTTTCTTCAACAATCAAACAACCTCAGCTGGAAACCTCCAGCAATAACATAAATAAACGACCATCTGGCCAGAATAATTAAGGAAGGCTGGAAATAAAACATTAATTAGTGCAGTATTTCAAACGACCTTCAGAGCCCTGATTATGAAATTATATCCGAAACAGGTACTCACGTCCTTCATGTTGCTGTTAAATTTAACTAGGCATGAATAAATAAAAATACCATTTTCTCTTTTGGGGAGGACTATTGATTCAAAATGATGACATATTTCTTAAGGGTGATAATTAAATTAAAGCAAGAAATAAATAAGTGAAACCAACACAGTGTCGTAGCCTTAAATTCCACATCACAAGTGCGCGGGGCCTCAGGGAGCCGCCGTTTCTGCCTCTGTTGATCTATGAAACAGGAAAAAGAGGCTCAGAGTGTAAATGGTTTTCCACAAGGTTGCACACCTAGAGAATCTGATCCTCATTTCAGAAATAGTCAATGCATTGACAATGTGAATCAGCATACAGAGATATTCAAGCATAAGATGGCAGACGTCACCTACAAAAATCGCCTTGGTTGTTAGTTTGCCTTTTCACTAAAATAAATTTTAACAATTTGTTAGTGGTTTCAGGTAACATCGTGTGACAAATCCAAAGTTATAAAACACAAAGCAGGCCCAAAGCAGAGAAGACTCGAGACCCACCAGGACTCTCTTTATGGAGGGGAAGGTGTTAGGAAGACCCCGCAGCCATAACAGGATGGACCTTCACCGCCTCATGGTAATGAAATGCAGATGGAGACAGGATTTTGAGGAGCCCTTTATGTCCTCTCCCGTGTCTCTGCCATCCGCTAGCTGTGCTGACTAGGGACAGCACAGCCCTTTAACTCGGGATGTGGAGGAGAATGCTGGAGTTGCTCCCATATTATTCTGGCCCATGGAAGAGAAATAAATACAATATAGAGATATACAATGAACGCTAAGGGCAGGCCTGGGGGACACCAGCACTCATACTAAGGTAGCCGATTTTATAAAACGACATTGATGTATAGCTTTAAATAATGAATTTAAGTGGCGTTTTAAAAGTCAGCATAATAGAAAGAACATCTGTTTTATATAAACCACCATTTCTACTATCTCCAGGCTTATGACGTATAATTCCAGGTTGTTTTGTTTTTAATCACATAAAGTGATATATTTCTATTAATGCATTGAAATTCTTCATTCATGAAAACAAAGCATTTTATCATAGTCAAGGCTATTTCTTCCCCTAACTCCTTACACATCATTCTTACTCCTCAGCCATGCCCCTCCCCCCAACCCCCAATGATGTGGCCTCTAGTCCTTTAAAATAAGCCACTATTCCAATTTGTGTCACCTATAGCCTCACACGTGTGGAACTATCCACTGGAGAATGACCAATCTAACAGGTGGCACACCTTTAAAGAAAACTAAGTCCCTTCCCTGGAAGCCAAGTGGGATTAGTGAATCCTTTCCAGTTAGATTGCCAGCTGGCTTCATCTTGTGCAGCCAACAGCGGCTGCTGTGGACTCTGGGAGCTTGCTGCGTCTGCCATTCCTAGAATGCACTCGGACCATAGGTCCTCAATGACCTTCCTCTGATGACCTTCTCCCTGTCCCCTCTTCCACAATAGTTGCAGAGCCTTGGGGAGGCTGTGCAAATACAGATGCCATATTTATAGCTGAGCACACAGCACTAACTGACCAACTGAGTCTGTGAGTTGTTTTTTTTTTTTTCTTTTTAATTTTTTTTTTTTTAATTAAAGTGGTCTGAATGTGAACACAATGTGCATACAGTTGCCAACACAGCCAGAAGAGGGCATCAGATCCGGAAATACAGTCACAGATGGTTGAGAGTCACCATCTGGGTGCTGAGAATCAAACCTAGGTCCTCTGAAGAGCAATCACTGCTCTTAAACTCTGAGTCATCCCATAGGCCCCCGTAATTGTCTTTTTAATTGCTATAACTGTGCATATTTACTGGTGTGTTTTTATTCTGCAATGCACAGGCATCCGGTAATGATCAAACTGGGATTAGCGCTTCAAACTTATTTTTTTCTGGTAAGTACATTCGGAACTCTATTCCTCCAGGCCATCTATGATGCAGCCCATTGTTGCCAAGTTAGGAGGAGGTCTGCACTAGAGCAGAGCATCAGCGACTGAACACACAGGTCTGGTTTCAAGGACTAACGTGGCCTGGTGATGCCAGGAATGATGCCTGGTGACACACCTCTACCACAAGTGCTGTGTGCACTCTCCTCTACCACCTCCTCTCTGTAGCTTTCACAATAAACAGAACTGTCATTGGCATGGAGGCAGGAGGTGAATGGCATTTCAAGAGCAGTTCCTGAATCTCTCTACTCTAAATACTTGGAGAGACAAACAGAAGTAAAGGACTGAGTAAACATCCAAAGTCTTTCCCAAACCTTCTGCTGTCAAATCTCCCAGCAGGAGTATGAGACACCGTGGGTCAGACTCAGATCTCCACTATCTCTTGTTTGTGCCAAGAACCAATTGTTTATTGTTATTTTCGGGACAGGGATAGGAAGGGAGGGGAGACAGAGGTAGGGAAGGGAGCAGAAGGAGGGGGAGGGGGAAGTTCCTGAAGGGGATATAGAGGATGACATATTAAGGGTCCCCTTAATGCCCCATCCTGGATGGGGTGAAGAGTGTGTGCGCAAGGAACAAGGCAGGAAGGAGACTTCGTGCTGCAGTGATGTGCTCAAGGGGTGTTTAAATTCAGAGAACACATTTCTTTTACATGTACAATCAGTAAGTTATGAGCTGATAGAGAAGCTGCTGAGAAGCTGCTTACAGTTTCTGACCTTCTGAGAGATGATGTGAAAGTGGATGGTAAATGATTCCATCACAGAGGGAACTGGTGCAGAGTCCTCACTGTCCCCCCATCGGGGACAGACGAACTAACTCAGAGTAGTAAGTCTCCCTCCCTTGGGGAGGTAACTAGGGCAGAATCCTGGTTGTCCCATCAGACATCGTAGGGAAAGAAAGCTCAGAGCACACTTTGAAAGAGACCCTGTCACACTCAGTGGGGACTTTTCAAGCAGAACACAGCCCTTGTCTATTGTTTGGTAGAACACTCGATGTCCCTGGCATCTAAGAACCTAACACATAGCTTTCTAGTGACAACAGGACATCCAAGCAGGGCAAGCTTTGTGGCACAACCTGAGCTGTCATTTATTCACTATTTAGAAATGCTATGCCGATCGTTTATTCTGTTATCACAGCAAAGGTAAATATGAAACTTCTCTGTAATCCCTCTCTAATCCTAAAACAGGAGCTCAGAGAGCACTTTAGGAGCTCAGGGAGCACTGCAGGAGTCAGCTCAGGGAGCACTGCAGGAGCTCAGAGAGCACTTTAGGAGCTCAGGGAGCACTGCAGGAGTCAGCTCAGGGAGCACTGCAGGAGCTCAGGAGCACTGCAGGAGCTCAGGAGCACTGTAGGAGCTCAGAGAGCACTGCAGGAGCTCAGGAGCACTGCAGGAGCTCAGGAGCTCAGGGAGCACTGCAGGAGTCAGCTCAGGGAGCACTGCAGGAGCTCAGGGAGCACTGCAGGAGCTCAGGAGCACTGCAGGAGCTCAGGGAGCACTGCAGGAGCTCAGGAGCACTGCAGGAGCTCAGAGAGCACTTTAGGAGCTCAGGGAGCACTGCAGGAGCTCAGGAACTCAGGGAGCACTGCAGGAGCTCAGAGAGGCACCAGTGGGCTGAGGTTCAGAGGGAAACTGATCACAAAACCAAAGTGCTGAGCTCTCTTGAATGATCACCGCAGCCTAAACACACGCACCAAAATGTACGAAGTATTCATAAATAATAACAAAGTAAGGTAATTTATGAAGAATTTCTCAGGATGACATTGTTTTGTGTCTAGAATTTTTTTCCAGCGGCCTGCTTGATAGCAGAGGCATTTCCATATAACGTTCAATTTTTTTATTCATGTTTGAGGGAAGACCACTTATTTATGTAGCTAAGGAGCCCTTGTACTTGCTAGGCCTCTGCCAAAGCGTGCCCAGTGCTAGGTTCCAGGCACTACACATACTGGCTTCAGGTTCTATTGCTACTGTGCTGTGCTGTGTGCTTCCCATTGACGTATCCGAGGAGAATTCGGATGCATGTGGATATGTAGCTGAATAAGAGAGAAAACATTTCACTAATGCATTTAAATTTTTCATCTCCGTTAAACCAAAAGCTTGAGACGGGTTTTATTTTTAGCTCTAAAAATTGAGTTTAACTTTTGAGCTATCCCTTACAACCATATTCAAAGCTCACCCTGTATGTTACAGTTTTATAAACTCTGGGAAATGCATACAATTGAGTAACATCAAACACAGAGAAAACGAGAGCAGTCTCATCAGACCAAAGTACACTCTCCATTCTGCCTTGCTGTTCTCGTTAACCCCACGCACCGTAAGATGACCTGTGGTAAGGAAAATCTATTTCTGATGCTACCAAATTATCCTTCCCAGTTCATATAAATGCAGAGCCACTTCATAGTAGCACTGTCTTATGCTTCTTATCACAGTGCACATGAGAGTTGTCCTTGCACGACGCCAGTAGTCTGAGCTTTTTAGCTCAAGAGGCTTCCCAACACTGATGAGGCACATATATACAACTGGGAGACGTCTGCCAGACTCCAGTATCCATGAGTAAAGCCGTGATATGTGCTCACGTGCAGCCTTTATATGCACTGAGATTTCACATGTGGAGGAAATGTGGAGGAATAGGACTGTCAAGCCACTGCTATGTCTGTGGATCATGATATATGCAAACAAATTCCGACAGTGCTGGAATCATCTTGAACTAAGCAGTGATGTAAGACTGCAGTAATCATCTTAAATAAATGGTGACGTAAAATCACTGTATATTCCCAGATGGACCAGAGCAGAGGGAGTTTGTTTGTTCAGTGTATGCATGGGTTATAGCAGCTAAGGTGTTGCTATGATACTGTAGGTTTTGTGTGCATTTTCTAAGATGGATAATTAATATCAGTAAGTATATTAAAATCACTATATACTTGCTGTGCATCCACTGATCTCACTTGCTGAGTACTTCAGATTTTTATGTAAGTCTGGTCACCAATATTTTTCTGTTCTCTGCTCCTAGGTTGCACATGGAGGTGTCTACTAAATTGGACTTAACTTCGGCAAATGAATTATGGTTCAGGTTATAACTATAGCCATCATCTTTTTGTAACGCCTAAAATGGCCAAACATTCCAGCACCACGTGTTCAAATGCCAGGCAATGCTTTGCAGTTTGGTTGAAATTTACCATAGATAGATGATAGATATGATATATGATATATGATATGATATACTATTCCACTGATTATGGATTTATCATGCCACCAGTACCACGCATGATTATTCTAGCTTATAGCATGATTTTGTACTTCTCCATTATGAATATTTCAGCCTGCATGATGCCCAGTTTAAGCCCAATTAAGCATTATGAATATTCATCTGCATCCCATCTAATAACTCCTCATAGCCACTACCCTGTAAGCAACCAAATGATCTACTTTGAGAACTCCTGCATTAGGAAGAGATTTGAAGACAAGTAATGAATTCTCAAACGAAGTTCCTGCAACTTTTTATACCGTTTTATAACTGTATAAACGTCATCAGCATCTCCAAGTATTTCCAGACACACTGGGATGTTGACTGTTAAATGGAAGGCTCAGCTTGAGGAGGGCTGACATTGGAACAGCAGGCTCCTCCCCCTTTTTAAACTGTCCTCAGACCCTTCATAAAATTTTTGGTCACAGATACAGCAGTGAATTTGGCCTCTCAATTCTGTTTCTTTGATCTACCTCTGTCTTTTACTGAGCGCTGCATTGTCTTAACCATGGAAGGTAATATACTTGAAATCAGAGATGATGAATTCATTATTATTTCTTCAGGAGAGTTTTTACTGCCTTGCATTGGGGTGATTTCCTTAAGACAGTTAGAACCATGTTCAGATTTACAAAATACACCTAGGAATCTGTAGATTGCACAGAATCTGGAGACCAGTTAGGGAATGTTTCCATTACAGAATAATGACTTTCTAAGCTCAGGACTGGGGTCACATTTAATTCTACTGTGGGTTTTCTCAGATTTGCGGGCACCAATGCATAAATAGGCCTCACAGCTCCTTTGTTACATTTGTGGCTAGCATTCCTTTTACATGCTTTTAAAATACTGGTTTATCTTATACTATTTTTATTTTCTTACATGCACTTTTCAATAACCTACAAATGGATTAAAAACTTAATGATCAGCTGGGCAGTGGTGGCGCACGCCTGTAATCCCAGCACTCAGGAGGCAGAGGCAGGCGGATTTCTGAGTTTGAGGCCAGCCTGGTCTACAAAGTGAGTTCCAGGACAGCTAGGGCTACACAGAGAAACTCTGTCTTGAAAAAACAAAACAAAAAACAAAAAACAAAAAACAAAACCCTTAATGATCAGTTTTAAAAGCCTTATCTATAGATAGTTTAATTATGCATGCTATATGTTACTTTAATGATAAACTTTTGTAAGTGCTATACCACACTCTACAAACTACATGTTTTTAATAAATGTTACCATGAATTATTAGTAAACAAATTCTGTAAACAGTAATTCTGACATCTAAGTTCAGGTACATTACCATCAGTTGACATACCTCCTCAATATATGATTTTCTTGTATTTTTTAAAATATATATATATGCACACATATGTATGTATATATATATATGTGTGTATATATATATGATATATATATAAGCAATACACACACACACACATATATATAAGCAATGTTAAACTGGACCCTGTTTATTCTGTGTGTTGTCTGAGAGTTTGGTTCTATTTAAGTCTTCATCAGGTTTAGTACAATGGGTCTCAGCCTACTTCTACAGGGTTGATTTTAGCAGTGGTTTAGTCATCAGGGTGTTTAGAGTCTTATATTGATCTAAACGGTGTATCTGTGATTGCCATGAAGGAGAGAGGAAGGACTATGCACTTCCTAGGGGTATGGTTGTGGGGTATCCCCAAGTTGGTGTTATCAGATGACTTCAAACCTTTTAAGTGAAGGGCAAAAGTTGTTGACATAAGGGGATTAAAGAGGCTCCTAGGCCAAACTTCTGATGCTTGTGTCACGCTTTGCTGGCTGCATGCCCACAGTGATACACGTTAGGCCTTCTTACTGATCAGACAGGAAATACCATGAATCATAACATATGGCTTAAATTATTTTTAAAATAGGTACATGTAGGGGAATTATAATCCAGCAACATGGCTGCTCTGATCACATCCAAAGACCTTCTAGGACTGTGTGATCTGGCTGGAATGAAGACATACCCTTAGTACACACTTTTAAAGTAAAATTAATCTGTAGAAGGAAGCAGCCATGTGTGAAAGTGATGTCAAATTGAGGGGCAGACAAAGTGATGAATCAGAGAAAGATTTGACAGAATGAGTCAGAGATAGGATACTCCCAGCTCTCATGGGAACAGCACAGCAAAGAGGCTATTTAAGAGCAGTGCAGGGAGAGAGAGTCAGTCAGTTAATCAGCGTAGTGAGTGCAGTGCAGTGGAGTTGAGTTTTTTTCATGAGTTCGTGCATTTCAGTGCAGGTCAGCAGAGGCAGTTGAAGCCAGAGAATAAGAAAGAGTCAGAAGATTAGAACAGATTTCCAGAGTTAGTTTGAAGACAAGCAGAGCAATTCTGCTGGAGGCCAAGAGGCATGCCAGATTGGATCAGTCAGCTTGGAGGGGAGTTTTGAGCCAGAACAGCTGAGTTGAACCATCCAGCCAGAGTTTAGAGAGAACTAGAAAGGGTGACCTTATTCAGAAGTAAGCCTCTGAAATGACAATGACATGTGTATAACTAAGATTTAAAATACATCCAGTATCAGCAATACACTAGAAAATCTCCACAGAGAATGTCCACAAAAATATCCCTCACATCATAACCTATGCCTAAAAAAAAATAAAACAACTTTAAACACACCAAATCCTAGCGTTGCTGGTACAGGTGTCTATGTGTGTGATGATTACAAGAGGCCTTAGCTAACGTCACTGTCATAATGAGCATCCATGCATGCAGCTATATAAAACCTTAGGATTGGGGTGGAGTTTCTCAGTCAAGGTATGAAATGATCAGCTGTTTGTTTGTTTGTTTGTTTTTTGAGACAGGGTTACTCTGTATAATCTTGGCTGTCCTGGATCAGCTTTGACAGACAGCAGCAAACCATCATTGAACTGAGCATCAACTTATCTTCCTTACGTCCTTATGTAAGGGTCCATGATTCACACACAATGACACTCCAGACTAAAACAGCATGCAACGGCAAAGAGCTTGTATTCCGCATGCAGGGGTCCACCATACATCTGGATGGAAGACAGAGATGTGGACTTTGCAGGGTCAATTTAAAGGCTGACAGGATGGGAATGGGTGACTTTTACCTTTCTTTTCCTTGATTGGTTGGTTCTATCTCGTGGGGTGGGGGCTTGGGTGCTTTTGTGATTGGATAAGACTCTGGGGGATTTGGAGAACTGCTGCTGATTAAACTATACTAGGTTCAAGCTAGGTGGTGGGGCAGCTTCCTGATTGGCTGCCCGTGAGAGGTGGATTTTCCTGGAATTGACTTATTCTGGGCTTTTCCAGTTCTGGAAAACAGAAAATTAGGCCTAGTCTTCCAAACCGCCAGTTTGCAGCCTGTCCTGGAGTCGGCCTGGCTCTGCTAAGTCCTCCCACTATAACCTTACAGAAATGACCTAGTGTCAATTGCCATGCCCCCTCATCAACGCCCTGATAGTGTGTCTTCTGTTTTAGCCACTGAGAAGATGAAACTTCTGTGAGTTTACTATGCATCAGGTAAACGTTACACCAGGTATATTTTGAATGCTGTGCATCAGGAAATACCCAATCAAATTGGTGTTCTTTTTCCACTGCATTTTTCTATCTTTTTAATTGATATGCAAAAAATCACTTTATACATTTTGAATGGCATTGGTAATATTTGTACACTGAACATGGGGTTTTTTACTACATACATGTGGGAGGGGCAGAGCGGTGTGGGGTCAAGACAGCATGTCCCTGTGTAGCCCTGGTTGTCCTGAAAATCACTTCGTAGGACCAGGCTGGCTTTGAACTCAGAGATATGCCTGCCTCTGATTTTTTCCCCACTATCTTAATTGTGTGTTTTGATTGAGGCAGTTCTTAATATCACTATAGTTCAGTGCATTGTTTTTAATTACACGTCTAGTGATTTGCATACATTAGGCAAGAAATATTTGCCTAAGGAAACAATGGCTTAATACATAATAATTATCATGATTTTACAATTACATTTAGATTCTTTAAAATGGTTCAAAATTGTCTATTTGAGATTGTTGAATGTAAAACATTGAACAGTTTAAGATATTTGTAACCAAACATCTCTGTAAATTTTATTAAAATCAGAATGGATAATGTTGATTTTCTAAAATACCGTTTTATTCAATCCTTTGGCTTATGCAGGGTACAGCTCTATTATGCTTAATGGACTGCTAAATTATATGAATTTTTGACATCTTATTTGCTTACTATCTCGTGTTCAATTAAACTCACTGTTCCAGTATTAATTTTATCAGCTATAAAATCTGCTAGATTTATCAGAATCATAGACTATCAATAGCCAAAAACATGTATCATTATTCTTTGAACTATCCCAGAAGTAGGTCAGGGCTTAATGTGGTTGATCGAATTCAAGTGCTATTATAGACATTAATAAATTCCCACTATACCACATGAATTAGAAAGTCTGCTTTAGTTGAGTAAGCTAGAATATACTAAGACTGTTTGGCAAAGATGATAAAAGTGGCCACCAGACAGAGCATGATGGTATAGAAAAACTGATTCTAGATTTCTCTCTCTCTCTCTCTCTCTCTCTCTCTCTCTCTCTCTCTCTCATGCTTTTTGTATAAATGAAACTATCATGCTTCTAACATGTTTTCAGAACATGAGGTCTGGTGACTTTTTTTTTTTCTCAACTGGCCTTTGTTGAATATGGTCCTTCTGTTGTAACTAACTTTTCTCATATTTCAGATTTGGTAACAATATTTCATTAAGAATATTGAAGCTGGGGCTGAAGAGGCAGATTAACTGTTAAAAGCTACTCTTCCAAAGGACCAAGATTCAGTTCCCAGCACCCACAAGAGGCTCACAAATGCCTATAACTACAGTCACGGGTATTCTGATGTCCTATTCTAGGCTCTGAAGACATGCATGTAGTGCAGGCAGACAGGCAGACAGGACCCTCACGAAATGAATATAAAAATCATAATTTTATAATAAGATAGCTCCTATAGAAACATTAAATATGGATCTCCTGCATGTCTACCAAAAGGAATATAACAGACCTCACTTTGTCTATAATCACTGATGGCAACATGCTCTGCTATTTTCTACTTCTAGAAATCTGTGGGTAAGGCAAACTGAGAAGTTGATGGAAGTAATCCCAAATCAGTTCTCCATTTCTGTCTGTACAGCTTTCAACATATACAGGTCATACACATGGGCCATACACATGGATCATGCACCACAGAGGACAGCTTAGCTGGGGCTCAATGTTAAGACATTTATGCTCACCATTTCACGTTCAACCAACCTCAAACAGTTGCAGTTAAGCAACACTCAGCATTACTAAATAGAACACATTCTCAAATCGGAATTCAGAACTACATCAAGGCATTTCACCTTGTACCTCTGAAAGAAGTATAAATTCCTACAAAAGAAAACAATGTTTTTCAATGCATAAATTGATATACCAAACTCACATAGTAACAATCTCCAAGATAAGTTCCAAAGCAACTAAGTGTATATCAAATTAGAAACAAAACTTCCATTAGCATAGACAGGACAAAGATTCATAGATCTGAAGTTCAGAGCTCAAGTGACTTCCCTGGCAGAGATGTGCATTTCTGCAATGAAGGATGGGCAAGGCATCTGTCTCATGATACATAGCTTAGGGCTTAAAATTTGTGTGTGTAATCTTGACTAATGATTTTAATTTTCAAATAATTATTCCATTGTGGCTCACCAAAAAGTTTTTGTATGTGTATGATAACCTCAATATTCTCCACACACTAAGACTTATTAGTGAGGTAGGCAACAAAGAATAGCAGTGTATTGATCATCTGCTATACACTTGTTTATATTTTAAATTTGAAATATCAAATAATACCAATGAGATTACAACATGTAAAACTAAGTAACTTGCTGTGAGAAACACTTACGCTGCTGTAAAGTAAAATAAGGAAGATAAAGGCAATTTACCAAGCTCCTGTAGATGCGTAAGAGGAATGAGAACAGCCTGGAGAGCTAAGCAAGCCTGGACCTCCTGCATCAAACCAGACTTCTGGAAGTAGATTTAGGGAAGCCTGGACCTCCTGCATAGAACCCCACTCCTGGAAGTGGATTTAGGAAAATGTGGACATCTTGCATAGAACCCCACTCCTGGAAGTGGATTTAGGGAAATCTGGATGTCTTGCATAGAACCCCACTCCTGGAAGTGGATTTAGGGAAGTCTGGACCTCCCGCATAGCACCTCACTCCTGGAAGTGGATTTAGGGAAGTCTGGACCTCCCGCATAGCACCTCACTCCTAGAAGTGGATTTAGGGAAGTCTGGACCTCCCGCATAGCACCTCACTCCTGGAAGTGGACTAAGGACCATTATCCAGTTGTGGAAGTCATGCCTCATCTAGCTCTGTTTCACGTATGTTTTTATTGGCTTGAAAAGCAGTTGGCTCCCATATTGTTTTCTCACACGCCCTTCTTACCAGTTAACAGCTCTTCCTCCTCTCTCCATGGCCCCATACCTCCACTGTCATCCCTTCCACCCATAGTACTCCTGCCCCATGCTTGGAGATCACATATATTCTACTACTACCCTCTCAAGGCTTGCACCATCCCTCTCTAATTCTGCGGCTTCTACGTGCACCTTCGAGTTTAAAACACAATCTCCAGATCCAAAGCTAACATCTACATGCAGCAGAGAATGGGCAGCGTTTGTCTTCTGGGCACCAGTTACTTCACTTGGTATAATTTTTTCCAGTTCCATTCATTTACTTTTTAAATTCTCTTTTCTTTACAGCTGAATAAAATCCAATTGTGTTTATGTATTACACTTTCATTATCCATTCATCAGTTAATGGACATCTGGGCTGACTATTTCCTGGCTAATGTGAATCAAGCTGCAATGAACTAGAGTGGACACCTCTGCCTGTAGCAGGATATAGACTCTTTTGGGTATATGCCCAGGAGTGGTACAGATGGATCGTATGGCAGCTCTATTTTTATCTTTTGGAAAATCTTCACAACGATTTCCAGAGTGGCTGTACCAGTTCACAGTCCCAACAATGGTGAGGAAGAAGGCCTCTGTGAGTGGCACAGACATTGCAACCAGGTGACCATGGCAGCTACAGTTACCCTACTGAGCATGGTCAAAACTAGACCTACAAAATTCACACCCTATACCAGATCAATTCTTGAAAGAACTCTAAACCAGAGAAACAACATGAAAGCAGCTAAGTAAGGCCTTCATCAATTCCTTCCTGGCAGACAAGCCAATCTGAACAACTTTCCTTCTACAAAGGCAAAGAAATCCTTGACTGCAGTTCAGAGTGTTAGTTTAATATGCAAGGATAACTGAAGAAGAAAGAGAAAGAGTTGCCAGCAGCATCCTACACAACTCCAAACAGCAAAAAATGAGACGCCTCAGGACTCCAAAAATGGAGAAGGAAAGAAGTCCAGACCCGGAACCCAGGACCAGTCTCATTGTGGTACAACCCAGGGTGGGTAAAGCTCAGAGATATATTGGATCTCATGAGTTTTCACTAGACTTTATTTCTGAGGCTGATATAGTGAGATCTAGAATTAGAAAACTATATGTGCAAGCCAGAGCTCCACAAGACCATCTAAACCTGTACTGGAAATAGACAAAGCCTCGACATGGAGTTGATTTGCATAACTGCCCACTTTGGAATGAATCTAGGATACAAAACACACACACACACACACACACACACACACACACTAAACATTTGAGAACATCAGCTTGGTAGCATTGTATGATGTTTGCCAACCTTGGCCAGTGCATTATAGAACAAGACCGTCGACAATGTGTGTAGAGCTAGATAGTAAGCCCGAGGCTTTGCCCTACTAACATTAGCATCCAGGTGGTAAAAACCGGTGCCAGATGATAAAATACCTACTATGTCCCCAGGGAACACTTGACCTAGGCTACTGAGCTTTCATGCTGCCCACTATCAGCTTGGCTAGCTATGGCAATACTCAGCCAAAAATCCACCTCAATCATTAGTACATCCATGTCATTGTAGAGCCTGGCCCAACCCCAGTACTGTACAGGTCCTAGTGATCGAAACACTGCTTTAGAGTTGGTTACCATTAGCATGGTCATCAGAGCATGGCACAATCCCACAACTCCTGACTATAAACCAGTGGCTGTTGATGATTTTGGAGAAAAGTGGTTTTAAATCACCTTTAAACTCTGAAATAACAAAATACCAATAGAAAGGTAATTCAGGGTTCCAAGAAATTAACCACCCACTTCTAATCTCTGGAAAGACAACAAACCAAGCTTATAGACTAGTATAGAGCTACTATTTTATGCACAGTTGAAGGCACACACCAACAATGGATAACTTTCAGGAACCTATCACCTCAAAAAATGGTTTTGAAAGGCACAGAGAAGGGCTGGTTAGTCACCAGTGTGAATGAACTCTCACACAGAGAACTCAATAGCTATTTCCAGGGAACTTGTGCAACTAAACTAAAGCAGACTAAAACGAGGCTGAACGTGGGGCTTATCTTCTATAAATCTTATGTTTCCGTGAACTGTTTCTGTTACTTAAAAAAAAAAAATGTATCATGATAGAACGACTCACTTCAGGGATAAAAGGATAGTTTAACATAAGCAAGTCAAAGATGATGAAGTAAGACAGCACAGTGACATGTGAGACATTATCATCACGTGACACAGAACTGGCATTTGATGAAAGTCAACATGCCTTCATCAAAACAAATCAAGACATAATGCATGTAATATACCATAATAAAGGCCATTTATAAAGCCACCAGATCATCACAGAGCCCAGCATCAACTGGTGGGACCTGCACCACCGCCACCAAAGCAGAACCCGGTGGGAGGTGTCAGTTAGTGTCATGTGGCCTTGCTAGCCAATCAGATTCCCTTTGTGTGGAAACACCCATCAGAATGTATACTAGATGGGAAAAGAATGTCTAGATCGTTTGAAATTTGAGTGATCCTCATTACGACAGACCTGAGCAGTTCTTGTGTTGATCGACCTTTGGGAACTCACTTCTGATCCAAGTGTACATTGGCAAACCATGAAACAACTAAAGAACGGGCTGGGTGGCCTGCTGCTCAAGTCTGCAATGTGACTTCTGCTCTCTAATGTCGTCTGCATTTAAAGGGCCAGAACACACATCTTTAGGCCTTTGGTGAGAAAATGCACTTTAGCACAACTGTATGTTGTCCTGCGACAGTCCAATAAACACGAGCAAAGGCTGGAGTGTCGTCTGCATCGCTGGGAAACGTTTAAAAGCCGAGAGCCTCCCTCTACCCATTCTCCCACACAGGATTCAATATAGAGCATGAGGTGTGAAGAACCTAGTGACTGGCTAGCAACAGGACAAGAGGATGTGTGTTCTCTGAAGAGGCAGCTTTAACATTATAGGCTCCTCCATGCCCCTTTACAGTAATCTAAGTGCAATGTTAAAATAGCTGACATGTTCAAAGCATGCTCTGCAGACAGGGCTGCTCATTCAGATGCTGGAGGTGAAAAAAAATTGGTTTTTGAAACTAAAATGAAAAAAATTAAACAAATATCATAACCCTTAATAATTGCAGCCTAATTTCCCCTTCTTTAAGAAAGACTTGTGATCATTTCTCTGAGGAAGGATGTTAAGGAAACATGTCTGTCTGCCTGAGCAGACCAACTCACTGCACTGGACCACATCAGGAGGCAACTCTATTTAAATCACGTGGTGCCCGAGGCTTTCCTGTGGTCCCAGGCATTACTCCAAATAACTTAGATGGTGTGTGTATGTGATAGCAAATTAAGTCCAAGCAAACGTGCTGCCCACAGCTTTACTAAGTAATCGCATGGCGTGTGATGCCTATATTCCGTGAGAAGGGAATCGGTAATGATCCTTGGGGAGCCACATGTTAAAGGAAAAAAAGTGCCCAGGCACCCAGTCACTGTGTTGTCAAGGATACTTTCCGGTTCCGTCTCAGAGGGGGAATTCTGTGAGAGTGAGAAGCATCCAGACCACAGGATTTTGTAGAAAATGCAAAGCCTCCTCTGAGCCTGTGGAATCTCTTGGGCAACAGCAAACTTGGCTCACCTATATAAATGCTACTCATCTGAATATAACAGAAGAAGAATAGTGCTGAAAATCATGGTTTTAAAAATATAATAATAAGACCAAGATGTTGCTGAATCAGGCCCAAACCCAGCCATTGTTCCTTCTGTGACATTCGGAAATCACTATCAGTTGAGAGCCCATTTGATCTTCCACATGTATGTACCATGTATGCTATCAGCTTCAGTGGGTGCACAGTAGGGCCTACATGCTTTTACACCAAGGACACAGGCTGGCTGCTAAAGCAAATCTTTTGTTAAGCTAATCTCAGCTGGTCCAAAACAGTGTGACATCTGGCTTATCATCTTGGCAATCTGTACTGTCATTTTTAAATAATAAATGTTTCTGAAGATATCAGGATTCGGAGTTACTGACCACTGATAGAATAATTACAGGGGAGCATCCCTGATAACTAACACTTCAAGTGCACCTATGGCCCTCACTGGGGATCCTGAGGCATGCTCGAGGAAGCCAAAATATTCCTAGAGAATGAGAGAAAATATTTATAAAGTACATATTTGATAAGCTACTATCCAGGATAGATTTTTAGAAGTTATACACAGCAACAGAAAACCAAACAACACATCTAAGAAATGGGCGATGTATATAAGCAAAAATTTCTCTAAAAGAGAAAAACAGCTGGACAGAGGGAGATGCAAGGTGCTCACGGCTCTCTCTACTGTGGACAACCACATGGCATCCGAAGGGGAGGCACTTCCACAGGCTGCAGGAGGTCTAAATTTTAAATGGAAGGTAAGTCTAGACAAAACTATGGAGACATTATAATGTTCAATCCTTGCAGATAAAAATATACATTTTGGACTGTGGAAAACATTTTGATATCCCCCAAAGACTTAAACATGAGGTGACGATGTGAACCAGGAGCTCTCCTTCCACCAGGAATATTCCCAAAATAATGACGGAAAGCTATGATCTCACAAATACATCACGTTTACTGCATTAGTAGACAAATAGAGAAACAGCCCACACGTTACTCAGCTGACTACACTGTGGTATGTATGTATCTGACCTGGGCTACAAATGGATGAGTCTGAAGACATCACAGTAGACCAAGGGAGTCACATGCTAGCGATACAGGAATGATTCGGAATAGTGACCTCCATACAGCAAGCTCAGGTCGCTGATGTCTAAGGATGTAAGAGAGGATGAGAAAAGGAATCCCGTGTTTGGGGTACACATGGCATTTCAGAGAAGTTGTAGGTATATACCACTGCGAACACAGTAAAGGATACCAACCAGTTAAGATTCATTATTTTATATTTTTGAATTTTAGCACATTGAAAGCGGGCTTTCTTGTAGGCTGGGTAGATAAAAGTGAAGGATTGTGAATTACAGGACAAGCATCCTGCAGAGTGACTTCTTCCGACTCCTCCCCAGAGACCTGCTGCCATCCTGCCTTCAACAGGGATCTTCTACAACATAAAACCACTCCAGCCAGTCAGATCCCCCACATCCTTCTCCAAGGTCTAGCACAGTAAGTATCCCTTGTCCTACAAACCCACATCATCTCCTCCTGCTCTCTAGATCTCTATCTGGTTCCCTATCCAGTTCCCTCACCTTTACCTGGCCACACCTGCCTGTGCTGCATCCCATCTTGAGATGGATAGGACACACACCATCTATCTCCTAACACATGGGCCCTTCCCACATCACATCAAACTTTTCCACACAGTCCTATCTCCTGCAACACTCTAGGCTTGGACCAAAGGCAAACCAGTACACCTGTGCACTTGTCTAGTGCCCTCTGACTACGCAACTTCATTCTACTCAAGGCATTTCCAACTTTGCACATCTCTCCCCCTGCCCCCGCCCCCTGCCCCAGCCTGCCCTGTCCTTACGAGATTTAGAGCTAGCAAAAGAAGTCCACATGCTCAGATCTAAAATAAAAGATACAAATTTGTTGAAAGATTATGCTAGTATATTCCCCACAAAATTTACCCGACCTGTAAAAAGTTTAATGATGAGAATTTCCTAGATGTAGCCCAGGAAGAAGAATTTAAAAGAATAATCATAAACTCCATTGAAGAATTCAGAAGTTTAAAGGAGACCCAAAGAAAAATTAATGAAATTGAGTGAGAACTGAAGCCAAAGTGATGCCCAAGGAAATGCACGCAGAAGGCTGATGGAAGTGATAAAGGAAATCCAGGAACTGAGGATGGGATCCAGTGAGGAGGTGGAAACACTGGAGAAGATTCAAGCTGAAGTGAAGATGGAGCTGAAAACCCAACTAACTCAACTAGAAAACTCACAGGAAGCCTTTATACACAGACAAATTAAACAGAAGAGAGAAATCAGGACTCGGGGAAAAAGTAGAGAATCTAGACCAAATAGGCAATAGATGTGAAAAATGATGATGATAATGATAATGGGAAGGAATGTGCCAGGAGTGTGGGACAATATGCAAAGAACCAAATTCAGGATAGAGATGGGGGAAGAATCCCAGGGCAAAGGCAAGATCACAGAAGAGAGGTTCCTAAGAAAAGACCTTCCTAACAGCGGATGACGCAACAGAACACCAAGCAGACGTGATCAGAAAAGAAAATCCCCATGGCATATTATAGTCGGAAATCTAAGCATATGTAACAAATAAAGTTTACTGAAAGCTGCAAGAAAAAGATGCACGTAACATAAAGGAAATTCTATCACAATGACAGCTCATTTCTCAGTGGAAATTTGGAGCCCAAAGAAAGCATTCCACATCCTAAGATGGACTGCCAGCCTGATCTAACATGCTCAGCAGAACTACCCACCATAGCTGACTGAGGAAAAAGAAAACAACTTTCCATGGTATAAATAGACAGAGAGAGAGAGAGAGACAGAGACAGAGAGAGACAGAGAGACAGAGACAGACAGAGAGACGAGACAAAGAAATCCAACAAACCAAACCTACTGAAAATGCAGGAAGAGAGGCGTGAGCCTAACAGAGAGTCTGTAAAAGATAAGATGAAACTGTAATTTTAAAGCAAACAGTATCACTGAGAACACAAAACCAAAACCGACACAATGACCACAGTCAGCAAGCATATCTCAATGATAACAATAAATAAAAATGCCCTCCACTCTACACTCTAATCAAAGACACAGGCTGACTGAATGGATCTCGAAACAAAATCAATCTGTGGACTATGATAAGCACATCTGCGATTTAAAGACAGGCATGACCATACAATAAAAATAAATAAATAAATAAATAAATAAATAAATAAATAATTGACAAGGGAACTCCAATCAGATGTGACCAGGAGGCAAACAGGTGTCGCATCTTACTGCCTGACAGGTAAAACTTCAAACTAAAACTGGAAAGAGCTAAACAAGAACGTATTACTATCATAAACATATATATGCATGAAACTCTGGGGCATTTCATAAAATCTGCCACTGGATATAGACACGAGATTAACAGCAATCCAGTACTAGTAGGCGATGTCGAAACCCCACCTTCTCTACAGACAGGTTGTCTGAACAAAAATAAATATATAAACAACAGAATTGACATCAGACATTAAATGTGCTTTACTGATATCTACAGAATATCCCAATAAAACAGCAAAGAATATATATTCCCCCTCAGCAGCACAGAAGAACTATCTAAAACAGAAAACGGCCCAAGACACAAAATATCTAAAAAATCATAAAAGACAAAAATGACACCTTGTGTTCTGAGAATGAAACAAAAGCTGGTTAACAAATGAATTTGTCTCAGAAAAGGGGAAGGGGGATCAGAGTGCCTCAAATGGGGG
This sequence comes from Mus caroli, assembly GCF_978045245.1. Classification (NCBI taxonomy): domain Eukaryota; kingdom Metazoa; phylum Chordata; class Mammalia; order Rodentia; family Muridae; genus Mus; species Mus caroli. Next base: position 3,423,844 of record NW_028227275.1, read on the forward strand.
AGGGGGGTTAGAATGCCTCAACCTCAGACAGGAAGAAGGTGAGAGGGCCTCAGACAGACGGGGACCTTAAGAGTACCTCAGACTTGGGGGAAGGTTAGGGTGCCTCAGACAGCCGCTACAAGTACCTCAGAGATGACTGTGAGATTATTTTCTGGGATGTGTATGTACAAACATGGTGTGCACACACAAACATCCACACACACATACAAATATTTGGTCAGAAAGTGTCTTCTCTGGTAGCTCCCTATCAAAGCATGCACGGGGAGGTTGTATGAAGGAAAGACTTCCTAAACAGCAAGACAGGGGAGGCTCACATGTTGGCTGTTTTACAAGTAGACATGGAGAGAGACCAGGTTTTTAGGTATTTCTGTGTATGCATGTGCCTATCAGCTGAAGGCCACATGATACCAAATTCACATCTAATCCTGAGATCATGTTGCAGACTGAGTTAGAGAAAAGTATGTTTTGTAATATATTCATCTATATAAATAAGTCATAGAATATTTTCCCTCTCTCTCTCTCTGTTAGAATTCACTTATTCTTGCCTCCAGTTGGATTTAATTTGGTTTGTATACTCTGAGAAAATGTTTGCATACTCAGGAAAATGAAGAAAGTTACTGACAATATCAAATCAGAATAAGATTAAAAAGCCAATTTGTTAAAAAAAAAAACTTTAAATGATTTAATTTGCAGTCTGTTCTGGGGAAACATCCAACGTTAGAGGACTACGTAGAGAAAGTTCTGCTTTTTCCCCTCATTATTCTCACAGAACCAAATGTGCTAAACATGGACAAGAACATATTGGAACATTATAAAAGCTAATTCACAGACAGATGTTTAAGCAACACAGAGGCCCCCAAAATAAAGTATTTGAGCCAAGTTCCTGTTAACTCTAAGTATAATAATTACCAGAACAGCTGATGCTCAAGTGGACCTGGCCTATGCGTCTTTGTCTGCTGAGCAATTTATAAAGTCTGCTTCTATACAGTCTCCCTCCTCCCCAACAAGAGTGGAAACAGGACAGCAAAGCAATCTATCTCACTCTTCACAGGTCACACGGGCCTGGCTTTAAGTTGCCATAGTTACAGTCAGTGGGTACTGACTAAGGCGTGTGCCGGGGTGTACTGAGGGCCGTGTGCTAGGAAAACACACGGAGGGTGAGAGACCAGTATATGACTACTTCAGACAGCTTGCATGTAGGTTATCTTAATTGCAGAAAAACTCCAGTTTCTGGTGACATGAGATACTTAGTAGCACACATGAGATACTTAGTAGCGAAATAAGAAGACTGGAGTTCTGGAGTTTTGCCAGGACAATTTACATGCTGGCAAATGAATCAAATCCACACAATTGACCTCTGACCTCCACAAGTAGCCATTGGCAAATGTGTCACCATACACAAGGACACGGACACACACACACACACACACACACACTTGTATATGTAAATGTGTATTTTACATAAAATATGTAAAGATATAGCTAGAAAAAAATACTATACAAATTCATATTTTTGTAAAAACACTATAATATGGGGTACTTTTATGTTTAATTTTATACACTGAAAGATACAATGCTACATACTTTAGGGGCCCTTTCCTTTTATTTTTTAATTTATCCTCCCCCAAATTCTCTCATTCTCTCTCTTTCTCTGCCTCTCCCCCCACCCCGTATGTACCTGTGTGTGTGTGTGTGTGTGTGTGTGTGTGTGTGTGCGCACGTGCATGGAAAAAAAGAAATTCAGTGAGGTACATGCAAAAATTGTATTTTATAACATACTAGTATAAAACTAGATATAATATTTTCTATGTTGACTATTATATGTTTACCATGACTAGTTAAATATTTTTGTGAACTAAAAATATTCAGAGCTCTTATTTAGGCGACATACCAAATACCAAACTGGGCTTTATGCGTACGCTAGCCCTGTTAAGATTTATCAATTTGTAAACAGTATCATATAAAGAATAGGCTTTTTGTATGTTTGGTCTTTTTGAGACAGCGTTTCTCTATGTATCCAAGGCTATCCCAGAACACAAGATTCTCCTCCCACAGTCTCTGGAGGCCTGGAACATGGCACATGATTTACTGGAGAATTAAGACAATACATTATATTGTCACCTTTGTACTTAGCATAGGTTTATTTGTGTCACCTCCTCTAACTCACTTAGAGCCCAAGTGTCACTCCTCTCTGTGCTGTTAATTTCATTTTATTCTCTACATTATTCAGGTTTGTTTTGTTTTTCTTCCCAAGTTCCTTGTGGTAGCTGTGCAGCTTGCTAATCCACAGCTTGTGTGTGGCATTTTTAACCCTACAGGGTTTTCTGCGCGTGATGTTCTTCCCATGGGCTGGCAGCTTGGAGAAGTCACATTCCGGTTATCGTTCAATCCAAGCATTTTCAATTTCCTTGCTCAATTTTCTTCCTGGGAGATGAGGTTTGCACTTGCTTTAAAGCTTTTATCCCCCTAATTCCTGGCATTTTCAATTAGATTTCCGGTTTTCATTAGAGAAACAAAGTAGTCAGTGTGAAACTGATGCCTAAAAGCACTCTGAGACGGATGGGTTCGTTTGCAGTTGTCAGGAGTCCGAATTCTCGTAACCACTGCCATGTGCCTAAAAGTTCCCATGCTCTGTGGTTGCCAGGGTTTTGGTCTCCACCACTAACAGACACCTGATGCTTCCAAGAGGTGTCAAGTAGGTTTTAAAGGGCATGGCTCCTGGAAAGTCAACCTCAGCCCAGAACGTGACTTCTCACTGTAGAAAGATACAAACTATAGTATAGATTGTGGATCATGTGAAAACAGGAACAGGGAACAACTTTGGTGATTTGGGGAGGAGTTATGGGTAGGATTCTGGGTATATTATTGGAAAAATTTTCAAAGAATGTAAATTCTGTTTTAAATGTATGTTTTTTATTTTGGACTAGGATATCCTATATCTCATAAATCATAGTAATTTTTGTATTCAAAATTATTTAGTTCTTTCATAAGTTTTAAATTCTGTCCTATCACATACTGGGCAAGGTATGTTTATATATTTTACTGATAGTATTTTAATTTTTGGCATCTTAAGATGATGAAGCTATGCTATTGGGGAGTTAAAATTCAGACTTACTATATTTGTCTATTAAGATAATTCATTGATTACTGTCTTTAACACTTAATACACCTGTAATACATTCTATTTTATACGATATGAATACAACTATAATCCAGTTTTCTTGGCTGAGAATTTGCTTGGCATGCTAGCAAACACCACTGCAAGAAGAGAAGCTCCACATTCGTTGTCGGGTTAAGTTTATTGACATAATTGTCCAGGAAAGGACGGTTGGGATGGAGAGAGCCTCAGCCTTGGATGAAGGATCTAAGGGCTGGCAACTTGACAGCTGCAGCGGGGGAGCTAACAGTGTCACAGGTGCAGAAGACACTCTTACAAGAGATGCTTCCTGCAGCCGAGGGCCACTCCTGCTGGGATGCCTACCTATGTCTCCCCCAGCCCCCTGAAAGCCAGAGGAAGCTCTCAGTGGTTAGCCCAGAAGGGGAAGCTTCCAGTGGCTGTGAAGGGTCAGCTTCATGCTCCACGGTAAGTTGACCGATAGTTGTTATGCTCGACATTATTGCCTTTCTATTTTCTGTTCAGTATTTCACTGAAAACCAAGTCTAATTCCCTTTATTACACAGGCAGATGCCCCCAGCACTTTGCAGTGTCTCTCTGTGGCGTATGAATTCCTGCTTCTTTAGCCTTTGTTTGACTTTGCATGCTTTATTTTATTTGCCATTCTGTTTAGTTTTTACTACTAGCATGCAAGTAAGCTCCAAATTATGAATAAGTCAGATAAGTCATAAAATAGTGTAAACTTAAATACTTATACATGGATTTCTGCATTAAAGTTTAAATTTAAAGGTGTATTTATGTCATTTAAAGTTTGCTCTGAGATCAATGCACCATACAAATAATTTTAGATTAATCTCTCCTGGCCAGTATATAAAATTACTGTCCAATACATTACCTATAACATTTAAAACATTTCTAAATTTAGACAAATAATTTTAATTTACATACATTCAAGGAGACTTTTAATGTTCTTTCCCATTTAAGAATTTTAACACACTATAAACAGCTTATTTTATTTTTCGGATATTTGAGACGGGGTTTCTCTGTGTAGCCCTGGCTGTCCTGGAAAGCACTCTGCAGACCTGGCTGGCCTTGAATTCAGAAATCCGCCTGCCTCTGCTTCTGAGCACTGGGATTAAAGGTGTGCGCCACCACCGCTTGGCTCACAGTTTACTAATTTTAGCCTACAAACAATACATTTATAGTTTTCAAACATGTGTAGTTTCAAAGTGTGTAACAGATTTATCATCTCACAACGCTCCCTTGCACAGAACCTCCCGATTCTGCCAGAAAGCACTGATCTTTTCTCATCCCTGTAACTCATGCTTTATAGAATGTCATCTACATGAATTATGTGACATTTTAGGAAGGCTCGAGTCAGCTTACAGTAACTGTTCGGTGGCCAGAAGTCCTTCCCGGCCCAGTGGTGTTGGATCTTCTGGATGTGTTTCCTAGTGTTTATCCACCCTTTTCTTCCCCTCTGAGGTTTTTTAATGGGTTCATAGAAATGACATCATTGCTACAAATGCTAAACACAGCCTCAGTGGCCAGGAGCCATGTCAGCGACTTCCAAGTACCACCTATACTGTGGATATTAAAAATACATTAAAATTTGCCACAGGGAAGTAGGGGAACTTCGAGAGATGGGCTTCACTGCAGGCCGTTGGGTTACCACGTGCAGGTCTCTACAAGGCCATTTTGGGGTTCTCTCTCTCTGCTTACTTATCCTGAGGTGATCCTTTTCCTCAGCCACACACCTCCACTATGACGTTTGTGCTCACCAGTGACCCAAGGACCCTAGATCCACTTGATTGTAAATGTATCTTTTATTTCCTGATTCAATGGTTGTCTCATGCGTGGGCTTCCTGTCTCGTCCACTAACCTAGGCCAATCCTGGAGGCTTCCGACCTCCATACAATTTTTTGGCGCCTGCTCCTTCTAACATAAGGGTACCTATTTTGTATTCAGCCTCCATTTTACTCATGAGGTGAAATTAAGTTCAGGTTCTCAGACTCAGCTTCCCAGAAGTAATTGTCCATAGCTGAGACGGAAGAACTCGCCTAACAGGCCATAGCTCTATGGTTGTATTACTCATACTCTGATATCCTAGGCACTGAAACTCCCCTGTCCACTCGTCCACCACCCCTCTGACCTCACGCAGGACCAATCAGCTTAAAGGTTTGCTGATAATACTTGGTCTAGTTAGCTAAAATGTAGTACTGCCACCCCCTTGCCTTCTGGACTTCTGAACTTCTGAACTTGGCTCTTCCTATAAAAAAGCCTGCCCGAAGAACAGACTGGTACCACAGTTAAGCTCCCGAGCCCTGTTGAATCAGACAATAAACTATTCCTGCTTAACTGAGATCAGTGTTCCTATGGTTTGTGTGGCGATTCCTGAACCCCAACACAATCTACTCTAGACCTAGAATGTTTCCAGTGTCTGAGAATTACTGGTAAATAAGCTCACTGGTTTCTAGTTCTTTCTGATCTCTCCATGGCTGATTCAACTCAGCTGCCTGATTCGATATGGCTTCTCTTCTCTCTCAGCCTCAGACTAACTTTGGTGATATCTTCTGGGTCCTTCTGACTTCACCTGTGTCTAGCTTGTTCCCTCTCTACAACCTGTCTCTGTGCAACTGTCCTAGTAAAACTAACTTGGTTTTTTTTCTCTCTCTCTGCACCGCCCCTCAAGTATCTCCCCTTTCCTCCTTCTTCTCAGCAGAGTTGGGCCTATCCTGTTCTGTTAGGATCAAATCTTTCTCTGATTCATCACTTTGTCTGCCACTCAATTAGACGTCACTTTCAAACTGTTGCTTCCTTCCACAAACTAACTTTACCTTCATTGCTTGGGATTAAAGGTGTGTACTAAGGTCATGTCTGTATTCCAACCAGAGAGACTAACGGTGCGTGCTTAAGGACTGAGCCACACCACAATTTGAAGCAGGTTTTTTTTCCTAGCAAACAATACAATCTTGGGGTTCATGATGTGATCAAATATCCTCCAACACTTGATTCTGGAGTAAAGCTGGCATAAACAGAAAGCAGGGAAAGACAATCCAATTCTCACAGAAAGGTAAACCATTGCGGTGTTTCATTACTTTCACACAAGGCTATTTTAATAGAGGATGTTATACTTCTTATTCTCTGAAATTGCTGTACACTCAAAATTTAGCTCTTTAAGGAGTAAAGAAATATTTAAATACACCCAGTATCTTACTTAACACATGGTAGTAAACTTTCCCTAAGTAGCCTATACTACTAAGAAAGTCTGTACATTAGTGACAATGACTTTAAAATTACATTATTTTAAAAATGATAATTCCTAGATACCAGTAAATTTAAAATAATAACCTTTATGCCTATATATATATATATATATATATATATATATTCCATGGCAACTGAAAGCCTTTAGTGCAATGAATCATGTGACGTTGTTATTGCAATAGTCTTTCAAAAACAATTAAAATGGCTGTTTCAAATATAATATTTCTATCAGCACATTTATCTTTTTAATAGAGAATAAACTTCTCAAAGACAAGGGCACTTTCATGAGGGTCCTTTAACAAACAGTAAGAATTATATACTCCTGAAATTATATACAAACATCAAACCTACGTATAAGTTCAAATGCATCTGCCTATGTTTACCTTAAAATATTGATATTGTGTGCTGACAGTGTCAGAAAAGCTAAACACGACACAGAATCTGAATGGCCTGGGACATGTAAAATAAAATTTTATTTCCCAGTGAACTGTATAATTTATCACTCTCAAATGATGCTCACGATTAGGAACTGTAGCATCAGATGAGGCTGCATCGTGTGTGCCTTACTACTCTCGGTCCCTTACCTGTCTCACTTAAGAAGGCAATGTCACAGATGATTAGACACTATAGACACAAACACATGTCCAGCCCAGTCAGTTCCACTTAGTCAAGCTCTCCTTTTTCCTTCTGTGTGAAGAGGCACATGTATAAAAATACTTTAAATTAACTGTGTCGCTGTAGAGAATTTACATTTCAAAACCGTGAGTGTGTCTGCTGGGATCATCATGTTTGCAAATTTTAACCAAGTTTAAAGTTTGTGTTTGTTTCCTTTCTGCGGTAATTTTTGCTTATTCAAAATGCTGCAATACCGGCTTCTTTTGTCTTGAAATTTTCACAAGTATCTGAAGCAAATTAAAGACACTGAGCTTAACTTTTGTTAAAAATAAAATCAGGTTTGTGTGACTCTGCCATGAAACCATTCATGAAAGATGCTGGCCAGATCACATCTGCTGCCCATCCTTTCCTTGGGGACCCAGTTGCTTTGTTTGTGCTTTGTGTTTTATTTGCTGTGAACCACAATTCAGGTAGTTATGGTCTGTCCCCTAGTTCCCAAAGAAGAAGACAAACACAAAGACACTAATTAACTAGCATGATTGGCGTCTCTCGTAGTCAGGGTTTTACTGCTGTGAAGAGACACCATGACCAAGGCAACTCTTATAAGGACAACATTAATTGGCGCTTGCTTACAAGTTCTGAGGTTCAGTCACTTATCACCAAGGCAGGAACAAAGCAGCATCCAGGCAGGTATGGTGCAGGAGGAGCTTAGGGTTTTCCATCTTCATCTGAAGGCTGCTAGCAGAACACTGACTTCCAGACAGCTAAGGTGAGGGTGTTATAGCCCACGCCCACAGTGACACACCTACTCCAACAGGATCACACCTCCTAATAGTGCCACTCCCTGGGACAAGCATGTAAAAACCACAGCATCTGAGTGTGAAGAAACTGGTACCCAGTTCCGTGCTCTTCTTATCACTCACTTAGTGATTAATCAATAAAACATTATTTACTCGTAAAGATAAAACTATAAATCACTACAAATAACACTTTATGAAGTTCTCAGAGGAAAATGTTCCCTGGTGAGGCTGTGGTTCATTTTCCATAGAAATAAAGCTATGTGGAGAAAATGAGCGTCTTGGTGCAGAGGATGTGGACGATAAAGTTAGCTCATGAGTCAGTCCCTCGCCTCTGTCTGTTAACATCGGGTCAGGTGGGACACACTGCTGCTCTGGAAGGCCGCACAGGACAGAGAGAGGCGAGAGCTTATCTCTGTTACAAAGGCCTCTGCTCTGCTCTGCTCTGCTCTGCTCTGCTCTGCTCTGCTCTGCTCTGCTCTGCTCTCCTCTGCTCTCCTCTGCTCTCCTCTGCTTTCCTCTGCTCTCCTCTGCTCTCCTCTGCTCTCCTCTCCTCTCCTCTGCTCTGCTCTGCTCTCTTCGCTCTGAGTACAGTCATCTGTATCCGTTACTTAAGCTCCATAAACTTCACTTATTAAATGACGATAATAGTTTTATATGCTTCACCATTTGTAAAGAGAGACTGAAGCAGTCTATTTTAACAGCTTTTGTCCTAGAATCCAGGATACGTAAATGGAAGTAATTTTATTTCCATTGTGAATAATTTCATATTAGTGGCTCAGACCCCTCTCCTTATGGAACAGTGCAGACTCATGCTCCCAGAACAAAGCTCAGAGGTGGTCGCAGACCTTCTAAAGATACTCGTTGTCTTCCTACCTACGGAACACATACCATCTACTCCCTCATATCACAACGGTATGGCGAGGGTGTGCTTACTTCTGTCTTACACAGATGGCGGGGTTTACCCTCACTTTCACCATGTGGCACATGGATGAATTCTGTCTTTCGGACACTGATCCAAACAATGGATGGAAGATGCACATTGCTCATTTCTGTGTTTCAGAAACTGATCCAAAAAGTGGCCAGAAGTAGCGACACAATGAACCCCTGTGGATTGGAAAATACTGTGTCTAACTGAACAACAAAAAACAATGGATGGTCTTTTTAAAGTGTGAGTTCTGGCATAATTTTCATGATTACTGACTGAAGTGATTCATAAAACACACATTTTACTGAACCATCTTTTAACCATCATTATTTTATAGACTATGGTACCTCAGCTCAGAACTTAAAGTCAAGTACTTTGTACATAAAACTTCCTGAAGATTCAATAATAACGTCTTTCTATGCATCACAGTGAGGCCCGCTGGCCCACTTTGTGCCCCTGAATTGACCTTCAATAAACGGGTGCTCCTTTGTCCTACTAAATCATATATCACTTTTTTAAAAAACAGAATTTTCACACATCACAACTCATATTATTAGCATTGATACCTTAAGAACATTCAGGTAGATATTTCAACTTGTGTATTTAAAGACTAATTAAAATACAATACATTCACACTATTAAAAGAATTGGAAATAAATTTTAAAATAATCCTAAGTAATTATCAGTAAAAGTTTGATTATTTGTTCCCAAATTTACCTACTCATTTCATAAATTACCAAATTCACTAAATCTAAAAAAGGAAACTGAACACTAAAAAAAAAAAAAAAAATGTGGTGTAGGTTAAGTTTGATTTGGAAACCTTTCTTGAATTTAAAAAATTTAAAACTAGTTACAGCATAAGTTTCTATAATAGCAAAAGTTTTAACATTTACAACATATTCTTGACAGTGATACATATTCTCACATGCCAAACATATTTACTAATACATACTAATTCAATGATTAAAAACTAGTCATTGACCTCACATTGTAATTAAATTACTGGAAATATGGACAGAGGCTTTTGGTAATTTCTAAAAATCTGCTGGACATATTTTGGCCTCTGTATTGGACGGTGTTCTAGTTTGCTTTTGTGCTGCTCTGACAACAAGAAGCCTAGAGGAGGAATGAGTTAGTGTGTCACTTCTGTCACTGAGAGAAGTTGGGGCAGGACATGAAGCAGAGGCCATGGAGGAATCCTGTTTGTGGAATTCCACTCTGGCTTGTTCATGGTATGAGGCTTGGCTATAATTCTTACACAGCCCAGGACCACCTGCCCTTGGAAACGGTGCAGCTCACAGTATACTTGGCCTTCCTACTGAAATGAATGCAATCCTCTATGAAAACAATTACTCAACTGAGAACAAGGTGGTTCCAAGGACTGGAAAGATGATTTGGCGATCATGAGAACTAGCTGCTCTTCCAGTGGATCCAGATTTGGTTTCCAGCACCCACACAGTAGCTCACAACCATCTGTAATTCAAAGTCCAGGGAATCCTGATCCCTCTTCTTGCTTCCATTGGCACTAGGCAGACAAGCGGTACACAGACATCCATGCAGTCGAAACAGACATGCACATAAAGAAAAGAAGCAAACTCTTTAGCAGCCTAAAAGGGGATTCTAGATTGCTCCAAGGTAACAATCAGTGCTAACTAGTTCACATGGTTATCACATTGTTGACAATTGATGCTAATTAGTACCCATGACTATCATATTGTTGACAATCATGTTGTTAATAACTCATGCTGATTAGTACACGTAGTTATCATTGTGTAGACAATGCTAACTAGTACACATGGTTATCATGTTATTGACAATGCTAACTAGGACACATGGTTATTACACTCTCCTGTCACAAGTATGCGATACGTGAATTTCCTCTCGCTTTCCTGTGAAGGCATTTGAAATTGAGATTCTAAACCAGGACTTCATAATTCAGATATGACTTTCAAATTAACCCTTCATACTGCTAGTTAGAAAATTTTTCTGAACATGAGGGTTCATTTCTGTTGTATTCCTGGGAACCCATTATAGAAGCATAGCTTCAAAAGGCAGAAGATAAATGCTGTACAAAGCAAAACTAACAATATGGGATTTAAGGGTGCTTGAAAATAAGTTTGCACAGTGCAATCTACACCATAAATTACCAAGTCCTTTAAAAGTCTGAGACTGCTGTGGGAACAGTAAAGGCCACCGATGTCATGCAGCCTGTGACTGTGCAGAGCCTTCCTGCTAAACCTATAGCAGATATTGTTTGGTGTTCAACCAAACAACAAAAGACTGTTTCGCATAAATGTTAACATGCAAGCACTATTCAGGGGAATAGGGACAATGAAGCCTCTTATCTCAGGGAACGCTTCTGGTGGCAGGAGATGAAGATATCCGCATAGGTGGATGAAGAGCAGGGGAAGCAGTGACCTTCGATGAAATGACAACCAGACCATTGCTAAGACTGACTGATGCAGGGACGGCGGCTGTTGACTGCGGTAACGGGTACTGCATTGTTTAGCGTCACATCCACATATAAGAGTAAGGCCCACTCTTCGGGATCTCAGTAAACACGAAGCACAATTAGCACGGAGCCGGCATGAGAGATTTGAGAGTGAAGTTTAACCTGAAGCTGCGTGTGAGCTGAGTTGCAATGATTACCACAGTCTATTTCTTCTGTGAGCGAGGCAGTCCCCGATGGATCCCACATAGAATGGGAGTCGGGGTGGAGATGAGCACAAGGCACAGGCAGCCTGTGAACTGCAAAGCACCTTGTGAATAGGAGAAGGTTACTGAATAGTCAGCGAGAACGACAAGTTTGGTTAATCTCCCATATTCATAGTTCATAAACAAAACGATTGAACAGGCCACAGAAACTTCTAGTGTTACTGTGTTACCGTCTCATGGCCAACAATAGAAGAACTAATAAAGGTTGCCTTGTTTATGCAAAAGGTGAATTAAAATATATTGCTCTGAGAAACACAAAGACACAAAAAAGCGTCAATGTCACTCTTTCATATCAATGTATATTTAACTGAGATTGTCTAAAGTGCATCATGAACGTGAGGAAAAGGTCCTGGTGGGAAACATATTGATTAATAAACAGATTCTGAAAAACACCAATGAATCTCATTATGTTGCCCTTGAGTGAGAAGTCATTGGGAAATATTATCACGGCATTAATGCATTAGCAGGAAGACAATGTCCCTCGCATTTTATCACGCGCCACTGAACTGTAACAAATGCTGACAGTTAAAGAGCAAACCACTAAATATTATGACAGCATCTCCGTGACAGCTAAAGAACAGAGCTGACGACGAGCATGGCTTCAGACTGATTAGGGCAAGCCTGGCTAGAAAATCCAAAAATAAACTGATTGAAGGCATTTGGGTAAACATCTATAACACTGGCTTCGTACAAACAAGTATGCGGGATACAATATTTTAGTCACTCACTGGTGCTAATTTATATTTAGGTCTTTATGTATAATCCTATCATAGAAACATCTATTACGAAGCAGTGTTCAATAACCTTGCTTCATTACCAAGCAATTCATGACAAAGGTCTTTGGGAGAAGCAATAATATTTGCATAATAATTACCAGCACAGAACTCAAGCTTGAAATGCTATAACCGTATTCCAAGGGTTTTCTTTCTTATAAATTAAATTTTCCCCCAAAAGCACTTCCAAACCCAATGCTGGGTTTATGAAATTTATTACTTAAACATTCTCTTTCAGCGGAATAGAACATTCGTTTCTACCTTTAAAATGAAAAGCAGATAAGAATACTTCTTAATTATTTTTGATTGAATAAACCGAGCAGGAAGGCAGACATTTCCAGTGTAGCAATAAATTAAGTGTGCCATTCCCATTAACATCCGCGTGGCAGCTGTGCCTGTCATTCTGAGTGCCGCGCAGAAAATGTACATTCCTGAAGTCAAGTAGGCAGTCAAATTTGTGTGACTGCCATTGAACTTTTGCCTCTCTGTAAAGGCTTGTGTGAAAATCCTTATGATAAACACAATATTGGACATTTACAAAAGTGTTGACTCAAGCCATCACTAATACATCCCCACGTACTCCAGAACAAGTGAAGCTAGTGGATGAATTTAGTACTTTTACTGCACTGGAATAAGAGGAACTCGGATAAAAATATTTTTTAGTTCCTTCTGCCCATCCCATTTTTTTCTGTCCATAATATAAGCAATTTTCTTGTTAATGAAGTAAAAATAATGTCAGTCGAAATTTCATTTATAAAACAACAAGAATGTTGGCCAAAGTCAGTGTAAGATTAAAGGCTAATTATCCTGACAAACAACTTCCACAGAGGTTCTGTCTACAGATATCTACATACACATACTAAAAAGTCGTGTCTCCTTACTTATTGTCTGCCATAAGATATATCTGCTGCATTACGATGAAGAAAAAAAGAACAGAATCAATGTAAAGGAAGATAAATAAGACGTAATGTATATGAAATCTAGCTCCAATGCCTTCCTGCTATTACCTGTCAAGTTTACATTTTCCTTAAATAACAAATTGAATTGGTCCCTAGACTATTACATTTTGTTTGTTACTAAAGTAAGGCAAACCATGACCTCTGAGTTGAGAAGAATATCAACAACACAGATCAGTTCCCAAGGATCAAGTTGACTGCCTGTGGTGAGCTCAACTGTATGAACACTGGCCATAGAGAAACTCGTCACAGGAGCTGGAGAGGTGTTAGCAAATGGGCGAAGAGCACTTCCTGCTCTTGCAGAGGACCTGGGCTCAGTTCTCTAACACTCAACACGTGGGGACTGACAACTAACAACTGCCTGCAACTCCAGTCCCATGCCCTCTCCTGTCCTCCACAGACCTAGCTCATTCTTACAGAGGCTCACATACATACAAATAATAGATGGATGGAAGGATGGATGGGCGCAAGGATAGATGGTAGATAGATTAGATAGATAGATAGATCTGTCCGTAAAAAAAAAAAAAAACACAGAAAGGTAGTAAACTTGCTGTAAGTTGAGGGTGGAAAACATCATAATTCTTGAATACATGAGAACAACTATTTTGGTACAGTATGACATTTCCCCATAGAGTCACAGAGGACTTCAACAAGACAGGAAATGGTGACAAGAATTGACACAGGGGACTATACGAACTTCAAATGTTCTCCACAGTGAAGGAAGCAATCACCAGAATAAATAGAAAGATTACAGAATGAGAACACATTTCTGCACCAGCTACTCATCAGACGTGAGATGTGATTAACATCGACTATACATAACTGGAGAAACCTAACAAAAAAAAATCATACCATCCAGCCAACAGATGGGCTAATGAACACAGAGTTCTCAAATAAAGACATACAAATAATCAATTAATACTTGAGTAAGTGTTTTGCACCCTGGCCAACAGGGACATGCTAACAAAACTCCTTTCGGATTCTATCTCAACTCAGTGTCAAAAACCAGGAGAGGAAACATGAGCATGGAAAGGGGGAGCGCTGTTAGTCACCACAGGTGGAAGCACGACAATGTTTGCATGAGAGGAAAACCAGAAAGAGAACTGCTCCACACCCAAGGAGCTTCTAAGTCAGCATTCCCAGAACACTTGCTCACCCATGGTTAGTGGTCCATCATCACAACAACTGGGAAATGGAAATTGAATGAATCGGTAAAGATGAGGTACGTACACACACACACACACACACACACACACACACACACAGAGAGAGAGAGAGAGAGAGAGAGAGAGAGAGAGAGAGAGAGAGAGAGATACATACTGGAATTTATTCATCTATAAGTAAAAATGCAATCAGTGAATTGAGTAAAATCACTTGACTTTGAAATCCTTAAGTAGATTAAGTCTGACCACGAAAAACAATATATTACCTATGTACAGAATCTTGATTTAATTGTGTGTGTGTGTGTGTGTGTGTGTATCTGTGCACACATGTGCATGCGTGCATGTATGTGTGTGTGTTTTGTAGAGACATGAGAAGTGAATGTTGGGAGGGAAATGGAATAAATGTGACTTAATGAAGGGGGAATAGGTACTGTCTCGGATGAGGAAGGGAAGCAGAGGGACAGGGAGGGTAGTGGACAGGCAGGGAGGGCACTGGAAAGGGAGAGATATGGAAATAGTACAATGAGAAACATAGATGAAAACCTGACCACCAGACCCAGTACTTCTTAAACTACAATAAAAAATATCTAGGAAATAATGGAAGTTTCAAGTCAAATTCATACTATGGTCATCAGTTTGCTGTATACTGTGAACTCAACTGCTTTCCAATATTGAAAGACTGCTCTTACTAGATGGGTGATGACTCTTTGGTCTGACAAAATGCAGTAGCTCAGTATGTAGAAGAACTGCATCTCTTACTATTCAGTGTTTCCTAGACAACCAACATGTGTTGCCATAAAGTGCCACACAGCCACGAAAGGTGACTTCAAGAAACTGTCACTGGCCAAACTAGACTGAAGAATCAAAGAATACCTACAATGATATACAGAGGTTTCTGGAATTGCATTCTCCATTCTCCAGTGTGTAAGGCCAGGATGCCTTAGGTCAGCCACGGATGTCTTCCTCTGGTAAGACCAACCATATTCCTGTTTGATTGTCTCTCGCTGGACCTGGAGCTCCCTGTTTTGGCTTGATTGAGCGCTGAGATCCCACAATGCCCAGCTTTCTATGTGGCTTCTGGAAATCCGACCTCAGGTCCTCATGCTCACCTAGCAAGCGCGTTATGAACTCAGGCATCTTCCCAGGCCCACCGTGCTCTTCCGATTACGCTGACTTTGTAGGCGCTGTGGAGTTAACAACAGGATTCTTCCAGGTTCCTTTTTCTCCATCCAGCTCTGGATTCCCAAGATCAATTTTTAAAACTTGAATATGAATTTAGAGGTTGTTTTTTTTTCTGTTTCTGTGATAAAATGTCATTACCATTTTACTAGGGATTTGCGCTGAATCTATAGATCCCTTAGGGGTAGCATAGATAGTCTATGTTAACTGATGTACAGACGTGGGCTTAAAAGATATGTTTCATAACTAATGCAGCAAGTGTTGGTTATGATGTTGATAAAAGGAAATTACTATACACTTGCAAATTACTATAGTCATTATAGAAAAGGGCAAAAAGGAATCTCAAAGAATTAAAAATATAACCACCATATGACCCAGCAGTGATGCTTCTGGATATAAATACAAAGGGAATGAAATCGTGGTACAGAGAGGCATCTGTGCTCCATGCCTTCCCTCAGCAGGACAATCAACAGCAGCCGACACACTAAGTCAAAGTGTCCATAGATGGATGAATGGGTAGTGAAAATGTCACACACACACACACACACACACACACACACACACATGCACGCACGCACATACACACACATACGCACACACATGCATGAGTGTGCACACTCACTCACACAAGCTATTCAACAACCTATTC